>NC_086238.1:7500-340000 GCF_036321145.2 Pelmatolapia mariae | reverse complement strand
GAGGCGTACCTCTATATACTCCTATATAATGTATTTCTTATATTTGTCATATTTATATGTTTGTGTGTGTGTGTGTGTGTGTGTGTGTGTGTGTGTGTGTGTGTGTATCCTTCGCTTGTCCAAGATGTCAGAAGACTCTGACATCATGATTAGGTTATGTTTGTGTGTTATGTGTGAGCGAGTGTAGTTGGTGGTCACTTATGTCTGGCCAGCTGATAGAAAATCAATAGCATGAAGAAGCAGCACACAAGTGCCACAGCCATTTTTAGTCCACACATCAACCACAACAGCATGTCCAAGTTGAATCTTTATGTTTTACTTTGTGAATCCTTCTCAGTCATGTGTCAAATGATAAATGACACTTGTGTAAATGCGGTTATGCTGTACATGGGACAAATGCAGTAAAGATGTAGTGCTAAATTTTACAACCAGTTGAGTCGTTTGTCTCATCTGACACATGGTACGAAACCTATCAGTCAGCACTTGAAAATCTTCATTTTTCATGTACAATTATAGGAAGGGGTAATAAAAAACAATGAATAATTAGAGAACATACTGTTATCAAACCAGCTGCAATGTCATTGAGGTTTTTTTTATTTTTCAAAAACATTATACACATACACACAAAAAGAATGTGGGATAGGGTCAGATAGTGTTTTTTACTCAGTGCTCTTTAGCCTCCTGAGAACCAGCCTATTCATTTACATCCTCTGTAATGGACATTTGTTTTTGTTCTATATCTTTTGACTTATTTGAGCTATCCTAGTAAGTCCTGATGTACAAAATAGAAGACATCCTGGGCTTTCCATTTATATCTCATGCATTTGGGTGGCCTCTTTTAGCTCCAAAGAGGAAGGAAATCACAAAAAAAGTTCAATGGGAAGATTCATTTTTCCTGGGTTCTCAGGAACATGGATATCTTAAGCATTGCCAGAGTATTTAAAATCACCTTAGGGAATATTCCAGTTGTCTGCATACTTAGTAGTGTAGTTGAGCATACTTCACAGTTGATTTTTTCAAGTACAAAACAATTCTCCACTGGAAGGTGCAAGTACTCATGGAAGTGATAATCTCATGCTTGTTTATAGTTTTCTTTTTGCAGTTGTGTAATGTAGTTTCCAGTGTTTTGTGTGGCCAAGAACAATGTATTAACAGGCCACCGTGACTTTTACTCTGGAGATGAATGAACTTCTGATTATCATTGTTGTTTGGGATTCTTGTTCAAATATTAACAAAAAAATTGTTCCTGTAATGGTACACTATATGTTGAACAGGACAATGAAATGTGGGAAAAAAGTAACTCTCTGTCTCTTAACACATTAGAAAAACAAACAAACAAAAGAACATAATAAGAATGTTAGTTTGCTATATTTTCGAAACATATATACAAAAGCAAAAGCCTTCTAAGGTCATAGAATATGCATTCTCCCTATAGTGGCAGTCAGGCGTGAAGCCCTCCACCCTGCAGAACTGATGGAGCCATGAAATAGACATCAAAGACTTCTGGGTTGTTTCTGGGTGTTTCATCTTTGTTTTACAGATTTACTATCTGCAGCCATTTCCTAGTCCTACTTGAATTTGTATTCACATCTTGTCTGTGGCTGTCTTTCCATTCACATGTCTTGACCTCTATAAAGCTTTGACATTTTAGTCAAATAACATGGACTACGATTTCCTGTTTCAACACTGTGGCACCCAAATCAATGTGGGTTAAAGATACAATACGTGATTTATTCACCTAATCTAAATGAGTGTGAGGTTCATTCTCATAGGAAGAGGAAGCTGCTGAAGTGCAACAAGATGGCTTGAAGGTAAGAAAAGAACACACACATATGCATGTTTTTACACGTAATCATAGTGTCACTGTTCACTATTGTCAGATGTTTCCCTTTCTGACATGCAGCAAGTGTCAAGAATGGCATTCTGAATTCTCACATACAGCTCTAGTGAGCAACTTCTAGAAAAGTTCAAGGCTGCAGTGCATGTATGAAAAGGTTTTAATGTCAAACTCTAAGCCTATGGACCAGGGCAGACCAGATTTGCATGACTTAAATAAGTGAGAAATCTTTGCAGTTGTCACAAACCTCTGTACATTACCACCCAGTTTAAGTTCCTTGCAAACTGAGACACTGATTTTGATGGTCAGAAGAGCAATTTGCTTTGAGAGCACAAACAGCCATGTAGCTAACTATGTCCCAGAGGGAAATGCAATGTTGGAAGTACAGACTGACTGAAGCTTTTATGTTTGGTCCAGCTGCTAAAAGCTCTGGATGAAATTATCTCCTCCTCCAGATTATAGCATTCATTTCTTCTGAAAAGAGCTAAGTGTGAAAAGAGAAGGATGGAGTGATGAACAATAAAAGAAGAGAAAGCAGTAATGATCTGCCAAAAATGTATTCATCTGAAGATGTCACACACATCTGTTGCTAAATGTATGGAATGAATGGTATTTAAATGTTTATATGTGAAAAAGGGAGAAGAAGAAGAAAAGAGAGATGGGCAAAGTCAGAACAGATGCGAAAAGACTAAATCGCACAAATGGAACACATTGAAGCAGAGAGGACGAACGAAAGAAAATCATTTATAGTTGAAACGCTCTCACTTTGAATGAACTATTCTTCATTTGTCATCACAATGTGTGTCCTCATTAAAGTCAACAAATCTCCTTTCTATTCTATTCTCTACAGTTTGGACTCTATTTCTGTCAATTGTCTGTTTCTAACCATTTTTATTACAATAAGACCCACTCCTGTCAAATCCCTGAACTCCCCACATCCCTAAATATAATCCTATCCCTTTATATTTAATACTTATAGAATATAAAAGGGATCTCTCAATTTCATTAACATGGAGAACTGGAATTCCAAATGAATCCATAGTTAAACACAAAGAAAGAGGGAGGGCTTCAGCGAACAGTAAACTTAAGGACCAGATGCATCTCTCAGGTCCTGTGTCAGCTCTTTGCTGGATTTATTTTATGTTCATCTGCTATAAATAGGTTTAGGTGTAGCCCTTTCCTTTTTTGCTGTTCACTTGTCCGACTCAAATTTAACTCAAATTTTTTTAAGGACACACTGCACATCATGATGAAATATGGCAGGTTTTCAGCTAATGCAGGAGCTCTTTGGAAATCACTTTATTTGTGCAAAAACATCAATGTGGAATTTTCAAGGACTGCTGCGCAAGACTGCCTTTAAATATAACAAAAGGAGGGTTGGTTTAAGACTTCTGCACAGTACTATAAGTCTGAAGCAAATGTAAATTGAATGTCTATACTGGTTTTAAGACAAGGTTAGATGCTCTAGGTTATTTAATATTTGTGTCCAGAGTATTGCACTTGCAACAGTTTGGAAATTTTTATAGCTTTATACAAATTTGAAGATGAAATAATATTTTAAGGAGACTCCAGCATGGGAGGTTCAGCTGGCCTGATACTTCAGATATTTTCAGAAGCTTCACTTTTGAAAATGTGCATAATTCTTCAATTACAACAAACATAGAATCACACTGTGCATAAAGAGCGTTGCACTAGGGAGATACTATGCACTGACTGAATAACTGTCTTAATAATACAGCTTTGAGAAAAAACAGCATTCTGTCAATGTGGCTGAACATCTTCCAACATGGATAAAAGGATCTTGTTGCCTACAGTTGATTATATAGTTCCAGAATTATATAGCAGATATTTCTGAAATGCTCACTCTTTCTGTCCCTTTTCTTTTTGGAAAGCTTTTGTAGTATACACATACACTCTATTTCTGTTTAAACCCAGCCAATGATGAATGACTGACAATTTCCATGTAATACATACATGGATCCTGCTGGGACTTCCAAGACAGCCTTTCTTAACACGGAACCATTTTCCTTTAGCCAAGCATTGAGTTTTGAAAACAAATCAAGCAAAATAACTGATTTTTGTATGTTTAGGTGCATAATTATTTGTGTGCGTATTTTCATTGTCCAAACATTTAAAGGCCAAACTGTCATTATGTGTGAATGCATTATTCATGTGGATGGATATAGTCAGGGGTTCGGCAAAGATCTTAAATCTGTAGAAGTGCTCTTTTTGTCCTGTTGCAGTCATGTCATTTGTCCCCTTTTAACTGTTGTCTCTCATATTTTCCCCATTGCAGTCCATTTGTTGCATGTGCCCTCACCACCCCACATCTGTCATCTTTTCTCCTTGCTGTTTCCCCCCTCTCCTTGTGGACTTTTGCAGATGTCAGATCATACAGTCTATGCCTCACAGAAAAGGACCAAATTCCCATTGGTTTCACCATTACGTATCAAACAGGAGCGTGTACTGTGTGTAGAACCTAAAACCACTGTTAGAAACATGAATCAGTGACAAGGACTAAACTGTGATTGCGTAGGAGGTCATACTGTCCACAAAACAAGAGCTGAGGCTTTCATTTTAATATAATCTGTTGAAGTTTTCTTGTGTGAAATGATAATTTTAGTTTAGAACTGTGATCTAATTTTATTCTTTTTATCTAACTTGCTTACAAAACTGAGGAAAGAGTCACTAGCTTAAATAAAATTAGTGAATGAAGGAAAAAAAATCTAATTTCAAAATCTAATTTAAACTGTTTTTCTATTACCTGCAATATTTGTCCAACTAGGTTGTTTTGGTGCCAGATGCCGAGTTTTGGAGATATTACAATCCAGTATCACAGCAAAACGCGTAATGGCCAAGCTGGTCCACAGTTTAGATGTCACGCTTTGCCTCTCCTAGACGTGAAATGGACATCCATTTTTAACTTGCAGCAAGTTTCAGTAAGCTGCAGTACCAGCAGAGGTGATATTTTATTACAAGCCAACATGAACATAGTCTGGGACAAATGTTAAAAGAGACATTACTAACACATGGACATGTAAATGCATATCAGCCACCTAGCTTAGTCGTACCTGACAAAGAAGGAGTCTGGAATTTACTTCATACTTTCCTTGGTTGCGAGAAACTTGTTAGCTTTAAATATATTCTCTCCTCCTGCTGGTACTGCAACTTAAGCATGGCGTGTCCATATCACGTCTAGGAGAGGCAAAGTGTGAAATTCACATGGTGGACCAGCGTGTTTTACACACTTTCTTGTGACATTGGGTTCTATATCAAGTGGTACAGATGCCTATTGTCATTTGAAAAACTCACCAGTGTTTTTTTCAAGAAATGATGAGCCATTTTTTTCCTTTGTTTTTTTTTGTTTTTTTTCTGGGCAAGTACTGCTTTCCCAGTGCTTACCAGCTTGAATCTAAAAGTTCAAGAAGATCTCAGGTTGCCTCCTTACATCCATGCCATAAATTACTGCCCTCTTGTGGGTGTAGTTATGTTCTGTCTCTGGAAGCTAGCTTGACTACGAGCTATTGGATTTTGAAATTTTTATCATTTTCACGGACACATTTTTTTTTTTTTAATGCTGGACTGCATGCTAAGAGATGTGTAGCCTTTACGGGTTTTAAACCTATCCTCCTTGAAGGGAGGTGAAAGGAGACCATCATGCTATCTAAGCTCCACTAGCTTAGCCTTTACTGCTCTGAAATCTGTTACACTCTGCAGATCATTATACACATAAGCAGATATGTGTGGAAACAAGGGAAGCAGTACCAAATAAACAAGCAAACTGTGATTTATCATTTTCACAGATACGCATTTCTTTGCTAACCACTTTATCCAACATTTGTGACGTAGAGGTGCCAGATTGTAGTGACACTTTAAATACCTTCTTTAGCACATTAACAAGTAAATCCTTCAAAGAGAAGATTCAGATAATGAAGGGGGCTTTAATAAAACAGGCAAGTTCATCAGGTGCAGGCCCAATTCAACAGTGGATTTTGAGATTTAGGGTCATCTTCTCTGCTTTCCTTTCTGTAAAACTCATTGCCCACGATTGTTCTCAACAAGTGACTATTTTCTTTCTACTGAACTACACCAGTCAGCCGCATCCCTCTGCAGAAGTATTCTATTGCACCATTAATTAAGACTGTAAGGAAAGAAACATTCATACATGTAATTGCTAACGTGAAAGCCTTTTCAAGTAAGGTGATCACTGGAGCTGTCTCCTAAAAGACATTTCTGCTGAGTTTTTTTTTTCTTTTCACAAAGGTTATTGTAAGTTTTGAGCACCACAAATAAAGTGTCATTTGTCCCATTTTATTAAAGATAAGGAGCAATTTCAACAAGGTAACAGGAATTACAATAATTAAAGGACCTTGAACATCTGGGTTATAAAAGTGCAGCGGAATGGGGGAGCACACCATGGTATGGTGGCAAGTTGTGGAGAGAAGTATGTCAGTGTAACATTAGACCATTACACTAATCCTTCCCATTTAGACACACTTCAAAGAAGCGGTTAAAAACTTAAGCCCAGAGGGGTGGTCCAGTGTCAGGGCAGTATTTTGTATGTGCATGTGTGTGTGTGAACATTGTTGCTATTATGAGTGTTCATCTGTTGTGACGTTAAAGTCTGTATTTGTTGAAGACGTGGGTTGATTTTGGCAGAAAGGTGAGGACTCGACCCCTGAGGTTAATCCTAAATCTTAACCATGGAGAAATTTGATCCATAGCACACACACATACATCCACATATGGAGGGTGCAGAGGAAGCAGCAGGGTGCCCAGACGTTATTAGCAGTATTTTTAGCTTCGTTCAAGCATGCGTCAAACAAAGACTGGCTTTCACATGCCCAGTCTGGCCTCCCTGTCTCCCATTTTCCTCCCTCCCCCCTCCGTCTCCTTTTCTTATTTTCCTTTCACTCCCCCCTGTCATTATTGCCGCCTTGGCCTTTTTTTCATGTCATGTTAGTTTTTTCTAACTCTCTCCAACGTATCCCTTTTCCCTCCGTCTCTCCATCCCTTGAGACCCATTCATCTAACAGTACCTTAATAATGCCTGCTTTCCCCCAGTCCTCCCTGCAGTCACAACTTTCTTTCTCCTTCTTTCAATCGGTCATCACCACAGCCCAGCAGCTCAGGCTAAATAAACACTGGATGCACAGCTGGTGATCAAGTTTATATTCCCCCTTTCAAATCTCTCTGTCTTTTCCTCGCTTTCTTCTCATTTTTCCTTTAGTCTCATTAATCCCATTTTTAATCAGTCTATGTTGTAACCAACCACAGACATTAAAAAAAGAATACATTATTGCATTTGTTGCCATATTTGAAATTCAGCAGAAAACTAAAAATTGTATCTTTTGGTTTGAGGACACTGATTTTTACTGGAGGCCAGCATTAAAATAAAGATAGAATATCCATGTGCTATTAAGTGCTACTGTTTTAGCTTTAATGGCTTGGCTTGAAAAGGCAAGAAAACTTGGCAAATAGCTTCTTTAGTAGGCTTTAACCAGTTTCAACCAGATGTATACTAAAAAGTGTCTACCTGTCTACATATTCACTACACCTATTAGTAATTTTTTAATTAAAAATATTGATAAATACACAGTGTAAGATACGTTTGTCTTCTGGAAATAAAGCTTAAAAAATCAAGAATTTTAAAAACGGCACAGCTCTTACTTTCCAAATACTCCAAAATTATTTTATGAAATCATCAGTCCTTGCAATTGAGGATATGACATTGTTAATAACAATCAAAAACCAAACAAACAAAAAAAAACTGATGTGTTTCAACTTGTAGCTTTCCTCACCATTCCTGTCTGCTCCTGTGAAATATTCTAAGTATCAAACAAAGCAAAGCAACCGTTCTAATGAAGGAAATTTTCATGTATATTTAATGTAGGATTTATTTCAAACTATGATTTTTTTTCACCTTGTTTTCTAGACATAACCAGTGAGAAACTATTTTGAATTGTACCCAAACTATTATCTTCTGCTCCTTAGGGGTTGTGTGATTGTGCCATTCACTAGACCCACTTACTTTCTAATGTGGACTTTTGTAAGTCTTTGTTCATCCTGATGTTGGAAATGCTAAAGTGGTTTCCCGGTGTGTTTGAAAATGATCATAATGGATTAACCATGTGTCAGAAAGTGATACCAAAAGTTAAAAGTAGGCAGCAAGCATGTTTTTTTTTTTTTTTTTTGCTTTGCTAAAGTGAGTCATATCAAATATTGTATATAAATGCAGTCTTTGCAGGTGATACTTTTTTCCATCACTTTAGAGAACATTATGAGTCATGGTTTGTAACCTAAACCTTGAACTTATTTAAATACATCAACTTATCAACACATGCATTTCTACAAGATGTAGGCATATACCAAAAACTGAAATACAATATGGGAGACATAAATATATCAGTCACACTCACTCAGACGTACTTTAAAGATAAGGCTGGATCGGATAAAGCTGCCCATATCTCAACTCACTAAGTCCCAACCAGGCTTAGCCGTCTCCATGGAGTGTGTGTACATTTGAAAGAGATCAAGTGTGTGTGTGTGTGTGTGTGTGTCCAAACTTACCCAAAAGTGTGTGTCCCTCCCTCTTATTCTGTTTCAAAGGGAGTAAGCTGAGAGGTGTCACATCATAAACAAGGAGCTGCAATAAAACCCCTAACAATCACTGGAGCATAGTTCAGCAGGCTTAGCCGTGTTTTTGATAGGGCTTTCTTTGAGAATAACATCTCTGCAGTATTACCAGGACATGATTTATTAATTTAAATAATTTAGTCTATATACATCTAATTATAGCACTTCCTGGCATGTTCCCTTCTTAAAATATTTATCAGTGCTAAGTTCATGTTTGTCCATTTGAGAGGAATGTGAAAAGGATCATTACTAGGGAATGTTGGTACTGAATGACATTTATAGCACTTTTAACACCCCAGCAGTGTCCAGCTGCAGAGGTGTTAAAGATACTGTGCTATTAACTGGAATGGTGTCCTGGTGTTTGTTTCACTACAGTTTGTCTCCTCTGCTCATGAGAGTCTGTTCCGCAAATAGAAATAGAATATATTTCAGTAATATTTATTTATAAAAACATATTTAGAACTACCTGGACACAATTGATCCCTGTGTGAACAGGAATCAGACTGCAAATCAACTTGAGCATAGGTCCTTTACAGGCGTTGTAGGCACATAGAAGGTTATGTTATGTTAAATATGTTCAAAACAAGATGCAGTAACAGCATATACAGAAAAGATTAAAGACATGTGCTTCTTTTTTATTTTAGAAAGGTAATTATTAAGTTAATTCAGACTGAACGGCCAACATAAAACTGATAGAGATGAAATTTTACTTACAATAATACAACACAAAATCTTTGTAAAGACTGTGAAGAATGTCACCTTCTGATTGGCTGTTCATTTTGGAACACAAATTCTCATTTAAACTCTAATTTAACTGAAATTGCAGTTCATTTGTGCAATAATGATTCACATTTGTGATAAGCTTTAAAGTTGAAATTGATTTCTTCATATAAATACAATGTGAACTTCTGTGACCTCAATCCTGGAACTTTTAAGATAAAGGATTTCAGTGAATATTTTACTGCAATTTTAATGAAAACCAAAGTTAAGATAACAGTACGATCAGTTCTGCCTTATGTTACGTGGGTCACCACTGCCAGGCTCTGGTCATAAGCCAGCTGTCTAAAGTGCAGAATAGATATGACCTCCTTCATTGTGTGTGTTGCAAACAGATGAACCACCACAGCCCTAAACAATGGCTTTTTCCTAGAAAGCATATTATTGTTGTAATGCACTACTATATACAAAAAAAGGAATGCAAAGTTCCACAGTATATGAATGTAAATCTTTTGATTGGATACTCACTACCAGCTACAGCAGTATATTGTAAGGTATAAGAGTACTATTCTGAACTCCTAGGAAAAAAGGGTTGTGATAGAGCTGGGATGAATGGAGGAATATTTCAATAAAATGGCTAAAAATCCTAATGCAACACTTAAACCCCCTGAATTGAAGCTGAAACTCAGCATTTCTGTCATATCTTTATTTTTGGACTGTAAAACTCCAGTGTACCTTGCAAGAGACTAGTAGCCTCTCCAGACTGTGCCCCTATCTTACACACAATGTCAACAGAGACAAGCCCTCTGCTATACATAATTGGATAAATGGTTAAGAAAATGGACAGAGAGGCCAAAAATGCAATTGTGTCACTGGGCAAATACTTATGGATCTAAATATACATATTGTTGAAATAAATACATCTAAAACTGTTCATCATTTGGTTAGTAAATAGGTGGTTATTTAAATGTGAACACATTGTAGAATTTTTTTTACACAAAAAGAAAGTGAAATTTAATTGTCCATAACACAATTTACTTTATTTCTCGTTTGCATTAGCTGTTTTTTTTTTTTATTTGATGTCTCATAAAAACAACACATGATAAAATGTGTTGTTAACTGCATCATTGAAACATCCCCAGATTTTTCTGCACACTGTTTTTATTTTGAGCAGTCACATTAAGTTTTTTACAATTCACCCTATAGTTGCTGCATCAGTTGATCTACTTTTTGTGTCTCAGCTATGGTCATGGCATTTTCTTTTCCCATGTTTTAGGTTTTCTTTTTCCAGGTATCTGTTTGGAGTTCAGATAGGAACAGCTGAGTGAAAATAGTCAGCTGAAGTGATTTGGACATCTGATTAGAATGCCTCTGGGATGCTTCACTGTGAAGATATTCTGGGCAGATTCAACTGGCAGTACACTGCAGGGCAGATGCATAACATGCTGCAGGGATTAGGTTTTCTGTTTTGTCTGGGAGTGCCTTGGGATCCCCAAGAAGAGCTGGAGGATGTGGCTAGGGAGTTGAATGTCTGGACTATCTTGCTTGGTTGCTTGTTGCCATCGCAATGTCAACAAGCAGAGCAAAATGAATGATTCCTACACAATTGTTTCCTTATTTGTATGTGTGAACACTTAATGCTCATAATTTAAAGTGTTATAGATGAAATGCATTTCTGTTATTTACTAAAAACTGTTAGCAGTCGTACAAATACCATTTATAAATATGTCAGTGTGAGGGTTAATAAAGAAATCCACATTTACGTGAAGTGATAATCATCTCATCTTGCAGAATGATTCCCTGTCATGAGTACACATGTAAGCTAAGCTAAGAGACTTCATCACAAACAAAGCAATGAAGCATGAAAAACAACAAGACACTAACTCCCACCACCTTCTGTCCAAATCACACCCATTTATATCCCAGCATGCATCAGTCTGCTCTCATTCACTTCAGTTATGTCCCAAATGTGGCAAACAACCATCATTTTATGGATGTCGCAAAAGGCCTGTGGGGAAATATGTAGTTTAGTAAAAAATGCAATAATCAAGTTGGGAAATAATTTAGGACACACAGGCACAGGCACATAAAAGCAGCAAATTCACACAGACTGATTTAGACATAGATAGACATACACGCTCATTTATAAAAACACACACATTCTTCTTATTACTCTATCATCTGCACACACATGCTTGCACACACACTCACACACACAACAGTTGTTTCCTTAGGGGAAGTTTGAGAATTCACACACACACTGCTGTGTGCTTGCACTGGCGCACGCACACACAGACACACACACTCACATTAAGACATGAAAAATCCTCATTTATTCATTATCCAACTCCACCAAGATATTATTCTTTTATGTGAGCTGATTAAAATTACACAGCATCAGGAAAATATAATAGAGCATTTGTTTTTCTTTTATAATGATTAGTTCAACTCGGCAATTAACGGGCACACAGTCACTGTTGGAGGAATACGTTTTGGTTAATTGAAGGAGCGAAAGAAGAAATTGTGCTCATCTTCAGAGTCCAGCTGGGAAGAAAAATTCAAGAGGGAAGAAGAGCGTAAGGAAGGGGGGTTGATAGCTTTAAAGCGCTGGCTGTGATTTTAGATGTGATTGCTTAGTGGTGTGCTTTATAGATTGTGGACATCCACTATAATAATATGTAACAATAAAAATGGTAAAATAGTTGCTGTGCAGTACTAGTACATGAGAATTACCCCGTGGCTGCGCAGAATGTGCAGTGTATGTGGACCATGCACAGATCAGATTTACTGCAAAATATATTGGTATAGTTTTTAAACAAAGCTTGTGTGTTTACCTGCATCACCAAACTTATGAAGCGTAAGGTATTGTTTTAGGATTTTAGTTTTGTTTTTACCAACCTCTTGTATGGGTACGTAACATCTCTAGACTGTTTTAAGAAATATACAGTAAGAGACATTATCAAAAGATTATTTATCTGTTTTGTACTTAATTAAATTGGGTTATTAAATTAACTTGTTACTGGACTGAAACTGTCTTTCAAGTTACTGTATAACATTTTCACTGCTAGATGTCAGTAGATTGAAGATTGCAGTCAACAAAGTTCTGCTTGCCTCCCACTTCAAGTGCTTAATCCTAGCTACGTCTGCTGCAGGACAAACATGTTTTAGTCAGAGATCAAACATATTTAATTTAGACTGTACCCCATAATATAAGAACTATCGATCTCTATTTATTCTGAAAGATGCAGTAAAACTTGTGAAATTAGCCCAGTGTAGCTCTGTGAGTCCAAGAAGCTCAGTTCCTACCGCTGACAGCAAACTTTTCTGTCGACAAGACTCCTTTTATGGTCTCTGTTAGCTGCTATTAGCCGATACTAGTGAAACAGTTTTTGAAGTGAATGTAACTTTGCTGGATTTGACACTCAGTGAATAAACTCTTATCCAGTGTAAGAATGTATTCAAACTGTTATCAGTGGGAAAGTGTGGATTTTCTTTTAGGACAATTAAGCCTAACATTAACTGATATAATATTAGCTTATAATCAGTTGTAGTTTTGCTTAGCAGCCTTTGTCAGCTGTCCGTAGACGAAAAGGTCCTGTTTCTATTCGGCTGACAATAAGCAACTGCAACAATTTTAGGAAAAAAAATACGCATGTTTATGCACAGTTCCATGTGTCAGAGGCTTGAGCTATTAGAGATGAGGCTTGAGATGAGGAAGAACAGAATACCATTTTCTTAAGATACCAGTAGAGTTGTGGCATTCATTTGCGTTTTCATTTCTTTGGTTAAGAGGACTGCTTCTCCAACAATAAAACACAGATACAATCCTTCATATTTTGAGTCTGAAGGTGCAGACATGAATTGAAATATCCCTCTAATGGCCATTCTCTGTTGTCATGGCTATTGATCAGTGGTCATGACAATTTGCATCCACTATGAGACTATTACAATTCGTTTTTATTGATAATAACCTATTAACCTAACTATTCAATTGGAGGGAGGTAATCAAATATGGTGCTTTTGTTTCAATCAAAAGCAAAAAAATTTTATCACTTCCACTAGCACAACACTGTACACTGTCTAAACATATTCCTTAAATGGTAGTGAACCAGTGAAATTCAGACCAAAATTCCTCTTCTTAAAGCCAACTCAAATCATTAACACTTGACAGAAAATGACAAGATGCTTTACAATAAATTCCCATCCTTACAAACACATGAAGGCAGATTCAAATTACCTATCTGCTATTCGAAACAAACTGATGGTGTCTTGACCATGGACGGTTTGGCATGGATTCAGGGACCAAACTGGCAGCCTTTCTTCTGATGGACAATTCTCTCTAACGCCTAAACCACGAGTGCCTCAATATAACATAATAAAAGATTCCGAAAATGTAAACCGGGAAAATAGTAAGGTAATGAACAGAAGAAGAAAAAATCTCTGGGTAGAGAAAAAGACAAGTGTAAAAGCGATTGGACAGATAAAACAGAAACAGACTGCAGGGAAGAGAACAGAAGAGAAAATAGCAGAGCTAAAACTGTTGTCTCATTCTTGCTAATGATTTCACATAAAGGTCAACATCTGAAGTGTTTCTCCCTAAAAATGTCAAATGCCCAACAACTGATGATTTAACCACCCCCTAAAAAGATCCAACAGCAGTGATGAATAAACTTTTACCAAATGCCTTATGACAGCAGTTTTCTAAGGCTATGAATTAGCCTTAGATAGTCACTTCTGAGCGATGATTTTTGAGTGATTTAGGACACTTTATTCTCAGTGTCGTGGGTACTTTCATCCAGATCCCCTCACAGCAGAAAGTTTCATCTGCTCCTGATTGGTGAAGACTTGTTTTGAACGGCATGATTCGGAGACTGGTCACTCGTGTAAATGAGCCTTATGCATCAACTAGCTATGATTGCGTCACAATATTTACAAATTACTCATTATCCCTGGGCAGCATAAAACGATGAAATCACAGAGCAAATATAATTCTGAGTGTAACCCCTTATTAGAGAAAAAAACCTGAAATGTGAAATGTCTTTAAGAACAAAACATGTTAAAGTACCTAATAAAATTCATGAAATAAATTTCAAATTTACTTAAATATTTCTACATCCTTGTCCCATTAAAATCGCATAATAACATAATGTTTTTCAAATACTGTAGATCCTGATTAAAACTCTTATCATATTTTAAAGTTGCTTTAAGAACATGATGTTGAACATGTTCATCCGCTTAAGCACAACAATGTAAATAATATGGGGAGGTTACTGTCATTTTGGCAAAAAATGACCACGACTATAAAGATGGTAGCAAAATGAATAGCATTATAGGAAAAGGACCCCAAATAGGTCGGCAGCCTTAACATGAAATTTCCCCTTGTGGGACTAATAAAGGTATCTTATCTTATCTTATCTAATATTGTTACAAAGTGAAAATTTCAATAACAAAATCTATAAAATGTGCAGTTTTAGTGTGTATCATTATGTTTAATGTAACTGTCTCTTAAACAAAACATTTCCTTTATCTTTTATAGTTTAGGAAAACAGAGGTATTATTATTCATTTATAATCAAACTCACTTCCTATAGTTTCACTTTTTATTCCCCCACTCATATCCAATTAACTCTACATAGGCTAGTTTTGTGTGCATTTTAATGGGTTGTAATAGTAGAAGCTTTCATGTGTTATGTGATTAAACATTCTTAATAACAGAGCACATCAAGAACCATGAACCAAATGGTTGAAAGCTAAAACTCACTGTCTACTCACATGTCTGTTTCTGTGTGGGTCTGTGCCTGAGATAGTGTGTGTGACGGGGTACTGACAGGTTCACACTTGTGTGCAAGCATATTTATGTTTATGCATGTATTTGTCAAATGTGAGTCTGCATGACAAAACTTTGATAGCTCTGTGTGTGTGTGTGTGTGTGTGTGTGTGTGTGTGTGTGTGTGTGTGTGTGTGTGTGTGTGTGTGTGTGTGTGTGTGTGGGCAGCGTGATAAAACGTGACAGATTTGAACGTGTAAGTGTGTAATACAGAGAGAGATGAGGTGTTGAGCTGTGTGTCCTTTCATAACATGGATAGTTTTGAACATTGTTTCTCTCTGAACTGCATTAGAACTGTAAATCTGATCTGGTTGATTTTCACCATTTTTTTTCCTTCTTAGGTATTTTGTGAAAGTGAGTTTTGTTCCTCCTCTTCTCTTCTCTTTTGACTGCTCTTCTTAGGTGTTGCGACAGCAGATGATCTGTTTGTACCTCACCCTATCCCTTGGATCGTCTTCTGTCACACTAACACTATGCATATATTTCTTTCCTACATATTCCAAATGCACCTTTGTCATTAACCTGTGTCTCATTCAGTTCAATATGAAAATGATCTGCATGGTTGATATGGCAATATTTTACATCTTATGTACTTTCTGGCTAAATAACCTCAAAGATGGTTTGGATTTGAGTCAGAAGTCATACCCATACAAGCTTTGGCTAAATATAGATGTTATGTTGGAGTTTCTGAAGTGCAGGTGTAATGTAGTTTTAAAATCTGCCCACATGATACAATACTCAGCAGAAAAAATATATATCATCAGCACATCACTTTTACAGTTAGAACACCTCTTTTGCTCTCCTTTTAGTTTCTTATTCTGTATTAATTATGTTAACCTATATGTGTGTTTTCTTTTCCTGTGCCAACAAAACTTCATTTATTTTCTGCTTTGTAGCCATTTGTCTTCTTCTCATCTCTCTTACCACACAGAAACACACACAAACAGGACTTGTTAACAAAGAGACAGACCCAGAGTGATTGACTCAGCAGGTGAGGAGACAGGCTGCCAATAAGGATAACTCAACACAGAGCCTTGATTCAACACTTATAACAAAACCCACATATGTTACACCAATTACCTTGGACAGATGACTGTAGCTCTGTGTGAAGATGAATGAACTTGACACAAAACAACTGATCTTTGGCAGATCAATAATGCTTGACTAAACTCTATAATTCCACCTTCAAATGAAAGTAAAAGAGGAATCATATGGCATCAGTACTGTCATGGTGAGGCACAAAACAGACCCAAAGACGCAGACTCGGAGGCAAACTTGAAGAACCAAAGGCTGACCTTTATTTAGGTTGCAGCTGCAAACCCAAAGTAAAAATGAAAACAGAGGCAAACTGAATCCAGGAAGTACTGCAGCAAATCACCAAAGCAAACAAAGCAAACAGTATGACACAACAAAGCGCTAAGGAAACCCAAGGGCTTAAATACACATAAGGTAATCAGGGAAAGAGACACAGCTGGGGAAAACAAGCTGCAGGTGAACAAAATCAATTAACAAGCAAGAGGGAAGCAAAACTGAACACAACACATACAGGACAAGAGACTATCAAAATAAGACAGGAAACTAACACTGAGACAGAGACTAAGACACGTGAGTTTGACAGGCCACAGTGAACACAAAGACAAAACTAACTAAACACAGGAGATATCACTGAACACAGACCAGGCATGGGGAACAAAGGAGGATAGGGTAAAAGTAAGGTCAGAAGATCAAACAGGAAACTGGGTCCATGACAGAAAACGCTGGATACAAAACCCAGGATCATTAAAATTATTGAAAAAATGAATCACTTCTGCACCTTTATTGTAGTCATTGTTTAAAAAGAAAAAAAAAAAACTTCCACAAAATTAAATAAAAATTTTAACTCTAGCTCTTTATAACCTTTAAGAACTATGACAGGATAGAAGGAGAAGAAATACAAAACCAGTGAACTACGATTTTGTGTCTGAGTATTAACAATCTATCCTAAAACTCAACAAAAAGCCTTAACATACTGGATAACTTTAGTCAGTTGGTATTTACAATTTTTGGTAAAAAAAAAATCTCCAACCTTAATGGCTTCAACCTCGCAGCAATGTTTAATGGTAACTTGGGATATAGTTAGCAGTCTCCCTTGTTCTCTTGTTTGCTTCAACAGAAGTTTCCAGAGACTCCAAATGACTATAATGTATGTTACCCTGAGGCTTTCTGTCTCCATTGTGAACAGTGCTTTCTCCGTACTCATATAATTTACCTGCTTCATTCAAATTTTGACCATGATCACAGTAAACAGTACTCTCAAAGGAAATATAATTTCTGTGTCAGAAAAAAGTGTATTAGTGCATTACATCTCTGCTTGAAACAGCCAGAAAGAAAGAAAACAGTTTTGAGGATGATTTAGACATTTAAAGACATCTTGAAACAATGTCCCCAGATTTGTGTGGGATACACTGACTCATATTATCATAAAACCAGCTTAGCTTTGTTTAGAATTTACACGTGTTATACCAAAGGACTTGGAGACTCTTACTCTTAGTACTCTTAGTCTCCTCCAAATTTCCAAATAGGCAAATTCTAGCGTCTGATCTATGATACCTCCTGGCACTTAAATTTAAATGCTAATGCCTTCAGTTCTGAACCGATAGACGACAATCTTAACTGGCAAGCCAACTGACTTCTGACTGCAATATCCACTACAAGGTGAAGAGCTGCGAGAGAAATGTTTAGGGGAGAACAGGTGTGAAGTTTTTCAGGGAGTTTTGGAGGCAAAATGAATACAGAATATGCTGCATTTCAGAACTAGTTGAGGAAACTAAGGCAGACAAAGTGAACAAGACATGCTGTCACTCTGCCATTATCAAGAAGGTGCCCTTGGGCAAGGCATGTCCCCAGTTGAGCAAGGAGAGTCCCCAGAAGCTTCAGCAATGATTTTTATTGGCCAAACGATAAACAAAACAGCAGGCAACTATTGGGCCTGACTGAGTATAAACACATGCCAACCTCCATCTGCTCCAACAAATTACTGGGTGTTCTCAGTGAACCCGCCTGGATAAATAGGAACACAATGAAATATTTACATGGCTAATCCCGTCACCATTTAGCATCACGTGTTGTCATCCTTTACACAAGATATCACAAGATGAACAACCTGTTAGTATCTTTTAATTGAAAAGTATGATAATAAATAAATAGATACAGATAAATTACTCATTACATACTGCAGAAGTAGTATGTAATGAGCTTAGGCTTAAAGCTTAGACTTCACTCTACACAGATATGAACTAAAGTGTGGATCTGAAAAAAATGTCCACTTGAGGCTGTCTGTGGAAATCTGTGGATTTTTCTCAGAGATGATATTTTGCTAATATTAATGAATACAAATAAAGAATGGCTAACTTTATGCTGCTTGGTCCGGGGGAACACTGACATTTTTTTTTTTTTGTTGAAGGGTAAACTTGAAACAAGCTTTGTATCACTGTTGATATATTGTAAATTGGTTTTTCTGCCACCTGTTTTAAGGTCTAGTAGAGTCGGCAAAATCCAGGGACAAAAGACAGGATGCTTTTGAGCGCCTATTGGCAGGACTGACTTGAGGAACAAATACAGAGAGACATTCAGTCAGGATTTGTGGACTTTTGTCACTGTCTCAGTCATTATCGGCTTCTCACCACCTCTTCCTGACTTTCTCTTGCTGTCTCTTTTTCTCACATTTTCAAAGAAAATCGTATGTAACCGGGGTGCTGGAGAGTGTAGACACTGTCCTTTAAAATTTGTCTCTCTGTCATTTCTCTCTCTTTCCCTGCCCGTGAAAGACATTTTCTGTCTTTTTCTCTCCTCTGTCTTCTTGTCAGACACCTCTTTACTCTTCTTTTCTTGGTCTCTGGCACATTGAAACTAAATGGGAGACAGAAAGTGCTCTTAAACACTCCAATGCATCAGTTCACTTGTTTTCGGTGCAACATTACACTGCTGGTCTTTTATGTAAATCGCTACATTAAGCCCTTCACTCTGACATTTCAGTACAAATGCAAGAACACACATACACAACATTTTTAGTCTGTTATGTAAAGGGTCATTACACTGTTCCTAGATTCAACAAATAATGGCCTATTGTTCAGCTGCTGGGCATAAGTACACAAACTCAGCAAGATGTAGAGTAATCAAAACCCAGCGTTTGATCGTTATGTATGTATGAGTTAATGCTTGACAAATTCACATTGTGGGTTTAGTGTGTATATATGTCATAAGTACAGTAAATATTTAGACAGTGATACAATTTTCATTATATGGCCTATTTATAACACCCAGCTGGGTTTTACATCAGATGGTTAAACTATGATTGAAGTTCAGACTATTTGCTTTAATTTAAAGGGTTTGGTGACAGAGTTACAACTACTGTTTAGAAATTACACTTTTTTAAGGCAGTCAAAGGTAACTAAAAATAGAGCAAATAAAAGATCTGTTGTTGATTCCAGATATATTAAATTTGAGTTTGGTAGATGTTTACTGGAATTCTCAATACGACATTTAAAGAGCCAGAAAGAAACAAACAAACAATAAAATCTATCAGTTAGTAACATGTTTAAAGGTATGAACTGCACTGAACAATTAGTGCATATGTTAGTGCACTAGTCAGGTCAGCAAAATCATCAGATTCACAAGATGATGGAAGACAACTAAAGTTGATGACTGCAGAAATATTTACATGCATTTTGATAAATTGTGTATTTTCATTTTGTGAAATGTCTTGCAAAATAAGTATGCTAATTTTGTGTTATTCAAATGTTCAATGACAATTCTGCACAGTTTTGTGCAGGATAAACGTTTTAGCTAGTGGGGTGGATGTAGCTCCAAATGTAGAGGAGGTTATCTATTCATGGGAAGGTTGATGGTTCGGTTCCCGGCTGCTCCAGTCTGCTTGTCAAATATCCTCGGGAAATATACTAACCCCAAGTTGCTCTGTGATGCATATGAATGTGTATGAATGTTAGAAAGCACTTGTGTAGAAAAAAGTGCTAGTATGTATAGGTATGAATGAGGTAAGTTGTATAAAGCATTTTGAGTACTCAGAGTAGAAAAGCACAATAAAAGAACCAGTCCAATATTACCACATTACCATATGAAATTACCATTAATGTGAAGAATTAATACATCAAGTGTCGCAGAGACTAATTTACATTTAAGCTAATAACTCTGAGATTTATTTACTGAATTCAATTGTTATACCAACTTTACACTGTCTAGTATAAAGACAATATACAGTATACTGTTGGTGTAGGAAAAGGAACTCAGCCGAGATGGCTGTGAAACATCTGCTTACATCTTATTGAATGATTTTGTTGAATTCAGTTGTGTAAATCTACAAAGATCAGCAGGTCAGCTGATCACAGCCTGTACACAAAGAAAATCTACTGGAGCTCACAATATAATTACTGTGAGCTGTCAGTATTTTCCCCACACTGAGCTACTACAACAGATAAAAACAGATAGGTAGGTGTCCTTTAAGGAGCTACTATTAACTTACTTACTTTGAGTACATTTCAGAGCAAATAAGTTGAATCAGTACTTCAAATTTTACTGGAGAATTTTTACAACACGAGTATCTGTACTTCTACTTAAGCACAGAATGTCTGCACTTTTGCCACATCTAGACAGTACTTTACAGTGCAACTGGATAATGAGCAACCCAAGAGTTTCTGAAGGCAAAGAAATGGAACACAGTAATGGCCAATTCAGTCACCTGATCGCAATTAAGGCAGAGAGGCCCACAAACAAGCAGAGAATCATGTGGTGATGCCTATGGATATTAGACTTCAGGCAGTTATTGACTGTAAAGAATGTTAATCCAAGTATTAAAACCATAGGTGTTATTAAAGGTATGCAATTTGGTCCAATTACTTTTTAGCCTGTGAAAATGTCTAAACATTTAATTCAACACTTACCTAACTGTAAATCTTACACTTTGCTGTTCATCTGTGGTGAGTATAGGCTGTCAGTCCACTGTTTACCTCAGCTGTCAATATGTCCACATCCATTTATGCTGTAAAACATTGTAATAGTAATGAGATACCAGTTGATGAGTCAGTGAAGCTGACTCGTGTCCAATGATAGTGATATTGAGGTGAGTTGTTGAGGGTATGCTGAACTTTTAAGCACTGCTGTTTTTGTAGCTGGCAACTGCACGTAGCCCACGTTAGTGAAACTTTCTTTTACGTGGAGCTAACGTTGCTGGACTCTGGCACTTAGCAAATAAACTCTCAAACAATGTGAGAATGTAATTAAACTGTTTATCAGAGGGAGACTCGAGCCTAACAGTGCTGGCATAAAGGTAGCTTATAACCAGTTGCTATTGCTATTGTTGTTGTTGTTTACCTGGCTCATTGTTAGCAGTGCAGAGATGGGGAGCCCGCTGACAATAAGTAACTGCAACAATACTGGGAATATATAAGGATGTTTATTCACATTTTTGTGTTCTAAAGCCCTGACTTGAATTCAGGACATGAGGCTAGCGGTGAAGAGGAAGAGAGGGACATTTTATCACGTCGTCTCTGTCCTTTGCATGTTTGCTTTTCGGTGAAGGGGACCCCTTCTCAGATGATGAAACATAGGTATGATCCTTCTTATCTTGAGTCTGAAGGTGCAGGCATAAATTAATATTTACCTCCAGAGCACAAGAATGCCTATGAGTTCTTCTCCTCTATCTTTGGCATATTATGTATCTGGTCACTCTCTACTCACATATATATAAAGCGATTAAGTAGAACTGCCCAAAGTGTTCAAGATGGCGGGCAAAATGGTGGTTTTCACAAACCCACACCTGCTCCACACATGTATTTTTAATGGATTAAATCTAAATTTATGAGAATGCATCAATTTGTTAGAAGATGCAATTGTGCCTCGAAAGTGAGATATGTGCGAAAAACTAAGATATCAGGAAGAGGGGCAAATACTTTTTCATTGCACTGTATATAAGCCGTTTTTTCCAAATATGTAATTTGACTAAAAGATTAGAATACATAACTTGGCACTTTTCTAGGGTTTGTTCTTTACACGGCCTTGTTTTCCATACAGCAACTAGTAGTGTGACAGCTTGCATCAACCAACAATGAACTCACAAACTCAACTCTAAACCAATAAAACTAGTGAAGTAGAAAAATCAAATTTTCAGCTTTGACAAAGTAAAACTTTTCACATCTTTTTCAGTCGACTGATTCTAGCAAGAGTAGATTAAATAAAGCACTTCTTTAGATAAGGGTATGAGGATGTGATTCAGTGACTCACTCACTATGGAGGGATTGGATTTCATACTTTTAGTGAGGTCAATAAGTAATATAGAAAAACAAAAACATTTACATAAATATTGCCTGTTGTGCATTACCTGTGAGAAAACAATATCTGATTTTCCCAACAATGTCAATAGTTCAGGTGTGAATAAGCAACTGTTAAAATAGTTAATTCAAAAGTACCCTATAGACAACGGCTCTTTTGCATACACATATGTGATTGTTGAGATCTGAGTCTGGAAACTGCCCCTCGTAGGTGGGGCTGGGTTTTCCCCTTTATAAGCACAGGTGCAAGTAATTAGTTGATCTCTTGTGTGAATCTGGAGCTGTGTGTATGCTGGGTCTAAGCAGTGCTATTTGGCCTTTTAATTTTTGTAAGACGGTTTGATGTTAGAGTTACTACTACTATGTAGGTCACAGAAAACATTCTGCTTTAGTTTCAGTGGATGTTTAAAGTTATTTTTACCCCTTTAGGAAGAAAAAAAACATCACTGTGCATTCAACGTATGACACATGGTGTTGGTTTTTAATATATTCCCCGCAGCACTTATCTTGTCTTCCTTGTACTATCGTACAATGTTATAGTGTTTAATAAATTTAATAAAGTAGATCTTTTAATAGTTTTTTATGCTACTATCACATGTATAGAAAGATTGTTTTGTATTAGCATTAACCTCTATAAACTGACTGTATGCCTACGGCTCATTTGCTGTTTAAATAGTACCTCCCATTGGTCGCACGTATATACACTGTTTTGTGTGGAAACTTCTCAAATGAATTGAGGTTTTGTTTTTTGTTTTTTTTTCTATTTGTAAATGTTTAACACTCAGACCAGGGTCTCTCTAGCTAAAGTTAACCGGGGTAGCTGCAAAAAGAGACGGTAAAATTATCTCAGGTTCAGCTCTGTCTGTGAATCAAAATCACTATGAGTCAGGGATGCACAGCTTAGAACACATTTCAGGAAGTACTCTGGGCAGCTAGTCAGAGCTGTGCATGTATTCTTCTGATAAGAAAATACTTATTGCCCACATACCTGCTAACATGTATGAAAATAGCACTTTTATCTAAGTACTGCAAGACTGCAGATGCATGAAGGTCAGTGCTACTATTAGGATATTATATTCATACTGAACAAGCTTTTTACATCATTTGATAGATTAAAATGTGCACTTGAGCACTCTTGACCCTGCACATATGTGTAGATCTTGAACAGCTTGTTCACACACAATGATAGAAAATAACATTGCTCCAATATTAGCATAATTTATTAATGTGCTGCTTAACATGTATGAAGAGAAAGACACATTCGAGAGAAGACAAGACAGGGGAAAAGAAATATGTTTTTAAAAAAGCAATGTGAAAAGGGAAAGGGGAGAGAAAAGAGGGGAGTGGGAGGTTAGGATGAGAAGATGAGAGTTGTGGATGAGAGACGAGAAGTGGGTAGGAGAGGAGTGAAGAGAGACGAGCAAAAGAGGGGTTAAGGCTGCACTGGTGATGGCATTGTATGCAGTACATGTGTGTGTGTTGTGTATTAGAAACTACTTTATAAAGGTGTGATTACAACTCTTTTTTTATTTGTGTTTGTACAAAAAGTACCTTTAGAGTGCAACAATTCAAGATCTTTATCACACACACTTATACCCTCATCCACCATTCAGCATGGTGAGAAGTATGAGCAAAACCTGTGCTTACCACATGTATATTTCAAGAAGGGGACTACAATAGCAAGCAAGGGAAAACACACACGAATAAAACCGCACCAGCGGAGCATGTGAAGAGGTTTCCGGGAAAACATTGTATCACAGTAAATTTTGCATTAAAGGTGAAGAAGTATTAGGCCTCGCCCTATGACAGCTGGGATAGGCTCCAGCACCCCCCGCGACCCTGAAAAGGATAAGCGGAAGCGAATGGATGGATGGATGGAAGTATAAGGCTTCCTTTTTAATTTTTGTTTTTTAAATGGGAACAACTAAAATGCTCAAATGTAGCAAATGCAAAAACAATAAGAAAATAAAAATATGCAGTGTCACTGGTGGGAAATCTCTTGAGTTCTTTGTTTAATCTGTTAATCTTATATCTTTACAAATATGGTGTAGTCTTTTTAATAACAACAATGATTATCTAGTAATAACTCAGTGCTTGGAAACCATATCCTAATATATTGAAATGTCATTTTGATATGTTCTTCCTAGGCCTTATCGCAGACCAAGAATAATCCCCAATGACAACAGCAATCATTGCTGGCAGTGTACTCCACAAAGGAAAAAATATCTCAGTAAAGTCAGTAAAAAAACAAATAAAACTAAGAATTTTATTTAATGGGAAAAAAAAGTTTCTTACCAACACAAAGTGCAGCTTCAAGAACAACTGATTTAACTATGGTTCAGAAATGACAAATTACAATCCTAGAGAAGTTTTCATTCACTCTGTGTATAATCTCTTTATTAATGTAACATCACCTGAGAGTATCATTTTCTCTCATGAAGTTCCAACTTTTCAAAAAATGTGTTCTTGAAGACTATTTTTAAAGAGATTGTGCAAACCTCTTTGTTTTCTTGTTCACATGTGTCAGAACACACTATACTGTAAATGGAGATAAAGGTATTGTAAAACTTTTTGCTATTGTCTGAGCCTTCACAAATGTCTGCGATGCCCACCCACACTCACACACCTTCAGACACACACGTCCACGTTAAAAAATAAAAATGTGTATGAAACACATAATGACTTCAAAGGTACAAGAGCTCTCACACACACTTTGCCCTCGCCTCTATGAGTGTGTGGGAGGTAAAACCTTTTAGTAATACTACTCCTTGTCAAGTGGCAGCACTTTGATAATAGCATGTGTGTGTGGATATGTGTTTGTGTGTCTTTTGATTCATGTGATTAGATGCATAGCTGTCAGTGAAGGTATCTGAGTTGTGTTTGATGTGTGCATTGTTTCTCTGTCTTTCTTAGGTTGTGTTTGTTGGTGTATGTGTTTGTGCGTGTGTGTGTCTGTGTGGAAATACATCTGCATCTGCCCTTGCTTTAATTGAAGCTTGTGCGCTGTCAGTATTGGTCAAGTGGCCCTCTCAGCTAAATGACGAGTAACAGCAGCATAGCATGCATAACTATCACTCTATTAGCCCCATGTAAACACAATGACTACCATTATACAGATGAAGTGAGAAGGAAGCAGAGATGAATGAGACTGAGAGGTAAAAGGAACTATTCCACTGCACGTAGTTGAGTGCATTTTTTGCTTTTAAGGTACATTTTTTCTTTTTTTAATAATTTGTTTTGTTTAATTTCAGACACACAAAAATGTAAACTTCTTATTGTTTGCTTTTGATTTTGTGTAAGTACTCATATCAAGTTAGGCTTTGCTTCAGTTTTAAATACATTGCTAAAAAGCATTGCTGCAGCTATCTACCAACACGACCCCACAGGAACACACTCCTCTTGTTGCCTCTTGCTGGAGAGCTGCTAGCTGTACTACAACACAGGTACTCATTAACTTTCCAAAAAGGCCATAAATGCACTTCTAGTGATGCTGGACACTGTTTTTCCATCAGTGAAAAGAGGATTCTGACAGAATAATGTATTTGGTTTGCTCTGACTTTTATGTACAAAGGTACTAAGATACAATTATCAGTGATTTCTTATGTTTTCCCGCCATGTGCCCTGATCCTCCATGTCATATATTACATAGACATGAAGCCATGTTTGATACTATGGCTTCCTGATGCCATTAAAGCATAGCATCATATCACATTGGAGTTTGATTCAGGAAAACAAAAGATAACACAATTAATTATTTTTGCTTCACATTTTTTATGCAGACTACAAAAAATGTATTGGTTATTGTGAATGACATTATGGTGTTTCTCCTGTCTTTTGTTCCTCAGGCATCATAAGGAAAATTAGTATTTTTAATATATGTATATAACCTATGCCTGTTTTTCCATCTTTTCAGTTAATCATTATAATAAAAATTTTTTGTAAAAGATGGAGAAAAATGTTACATCCTTGATCAGCTAATTCCCTGAAGTGTTACATATGATTTCTATGTAACATTTGTCCGCTTGTTAAATTAGGCAGGAGTACGTCTAATATTTATATTACCACAAGCACTGCTTATGTATTTTTCTAATTATTATTATTATTATTATTATTATTATTATTATTATTACTACTACTACTACTACTACTACAACAACTACTACTACTACAGTATTGGAAGTTATCACCATTACTATAACTATTCTATATAATGCTGAGAATGCCACGGTTCATGTCATCATTGTTTGAATACTCAGATCCATGTATCCACTGCCATCTTCTTTTATTCAGCCACAGGCACTTTATTAGGTACCCTCCTGCTGCACTGCTTGTTAAGTATGGCAACAACTAAAAGTACATTTAGGAATGCAGAAATGGTCAAGATTAACTGCTGAAGTTCAAACTGAGCTTTAGAATGGGAAGGAAAGGTGATTTATATTACTGAGCATGGCATGATAGTTGAAGCCAGACAAGCTGGTCTGAGTATTTCAAAATCTGCTAAACTACTGGGATTTCCTCACACCATCATCTGTAGGATTTAAAATACCTTGTCAATGCCAGAAGTCAAAAGAGAAAGGCCAGACTGCTTTCAGCTGATAGGAAAGGAACTCAAATAACCACTTGTTACAACCAGTGTATGCGGAAGATGTCATCATCCTCCAACTAGTCCTGATCTAACTTACCTTTCTTTCTGTTTCTCTCCTCCTCGGCTCTCTCTGTCTATCCTATCTCTGTGAATGTGTGTTTTGTGTGCTTGATTTAACCATGCCTCTGTTTGCAGGGGTGGGATTCCCACCCTTCATTCCAGTGCACCTGCAGTTGATGAGCACACCTCATCTCCTCATTCCCCTGGTTCTACTTAAACAGAGGAAAGGCCTTAATTTAGCACTTAATCATTGAACTAACAGTGTTATTGCAGTTGGCACCATATTCTGAACTGTTTGGTGTTGGTTAGTCTCATGATTATAAAATTTTCCTTGTTTCTCATCTGTGCAGGAAATTAGCATGTTCCAAGAGGGAGGAGTGGATTATTGTTTGTGGACCTGAGCTCGGATCTAAACAAAGATCATTACTTCAAGATATTGTTGCATTATCATTGCCTGTAAATAAATGGAGAATGCTGGGTAAAAGTTCAACAGTTTGAGTCCACCTCCCTCACTATTCTTGACAGAAGAGCATCTCTGAATACACAACCTTGAAGCAGATGGGCTACAGCAGCAGAAGACAACACTAGGTACCACTCCTGTCAAATAAGAAACTGAGGCTGTAAATCACACAGGCTCACCCAAACCGGACAGTAAAAGATTTAACAAATGTTGCCTGTTTTGTGTCTCACTTTCTGCTGTGACATTTGGGTTGTAGGCTCAGAATTTATCATAAAAAACAAGGAGGCCTGGATCCATCCTGGCTTGTATCAGCCATTCAGGTTGTCGTAATTGTAAACCTTGGAAACAATCAGCAATAATGCTGGCATTAAGTTGGAACACAACAGAATATGACATCACAAGTTTACAACTTCTATTTCTCTCAGAGTTTGATGTGAACTCAAAGCTATGCAATTCCAGTCTAAACTAGTCAAGTGCTTCCAACTATGGCAACCATGATGACCATTAAAAGCTAAGTTATGGCTGTTGACTTTTCCTGGAAGAAAAAAAAAGTGTTCGGAGACCACTTTCTGTTAGTTAGTACCTATTATAAGTTATTTTCTGGTGTGGATTAGTCATTTAAACAGTAACCACACCCTCAAATGTAGCCTGTCATATCAGGGAAAGAGGATGTACAGTAGATGTAACTATTATTTTACTGTCATCATTGATTTTGACCTTATAAGTGATTAACCATGAAATTAATATTTTAATGAAATTACCAAAATAAATAGAACTATTGGACAGTTTTTTTATATATTAAACCACAAAGTAAATGTTGAGTGATTTAATGATGACAGAATACACAAGAAATACCGAGGAAGGGAAAGTATGAGCATGCATGTTCTGGTTTGTGATTGTCAGATGTGCACCAGGCATGCCATGTGTGTTCTGCCTTCACATTTTCTGCATTCAAAGCATGAACACATATGTTAGGTAACATTTTTAAATTCCCTCTACATGTGGTTATGTTTAAAGCAGTCTATTTCTTCTCCTTTAAGGAGGTTAGGATCCAGGTTAGGATCCAGAAAGAGAGTGGAAAGGGGACCTCTTTCAAAAAAAGCAAATGCAGGAAGCATGCTCTCATGGATATGTGTGCATAATGTGAACTTTGGCCTAATATGTAAAGTTTACGAGGGGCTACAGGATTTAGAAGACCTAACCTCTGAAATAAACTAATGCTTCAGATGCCTTAAATGAATGAAGCCAGATAGAAATCAGCTTAATCTGACACATCTTAAAGGTATTGAGATGATTCCACCAACAGCACAACCTCTATGCGAAATGAAATGGAGTTGTAGGTATGCAACTTGAATGAGACTCCCTATTCAGCCACTGAAAGGCTGTAAAAATGAAAAGTACAGAATGTTTCTTCATGCTTCTTCCATGTGTTTACATAACCTACTTCACATGAGCAATATTCTGTTTTCCTTTCAGAGTGTAGTACCCCCAGAGAGCACTGTATAAGTGTAAAAGCAATATGTGAGTGTGATAGTTAAAAGAAGTTCATGTTGTATAATTTAAACATCATCCAGTCAGATAGCCTATGATTTTGGAAAGTGCAGAAATAACTAGATAGTATAATTACACTTGGGATGTTATTGCATGACCAACTGAACGCAAAGATTGAAACGGAGAGTTTAATTAGTGTTAATGTAGAAATTGTCGGGGGAGAAACAGAAGAAGTGATGTGTAAATCATGTAAAAATACAGAAAAAATAGACTAATCTATTCTTAATACTTGCAATATAACAGCAGATACGTGAACACAAACAATTCATAGGCCTAGATATTAACACAAATATCTTTTTAGCTGAAACACAGGATTTGTGGTAATTCCCAAGATTATCATTCTTATCCCATCTTAATCTTCAAGTAGGAGTTTTAGGCACTTTTTACTTTTGTGGGAAGCACAGTGTGCTTGTAGAAAGATATAGCTGCATCGCCTGGAGGGTGCATGAGCACAGATAAATAAACAGAAACATTCCCCTTGTTTCTTTGTGTCCCTTCATCTCCCTTTGTAACCATCACAAACAGCTCTAAAGTCTTACTATAGTTTGCACAGTACAGTGAATCTCTGTAGGTCTTAGAAAGTGATCCCCGACAAGCATTTTGGTCCAACTTCTAAGTTTTCTTCCACCTGAAGCTAAAAAATAAATAAATAGAAAAAACGTGAAGAGCAGTCAACATGTGGTTCCTCTGTCTATAATATTCATCGCAGTGTAATTTCTTTCATGTCAAAACTTCAGGAGCCTCTGAGTTTAGCAATTAAAAGCTCCCCAATGAAAGTGTCTAACACATGGATAGAAATTGTTTCCATGAACGTAAAACCACTCAAGACCCGAGAGAGAACAGGAAACCTCAAAGAAGCATACAACACTCTGCCTCAAAGAGAACATAAAGCAACTTTAAACATCCAGGCCAAAATGTTGAGATCCAGATGGGAAAAGGAAAACTGTTAGTCCCTAATGTGCAACTCAAGACATGCAACCTGTAATGATTCTTCCCAAAAGAGCTCACACTTTAGTAACAGGTGATACAGATGAGGCAGAGAGAGCAAGGTTTGGGGCAGTAGCAGCTAACAGAGAGCAATTCAGCAAAGAAAGAATTCCCATTTGCAAAGAAAATAATTCATGCTCCAGCAAGATCAAGCTGTTAAATAAGAACCCAAATAACACACATCTCGTAAATACCATACATACGACGAAAGTTTAACTTCACAACTGCATTGCACAGGCAAGATTATCTGACAATGAGTGGTTACTGCTGTCTATTCAGATTCTATTATAAACTCACAGCGAGGCTACCTGAAGATTCCCCATCATGCTGTCACAACTTCAGTTGAAGCTGTGACCTTGGCTCTACTATAAATTATTAAAGTTTGGCCAAATACAGTATTTATTAGACTATTCCACTACTATATGTGCTACTGGATTGGAAGGAAAGATTGTGTTTGGTAATGCATGAATTCAAATCAAATCAAATCAAATCAAATCACTTTTATTGTCACATCACATGTGCAGGTACACTGGTACAGTACATGTGAGTGAAATTCTTGTGTGCGAGCTTCACAAGCAACAGAGTTGTGCAAAATACAATAATGTAAAACAAGCAAAATATAAAAATGGCTAATCTAAAAAGTAATAAATATATGTACAATATGTAAAGGTATATACATTACTGAATGTGTATACTAAATATGTTTTTCTACGTGTGTGTGTTTGAGTGTGTATATAGTATGTATATACATGTTTTACAAATGAAATAAAGTAAACAATAAAATAAGATATATAAAATATACAGAGGTTGGTATGTGCAAAACAGTGGTATTTATATACAGTATGGAGTGCATAATGTTGAAGTTCCAGTAGTGAGGGTGAGGTGTCTATGAAGTGTTCAGCAGTCTGATGGCCTGATGGAAAAAGCTGTCTCTCAGTCTGCTGGTACGGGACCGGATGCTGCAGAACCTCCTTCCTGATGGTAGTAGTCTGAACAGTTTATGGCTGGGGTGACTGGAGTCCTTGATGATCCTCCCCGCTTTCCTCAGGCACCGCTTCCTGTAGATGTCTTGGAGGGAGGGAAGCTCACCTCCAATTATCCGTTCAGCACACCGCACTACTCTCTGGAGAGCTTTGCGGTTGTGAGCGGTGCTGTTGCCGTACCAGGTGGTGATGCATCCAGTGAGGATGCTCTCAATGGCACAGCGATAGAAGGTCCTGAGGATGCGGGGGCTCATGCCGAATCTCTTCAGTCTCCTGAGAAAGAAGAGGCGCTGCTGCGCCTTCTTCACTGTTTTGTTTATGTGTACTGACCACGTAAGATCCTCAGCCAGATGTACACCAAGGAAGCGGAAGCTGCTCACTCTCTCCACAGCGGCGCCGTTGATGGTGATGGGGGTGTGTACTCCTCTGCACCTCCGGAAGTCCACTATCAACTCCTTTGTCTTTGCGACGTTGAGGGTGAGATGGTTGTCTTGACACCAGTGGGTCAGGGCGCTGACCTCCTCCCTGTAGGCCGTCTCATCACCGTTGGTAATAAGACCCACCACTGTAGTGTCGTCCGCAAACTTCACAATGATGTTGGAGTTTCTAGTGGCCGTGCAGTCGTAGGTGTAGAGTGAGTACAGGAGAGGGCTCAGTACACACCCCTGTGGAGCACCAGTGTTCAGTGTGATGGGGGATGAGGTGGTGCTGCCCAGTCTGACCACTTGGCGTCTGTCAGACAGGAAGTTAAGGATCCAGCTGCCGAGGGAGCTGCTCAGTCCTAGATCCTGCAGTTTCCTGTCCAGCTTCGAGGGAACGATGGTGTTGAATGCTGAGCTGTAATCTACAAACAGCATTCTCACATAACAAACAGCATTCTCACATAATTGTGAGAATCCCACAGTTAACAGCTGAAAAGCACTATAGCTGCTGTGTGCCATTAAAAACAGATCATCAATGTTGTTGAATTGCAGATGTCGTTGTAAATGCATAGTGTTTTAAAAAATGTGTCATCTTAACAACAGTTTTAGTCATTTAAAGATTAAATTTTGCTTTAAAATATAAGTCAATATGGAATTTATGTTAAATGGTTTTTTTTTCAGTCTATTTTGTAAATACGCTGCAACTCTGATGTCTTTTTTTACAGCAACAACCGCTAATACATTATAGAGTACTGAAAGCCCTAACATACACTACTTACAGACAAAAAAGAAAATAAGAAGGAAATTTTTTTTAAGGAAAAACAGAATTTTTAAACCCAGAGAAAGTGTTTGTTATGTATAAAAAAAAGCACTAAATAAATCAAACTGCTCATATGTTTATACAGATGGCCCTTGAATACAATGGACAATCTAAGAACATAATAATTAGTAGGTATGGAGGAGGGCTGCAAACAAAAAAGTGAGACTGACAGTAGACACTTTCAGTTTTGAACTCATAATTGGTGGCAGAGAGAAGTTAGCATAGTGTGTTCTGTGGATTCTTTAAAAAAAAAAAAAAAAAAAACTTCTGAACTTCAGTTAGGAAAACTTAATTTTAAAAAAGCCAGTTAAATAGTGCCAAAGTAAAACTCTTCCATAAAACAGCTTATGAAACTTCAGTATGAAGAATGTGTTGCAGTCTGTCTTTCTGTCTCTGCCACCAACAGATTTATCTACAGCGCAGCATTATTGGTTGATGCTAACAGGGCGCCAGCCTGTGCTGTATCCAGTTCTGTGACTGAGGCGCAGGCTGCACAGATTGGAAAATCAATTACCAATCTCACACCAGAGTCCCTGAGAAATACACCTACTCACGCATGTGCACACACAGTAAATCTGAAATGCGGTTCCTCTTACATAGTATACACCATCCTTCCCCTACATACACACACACATATACACAGGAACACAAACAGAATGCATCCACTGTGCACATGCAACATTTCAGCCTTGTAGACACTGATAAAACACAATGGTTCTACCTCACACATATACATCTACCCTCAGCTCCACCGAGGTTGCACTTCAGGGTACTCTGATGTGCCAATAATCAACAGTGTGTGTGTGTGTCCTTGTGGATGTGGAGTGCATGTGGGTGTCGTTGGGGAGATGTGGTGTTGTCTCAGTTATAAAAATATGGAGATGTATGCAGACATCAATTTATCATTCTGAGACAGAGGGATAGAGGAGAAAAGGAAGAGGTGAGGAAGGGACATACTTAAAGAAATGGATGCCTATCACGTAAAGAAAGTGTGTGCATATATATATATGTGTATGTATATAAAATACTTTTTTAATGCATACAAATGCACACAGACACACCATAATATCTTTATGCAATTCGCCTAGAGTTTGCAGCTGCATAACAATCACTAACCAAAATGGTCAGCTACTCAGTTATTCAGCCAGCAAACACTGCGTTAAGAAGCGGGCTCTATGTGATATTCATACTGGTTATTGAAAAGCTAGTAACAAACTATTTTAGCTTAAATTAATTTAGCTGTAAAGTATGTATGAAAACATACATCAGTACCAACGGCTTCCATAAAGATGATCTTAAAGCAACACAATAAGATAATAATCCAGAGAATAAACTGCTTCATGAAAACATTCGGAGGACATTGAAACCAAATAGTGGCCTGAGTTTGGTGCAGCACTTAACTGACTTGACCTTATCATCTAACATCAGTGCCTGACTTTATTAAAGCTCTTGTAGCTAAATTGGTGCAAATCCCTTCAGCCAGGAGCTAAATCTTGAGGAAAGCCATCAGAGAAAAAGAAGGGCTGGTATAGCAACATGTTAATGGCCAGGGTGCCAGAATGCAATTTTCCTCATTCACATATGGGTGTCACATTTGAGTGACATGATTGTTAGTTTTTCTCACAACACACATCAAATTTCTTAACCCTTAGATGCACACGTGGAGTCAAAAATGACCCCACGGGTTGTTTTTCTTCAAAATCTTTAAAATGCAAAGTTGTAATATATTCATATTCCAGGTATTCCTCATAAAATATGTTTGTAACATGAGGCCATTTGCATTTTTATTTATTTTTTCATTAATTTAAAAAAAATGCAGTTTTTGTATCACTACCCCACTCTTCCACAAGTGGGGTCAAAAATGACCCCAAGCAGTTCCTATGGAATCTTCTATAAAACTTTCATTCTTAGCAACTCTGACTGACCCACTTACACTTCTGATGGATCAAGAATTAATTTTTACACAATAACATACATGATTTATAGTCAGGGCTGCACATAAGTGGTCCGCAGGTGTGCATTCGCTGTCAAAATAAAAGTATTCCCGGAAATTCAGAGAATACGCACTTCTTTTGCGGGGGAGGAACACCAAAGTAATTGCTTACGGAGCTTGCTTCTTCCACATCTTTAAGAGTTCTGAACAAATGTCTGGCCTCCTCCAGAACATCTAATGTACGCAAATGAGCGTTCCAACTTCTTATCTGGTATGCGTCTTTTATTTTGACAGCAAATGCGCACCTGCGGACCATTTATGTGCAGCCCTGTTTATAGTTTCCTGTGCATTTCAAACATTGTCCTTACTGATGTCTTTTTTTTTAATATTTAAAGTAACATGGCTGCTATGAGGCCAGCAAGGATCCCTGTGGACCTTGCCCTACAAATGATCCAGGACGGATGGGATGAAGAGCCCATCGGAGGCATTGACTCAGAATCTGACATCTCAGATATAGAGGACCCAGACTATTGTCTGGATATTGTCTGGAAATGGATATTAAGTCTAACAGAATGAGCCCCTCTTACTGCTCTAGCCACAATATTCTGAATTAGTCGGCCAGGGCTTGCACCTGGATTTAGTACTTTCTCCCCAATAGATGTATGGGAGATGTTCATGTCTGATAATATAATAGAAGAGGTGCTGACATGCACAAACATGGAGGCATGAAGAGTAGCCATAGACAGGGGAAAAGAGTGCAAAAATGTAATCAAACATAAGCTCCTAGCCTTCATTTGATTGACCATTTTTGCAGGAAGTGAGAAGAACTGGAATGTACCAGTCGGTGTGTTTTTTGGGAGTCCTCTGCATAACCCATTGTACAAGGCCACTATGTCAATTCAAAGATTTAAAGATATTCGCCGTTTCTTGCACTTTGATGACAAGAGGACCAGAGCCTACCGACTGAAAACAAACCACATGGCAGCTTTCTGCTACATATGGGGCCTGTTCCTGGTCAACTGCAGGCAGAAATTCGACCTCAGTGATTGTGTTACAGTGAGTGAACAACTTGTGCCTTTCAGAGGGAAGACCCAGCTTCTGCAGTATATGCAGAGCAAGCATACAAAAGTGATACAAGTGATACAAAAACTGCAATTTCTTAAAATTAATGAAAAAATAAATAAAAATGCAAAGGGCCTCATGTCACAAACATGTTTTATGAGGAATACCTCAAATATGAGAATGTTACAACTCTTCGTTTGAAAGATTTTGAAGAATAACAACCGAGTTTATAGCAAAATGCATTGATTCTATTTGGGGTCATTTTTGACCCCACTCATGGAAGAGTGTAGGTATTGGTAGGTTGTGCATCCAAGGGTTAAAATGGATTTAAAATGTTAACATTTACTAATGCAACAAATATGTATATGTCAACTGAGCCCACAAACAATGCTAAAGTAGAAACCCACAATCTATGAGAATCTATAGAGAATGTAACTGTGACCAAATTACAGAGGTGGCAAAAGTACAGACATTATTTAGTTTAGTAGAAGTACAGATACCTACAATTTAAAAAAAAGAAAAAGTTGAAGTACGGAATAAACTTTTTCAGAGGTACAGCCTCTGATATATATACTCAAAATTGGAGGACATTTATACTGGCTCCTTTTCTCCAACAATAACTTAACATTGTATTATATTACTATAATAATAAAATATTTTTAGTACATGGGAATACAAATGTTATTCTAATCTAAATTTTAATTCTAATGAATGCAATCAACTCTAATCTGTTATGTAGGACACAAGCAGTGAAAATCAATTTGAAAAAAAGCTCTATTTTCTGTTGTTTACGTTGTAGAGGGTGACAAACTTAAGCAAAAAAAAAAAAATGAGTCTGCTCATCTGATCATTTTATGTCATTGTCTTTGCGACACTTGATGTGACCCTGACCGTGAACGCCACATGGTACACCAGTCCAACACTGTGTTTTACCATAAATGCATCACACTACAGATTTACCTGTTAATCCGGCACTTAACTGCCAAGTGTTTTGAGTAATACAACGTTAGCATACCTCAGGTTGTTTTGCAGAATGTTTCACAATATGAAAATGCACAACTTATCAAAGCAAACAAAATATGTTACTTAAAATTATTATATGTAATTGTTACATTTCCAGTTTATCATATGCCACTGTGCAATCCTTAGCTTTAAATGTAACTTCTCTTCGTTCTCACCTGTTGTCTGTCTTTTTTACATCTTTCTCCCCATGTGAGTGACATTATCTCACACTCTTTTGTCTCCCTGGGAAATACAGTAGCTGTACCTGTAGTTAGCAGACACACTCTGAGACAAAATGCACAGAAAGTTTGTTTAGTGACATTTGTTGAGCTGATAGAAATGTTGCATTTGAAATTACCTGCCACAACATGTTACTTCCTCCATCCTTGCTTCTTCCATAGTGCTACCTAGACATTAAAGTACTGTGACCACAACTTAAGGACATGTTCACTCATTGTGACCCATTAGCACTATAATATAATCAATAGCACTATAAATGATACATAAATGAGATGGGCTTGCCTCTTTCATTCCTTTGCATACAATAAGCCCCGATGAAGGACACACCTGTAAGATTATCTTTGATGTGTTACTGTTTCCTCCATTTTGATATTTTGATGCAATGTGAAATAAAAACTCTATTCAAATGTCTTAAATGTCTAAAATAATAACTTTATTTTTAAAATGTATGGAATAGAAATGAATAGATATTTGTTTAAAAATAAGGAGTAAAAGTGAAATGTTGTCAGAAAAACAAATACTCAGGAAAAGTACAAGTACCTGAAACAAAACATCTTTTGACTTCCCACCTCTCCCAATTAGGGTTGTGAACTTTCACTCTGTGTACCAGAATGTTTTGTGCCGAATGTTCATCATTTAGCCAAGACGGACATCCTTGGTTTATGTTTCATGTCAAGTAATAATTTTATATTTCTGTACAGGAGCTATTATTCTACTCCAGGCAATGTGATTATAGGCAGGATATATGGGGTCACCCAAATGTCACTGCCATTACCCAGCACTTGTAATTAGGCCCTTATAAAATGACTGTCAGTTCTTTTTGGATGTTGAAGAATGTTCATGAATGAATGAAAAGTAAGGATGAATTTATGTTGTCACTCCACCCATTAATTTTTAGCCTGAATGTAGTGTGTAAGAACGTGATTTATGTAAGGCTCTAAATGTAAATTTAATTAAAATGCGTTCGTTTTGTCATATGATTTAACAAACAAGCCTAACAGTGAGAGCCGTGAGCCCCGACACTATAAACACATAACATGATTGTAACTTTTGAACTGCTACAGCAGAAATGACATAATGTTCAAGCTGTGAGTCAACATGTGAAAAATGTATCAACTTTAGCTGGTTTAAAATATATATAATAGCATGTACATAAGCACACAAAAATAAGGAAAAAAAGAACACATACTTCTCTGAGAACAAGTTCAAAAGCTTTCTCTGTGTATTTCAAGCAGTGACATTTGGAGCATAACACAAACACTCATTTGAATATCTCTGAGCTCTGGAAATAGAGTTCTTCCTTTTTCAACCAGATCACATTTGTTTGAAGTTTATCTCACACAGCAATATTTGACATCTCCGTTTGCAGGAAGAGGAAGATTAAAAAATACAACTCACTATGCCATCAAATACATGTCTCGTTATAGTGGACTGAGGTTGCACTCTGCCTCGTGATATAATTTCAGTCACATTATCTTTATTTTTATTGCCAGGTGCTGACAAGTTCAAAGTTACAGCAGCAGATAGCACTCTTAGCTTAGTATAAATATGTTTTAAAGAACCTGATGAGTTATCTTTAGTCCGCTAACAACTGTGAAAATGCCATTTCAGAATTCTTGAATTAACCCGACACAAGTAATAAAAATAACATTCAAGTAATTATTTACTGGAATGAAAACTGGCTTTACTGGTTCCTGCAGTCTTTATATTTGTGTTCGTTTATTTGGATTCAAGGTCACTATTATATCATAACAGTTGGTGCTCTTCCTTTGGTGGACATGAATATTTTATAGAAAATAGATTAGTACACATAACATTCATGCTCATAAGAAGTCCATAACACGATCACTAACATATTAAAACTATCTCAACTCCAGAACACTCTAATACATAAAAAAGTTTTATCTTTTTGTGAAAGAGGTTTTGTTCCATTCAGTATCAATTGGATCAAAACCATTAATTATTATCATTCAGTAATTTGTGAATGAATGTGTGTAATACTGCTAAACTGACAAACCTCTAAGAAAATTAGTGTTTTGTAAACCAAGCACAAAAATACTCCAGCATTTTGGGGCCTAAATCAAAATCAGCCTCATGATGTGGATTTGGTTAGTTAGCGTTTTCAGTGGAAACACTCATGTTCTTTTTAAGAGCAGGTCAACATCAGATCTTTATTAATGACGAGCATTCAGGAAGCCTAAAACACATACAAATAAAATACAGACAACAGCTGTACCTCAGCCTTACCTTTGGTGTAAACAAAGAAAACATCACCTAATTCTCTGTTGCTTTAACATAGTCATTTAGGAAAACATTACTCTGTCTTTTTGGGCCAGTTAAGTTTCATCTTCAGTTTATTGTCTCTTTATCATGAAAACGAGGGTCCTTCATGAAAATGCAAAAGAAAAGAAAAACATTACTATTCATCCAATTACGTGGTAAGTATCTAGAGCACATATTTGGTGTGCAAAGGTCATGTTAATGAGCAGCAGAGAGCTGAGGTGACAGACCCATATGACTGTCAAACACAGTCTGTTAGGAAGTGAGAATACCGAGGTTACAGTTTTGGGGCTGTGCAGGTCTGACTGACCAGTTATATGTAACAAACTGGAACATCAGGTATAAGATTCAAGATTCATCTGTAAAAACTGGGGGGAAAAAAATAGGCGCAATCAAAGTAAATAACAAAATAGATAATTTCTCACAAAAAACAAAAAAATTATTACTGCTGACTAACATACTATTTTTGAGTAATGAGACTTATTAATTATAGCTCTTGCATTTTTTGCTCAGCCAAAGAAAACAATTTCAGAGTAACTCTTTTCCTCTATCATCTTTGTGTGATGCATTTAAAACTGTGTTAATACCGCAAGTTCTTGTAATATTAGTTTTCTGATTTATTTGTATTCATTCAGCCTCCGTTTTTCCCAATAGAAAAACTGTGTTGCATATTTCACATTATTCTCCTTTATGATGTGAATACAATCAAGGCCTCAAGCCTGAAGGAAACACACAAATGGAACTCACTTTTCTCAGTGACTCCCTATTCTCTATATTTCTCCATCTTACTGTCTGAGTAATGTAAATAAAAGTTTCAAAGGAGTCTACAGCGCCTGCAGCTGACAGTAAACACACTAGCTGTCCTACAAAAATTTTATTCTTTTATGACTCTTTATGATGTAAAATGAAAACAAGAAATCTCTGCATTGCTACACTCTGTGAGAGTTGGCCTTCAGTTGCATGCTCATTTTTGAGGCTACAGTTATATATAGACATACATGTAGTATGTATATGCTCCTAAATTACAGCCCATTTACCAAAAATATACATGTTCTTAGTATTATGAGAATATTACTCCTTAGCTTTGATAAATATAGATAACAAGGTAAAGAAAAAAATCATAATATTTGACCTCTGGGTGGATTTGGTGGCCGTGCTGCTTTGCTACCCTAGTTTAGGTCCAGTGATTATTGACCACCTTTATCCTGTAAATAATCATTTCTATCCTGATCAGAGAGATGTCTTGAAGGAGGATAATGCCCCAATCCAGAGCATGAGGTTGCACTGAATGGCTTGATGAGTATGAAATGATGTGAATCATATGCTATGGCCCTGGCAGTCAGTAGATTGCACCTCAATTGAATACCAGTGGGAAACTGGGGAAAAACACCAAAACAGTACTCTGAGGAGAAATGTCAAAGATTAAGGAATTTTTGTCTAACAACATGGTACAACGCACCATGATGCTAAAAGCTATAGTTTTGTCAATGCTTCTGGCCTCTCACAGATACACCACAGATATTTTCTTACAAAAATACAATTTTCCTCTGGCGTTAGCACCATGACACACTAATTTATAAATGGTCTTCACTCCCAATTCATTACATGAGAATGATTCTAAATGGCTATTAAACACAGTTTAAACATTTAAAGTCACTGAATAATTTTTAATGCACAGACAAAATTATGAAAATACTTTGTGTTTATCTTTGTGACACACCTGTTAGAAGAGCCATAACTAGGCATTAACCTCCTGGGATTAAAAAAAAGGCACAGACATTTGTCTAGGTGTGGTCAGACCCTGCTTGTTTACAGCAATGTACGTTAAAGAGACATTTTGCAAAATTCTGCTAAATGTATTGAGATTGTCTGAATGTATAGACAGCCTTGATGACGTTGCACTTACAGTTGTCCTGATGGTTTTGATGACCCACCAACCATTTCCAGAAGACATTCCTGCACTATGAAAAAGGACTAGTTCCATAATGACATTATATGTAGCTACTGCCTTGCACTGCAAAGAATTTAGTTTTTCACTTAAAAAAAAGATGAGCATAGCAAAGGTAATTTTCTTACACACATACACACAAACAGGATAACTGGGACATTTGACAGTGTAGCCAGTGGCCACCTTGCTTTCATTTTGTCTTTCAAAACAACAAAAACAAATTCTCTCTTTATATTTATCTCTCCGCCTTCAAAAGCAGGCATCAACAGGCAGGAAGAAACAGAGACAAAGAGAGGCTGGGATGAAAGACAGGGACACTAAAAGTGCTGAGGCTTGGTTTTATTAGAAGAGGTTGAAAGCATCCCTCTTGGCAGTTAAAACATGATGAAATCACTTCAGCTGATATGATGAAATCTGCAGTGCTATTTGGAAAACACAGAAAACAAACCTGCGTGCGTAACAAGGTGGTTAAGTGGAACTGAATCATATTAGCCCAGTTCCAAATGATGCTTTTGAAGTTGCAAGCTACAATGTAGAGTCAATATAAATTAAATTTTCATATTACTCATCAAAAAAAACCATTACCCTCCCTCATCTCATCCAAACAAATAATATCTATATATGTCTTTTATTGCAAAAAAAAAAAAAAAAGTATTATAATTTAATCGGTTGCTTGAATTTCTGAGCATAAAATTCTGCTTGGAAAATAGGTGAGTTTTGTTTGGCATCTTTCAGCCTGCCATGACATAGGAAAATGTTTCTCAGTGTTTATTTGATAAATATTCTGTTAAATCAAGTTTTGTCTACTTTACATAACATGTAAACTGATTTTCTGTTTTATTCTTCTATGTTAACAATATCAAGCTTCCTAAAAAATAAGAGCAAACAAACAAACAAACAAACAAACAAACGAACAAACAAACACATCTTCGTTAATTAACAAGTCTGTAAAGTCAATATGACCATTGTTTCTCTATAGTCTTAAGGCGGAGCTTTCCAAAACTTGGGTTCAATAAGTTTTTTTGATATTTAATAACAAAATAACAAAATCTCATATATGTATAATTAAGTTATACGAGTTTAGGTCTAAATAAAAAAGAAGGAAGATGACTTCTAAGCTAACTCTCATCAATTATCCTGTTGCACTAAATTCTCAGGGATCAGTTAACAAACTACTCAGTTATTCTATAGGAATGAAAGTTAGTTAATTAATTTAGAAAGTATATTAATATAATTTATTAGTTAGCCAAGTATTGCTCCTGTTGGCATTTTCAAACTACAGGCATCAAAATGAATGCCTTTAAAGTTTTAATTAAATGAGTTAATGATCTGTAATGCAGCATTTGGGTGAGAGCTTGTGACTAAAACTCAATGTCTCCATTTGTGAATTGTCCAACCCAAGACTATGATCACAAAGTATAAAGTTAGTGTGTGTTTTAAATGAAATATTACTCTTTGAGGAAATTAAAATACTGTTTACTTCAAACACTGATAACTAGTTTAAACGGTAGCCATTTGTCCCACCAGATATTTGTTTATGTGTTATGTGATTCTGCTGATGGTTTATGTTCCCAGGAGAGAGCGTGTGTGGCAGATAGCACGGATAGCTCTTGATAGACTTGGCTGCACCAGAATTTGTGTAAGTGCGTTGCACTCATGAGCGTTCAGCCTGTGCTAACATGCCATATCCGAGATACAGCCCGTAGGCAGGGAGGACCTGGCTAGCATCAACTGCGTTCAATAATTCATTATACACGGGCCTTATTGCGTCCAGTTCTAAGGCACGGTGCTCACAGTAACGCTGCCATTATCTGTGCTGCACACAGCCATACACTGACTAAGGCACAGGTGTGTCATCACTGCTGCTATCACAGTTTCAAATAGCTGAAGGAGAAAATGGCTCAAGAGGGAGGAGGACCAAAGAGGGGAGAGGGTAAAATCTAAATTTGTTAATTAAGGATATCAGAAATGCAGCAGCCAATTTTCTGCTAATCTATAATACATATAACCAATAACATTTTTTTTCTGCGACTCGACTGCTTAGGATGTGGGTAAAGTGAGGTAAAAAAAAACCCCAAAAAACAGAGAGAGATGTTTGAGAGCACAGCCACACTGAGCTAGACAGACAGAAATGAAGGGAGCATTTATAATGCCATTTCTTTTGAATTGATAACTGGTAAAAGATATGATATTATTGGTTTCTTTCTTTTCCTTTTAATGCACATACATGTGCATGTGAAATAAAGCACTACCAGGCATGTTTTCCTCTGGGTTTTTAGTGCCAGTGAGCAACTTACCAGTAATTAATATCACACTTTAGATCTTAATCATAACTTTTGTTTACTGTATGACATAATATATGGTAGACAAACATCTCACTGTATTGTACTTTCGTGTTGTATTTGTATCTGTAAATGTAAGTTGACAAACATCTGCTTAACCTACAGTTGTCTTTAGTTATTTTACCTGATTAGACCTCTTTTAGGACTGTGTGGGTGGTTGCAGACTGTAATTTATTGACAGCTCCCTAACTTTCCCGTTAGTTTTATGGCCCCTTTAGAAAACCTTAACAGCAGCGAACTCCCAGCAGAGCTCTACTCAACTTAAATCTACCTCAATAACTGAAAACACCTGTGTGGGTGTGCAGGGCTCTGAGAATTGTGTACAAGACATCTTATCCAGTGGTGTTGTGTTTTAATATTAAAGTTATATCCTCTCAGGGCACAGTTCAAACATCCCCACCTCACTTGTAATGTACATGTTGACAGCAGCAGCCTGCAGCTTCTGCACTGTCATACATTAGATGAGGAGTAAATAGCAACGACACATTTTATATAAAATATACGCATGGATACATATCCTGGTAACCCAGAAAGATGTTATTTTCATTGTTTATTCGACCATGTGGGACAGTCTAAAGAATAGCAAGCTGTTTAAAGGCGCTAAGGGAAAATCTAGAAATGCCTTAAACATACGCCTTGAGTCCACTATGTACAAGATCTTCATACCTTGATAAATTTAATAGCTTTGTTAAGGCAGAAATGCAGCAAATGTATGCCTTCACAGCAATGCTCTCTGAGGTTTGCTGAAGCACCTTTCCCCCCTCATAAAAAAGACATTTCAGCCTCTTGCATTTCCAAAATCAGCAACAGTCAGTGCTATAATTCGATTATTATTATTTTTTAGGTTAATTGTGAAGCTCTTGTGGATGGGCACAGTATGTTGCTGAGCTACAATTCATTGTCATATTGACGTTCTCTGTCAGTAGCTGAATGACATCTGCTAGGGGCATCTGTTTCAAGGAGAAAGGGTCATTACTGTCACCAATACACACACACACAACCACACACCAAAGTGTGTTAGGTAAGCAATAACGGCAGACTTTTGCCAATGATGCTCCAAGATAGGATCGCCTGCGGGCAGTGAATGGCAATAGTTTTCTCTTCAGCTTGCTCTCTCTCCTCCGATATAAATAAAAGTGTAAATGGGTCATACATTATGAATAGTAATACAAATGAGGCCACATTTCCAATATCCTGATTATCCTTACTAATCCAGATATAAATTTCAATAAATTTACAATTTCATTAAATAAACTTCTTTCTTTCTTTCTCTCTTTCTTTCCATTAAATAAACCCTCTTTCTTTCTTTCTTTCTTTCTTTCTTTCTTTCTTTCTTTCTTTCTTTGTCCATCCTCGGTCTCTTGCTCTAAACATTGTAAATTGGTCATGCATAATGGATGAACAGATATGGATGGAAGCTGAGCTCTTTCCAAAGATACTGGAGGAGAGGTGGGATGAAGAGGAGAAAAAACAACGCCACCCGTGTACACACCCCTGTCCCATCATCCCATCTGTGTACCTCTGAAATGCCACTATTTTTATTTTTTTGATCGACAGTCACCTTGACAGGACTGACCATTATTTTTGACACTCTTCACTGTCACCCAGATTTCAAATGGTGAGAAATCATAACATTGTATTTCAGACAGAGACAGAGGTGACTGCTGATGTCTTTAGCAATTAATCTGTAGACAGGTTTTTGGGCTATAGATGTAATTCAAAAAGTAAATGACCTCACACAAAGAGAGGGCGATTTAAAGTTTTGCTTCTTTTCTTAGCTATTGATTTATTTTAGCTCTTTTTTTTAAAAAAAATAAAGACACATTAGCAAGAAAGTGACAACTGCTGATGCAATTATTGAGAAATGGAAGAAATATAAAATGACCCTTTGATCTGAAGCTCCCAGCTAGATCTTGACTTAGAGTGTGCAGATGATCATGAGAAAGATAGGTGATCAACCCAAAACTTCATGGGAAGAGCTTCCTAATAATCTAAAGGCAGTAGGGATCACAGTCACCAGGAACACCGTTGATAGCACATTAGGCCATGATGGACTGAAATCTTGCAGCAGCCACAAGATCCCACTGCTTGAGAAGGCATATGTTGAGTTTGTAAGGCTTAGGAGGCAGCTCAACCCACTGCGTTTAGAAGAAGTGAAATAGTCATAGTCAAGCATGGTGGTGGAAACATTATGCTTTTGGATTGTTTGTATGCTAATGTACAGGAGGACTTTACAGTAAATGTCTCGGACTTCACAGTATTTAGCCAGAAAACTGAAGACGAGTCTTGGATGGGTCATCCAAGATGACAATGACCCAAAATATACTGTCAAAACAACAAAGGACTGGCTAAAGAAGAAACTTATTAAGGTTATGGAGTGGAATAGCCAGTCTTCAGACATCAATCCTATGAAAGATCTGCAGAGGTAGCTGAAACTCTGAGTTTCAACTACCTCTGCAGCCAAGAAACCTAAAGGATTCGAGAGTTTCTATAACGATCCCTCCCGAAATAAAATGTTGGCCAACAAAAAGAAAGATCTTTCTGCTGTGCTTGCCAGCACGGGTTTCTGAACCAAATACTAAATCATGCTTTGCTTGGGGATCAAATACTTATTTCACTCAGTGACGTGCAAATTAATGTATAATTTCTATGTTTTTTCTGGATTTTTAATTGATATTTTACATGATATATAAAAGGTAACTGAGACTGATCATTTCTGAAATGTGCCTGAACTTAGAACTTCAGCAGGGGACCAAATAATTATTTTCTCCACTGTAGGTACGATCGATTAAAAAAAGAAAAAGAAAACAATAACAAAAACAATTTTACTTGAGATGATAGCTGTACTTTTTGGCAGATATGTTGAAAGATATGAAATAACAACATCATGCTTATCTACACTGATATATTTGAACACAGAAACAAGAACAAACTAGCTTTCAATCATTCAGTGAACAAAATTATCAATAGATAGTCTCATGTGGCCTCATAAGTGTTGCCCCCTTTAGCAAGCGTCTCATTATTTCTTCCAGTGCTCTTTCATGTGTTGCAGAATTAGTCAATGACTGCACGCTTCCTAGTCCCTGAGGCAGTAATGCAATCACAAACAATCGCTGTATAAAAGGTAGAATTTTGAAAGTGAAAGTAAATAACATAATCAGCTTAAATTTAAATTGATGACTGCTGCCCCAGATTCACTCTAGTGGATTTCAGACTTTTTCTGACATGCCCCGCCTCAGAAACATTTTTTTAACATAAAAATTAAAATAAAAAGTTTGTGCTGAATTCTACTTTTATCAGTACAATGACATCAGGAAAAAAGGGGGGAAAACACTGTTATTCACCTTAGTTTCGTTTTATATTTTTCATCTGCTTGTCACTGCCTCATAGCTTGACAATGACTGATCCAACCCAATGGTGGCCATAAATATCACAGCCTGCTCTACACCAGTCCAGCACAGTGCTTCACATAATTTGTTCCACAATACTACAGACTAATCTGTTAATCCATTACTAAACTGCCTGGCATTTTCATACCATTTGAATAACACAAAAATAATTCTAATTCAATTTGGTTTTTTAAATAATTTTTCATTTTGAAATAAGATAACTTTAGCAATACGTGACATACATTCCTCAAATTTATAAATGTTAAGAATCAGGATAATACATGTAAGCTTGAAATTTCGAGTATATTAAATGTCACTTTTTGAAAATAATTGAATCTTCCTCTCTATCATCTCTTTCTTAAATCTTTTAAGATCTCTGAGAGTGAAATTGAAGAGGAGCGATAGAAGCCAGTAGAATAAACCAGCGATGAACTATCCAAGGTGTAACCAAGGCTACATATGTCTGCATAACTGTCCTTTGTTATGCACTTAAACAATCAGTAATAAAATAAATCAAATAAGAATGAACAGTACATACAGCCCAGATTTGAAAGACAATGATGAGAAAACATCTGAGATGAGGATCAGTTATTGAGTATTAAAATCCTTTTTTGTGTGTGTGTGTGCGTGTAAGTACATAATTTATTTAACAGGTGAAACCTACTCAAAGGTGCTCTAATGTGCTAGTTCAACACTTTATGCGACGGTTTAGTAATATCTGTCCCCAAGGATGCGTGTTAGCACTCTAAAAAGGTTACTATGATACTACAGGAGATTATATAATAAGGTTATTACATAAATAAATGCTTTTATTTCACAGCTATTTAGATTTAGGAAATATTAATTAAATTCAGGCAAGGATTTACTGTCTTTTTTATTTATTCATTCATTCCAAATACATATTTTTTGTTTAATTAATTTCTTTTATTAATTTTCTTTCACTTAATAATTCCTACATGTATCTTGTTCTTGACAATTCTCTTGAAACATGTGGACAGTCAACCTCTTCCACAGATAAACAAATATTGTTTGTCTGTCTGTGTGACTGGCTGACTCTTGAGTGATGGGAAGCAGCCTAAGGTTCTCCACATATTTTGAAAACTCAGAAATGAATGACATTGTGTCATGTAGGACAGCAGGCAGAGCATCTGTGCTGCCCGATGCCACTCACACTGTGACATACTGATGCATGCCATGCCTAAAGACTAAGCAAAAGCGGTGAGATAGATGGTGTGTATGTCGAAAAGACAGAGAGAATATTCCTTTCTTGTGTTGCCTCATGCATTTCCTTGTGTGTATTATCTGCATTTGGAAATGTGTTGTGTGAGGAAGATACTGTGGGTGCGTCAGTATGTGTGCACATATGAGTGGATGTTTTCACATGTGTGTTTGGTGTCATTTGCATGCAGGTCATGATGACCCTCTCCTCTCATCTGAGATTCTCATTAATTCAAAACCTCCAAGTGCACTCACACATGCACACACACACAGACGGGTACGGCAGGGTCTACACAGGCCATCATATTCTAATCACTGCACCCTGCCCCTTCAATCTCTTTTTCTCCTCATCTTTCTTTTTCACCCTGCCACTCTCCATCTCCTCTCCTCCCATTTATCCCCTCCACCCTTCCTACCTCTCCATATGTCTCCCCTCACTTTCTTTTCCCTGTCTCTCCTCTTTTTCCCACCCTCGGGGTCTTTCCATTTCCCTCTCTCCTGTCTGTGTCTCTTATGTCTAATTGGGGTAAACACTCAGAGCAGTTAGTAGGGACACCTTGCCATGTTGAGACCTCATAGTGACACCCAGCCATTATGTCCCCATTATTGTGACACCCCCGCATGCCCTGTGGATGATGAAACACAGTTGACCTTGTTATGATGACCTTCTGTGTAATACTGTACTGTAATGATATCCACTCATTACAGTGTTTAAGTGTAAGTCATGAAAAACAGCTCTCATCTGAACTACTGGCAAATCAGTCTTTTTTTTGTCAAATGATTTGATTTAAGAACGTGAAAAAAAAGCGTGAAAAAAAGCATTTCTCTTTTTTCATAAAAAACAACAACAAAACATGTTTAACAATCGATAAAGGTAGGGATGGGAGTTGATAAAAATTTTGCGATTTAGTCGTTAGTCAAAAAAATGTTTTACAGATATTACACAGAACACCTTTCCTAAAAGTAATGAAGTACATTACTTAATTACTCCCAGGACAAAGTAATTCATTATGCTACTTGTTACTTTACATTTGTGTTTCTGTAAAATGTCTTGAAGCTTCACATATGTCATTTAATAAACAGTTACCAAAACTATAAATTTTATTCTACAGTAGAGTTGCCAAGTTGTGCCGGAAGCACAATGCACAGCTAGCTGGGCATAGTGTAAATATGCACTCTATGTTCATATTCTTATAATAAAAATGCAGTAAAATGTTGATATTTAGTCGTATAAAACATGAAAGAAAAATACAGTAAATAATAACAGAAATCACATGAGCATTTTCTTTGAAATATAAGCAAAAAAGAACAAAATATTCAAATAAAATACTCTAAATACTGGATCAGTTATCCAGTTTATTATGTTACGCAGACCAAACGGCACCTTATTTTTACGAATCACATATTACTCCTCACACTTAGTGTGAGTGACGGGCTGTGAATGACAGTTGTGACTGGACACAAACACTCATCTGATATAACCGCAGTGAAATCAGATTTGGTATTTGTAAGAATGCCATCTATTGGTCAGAAAGTGACATTGCAGGTAACGGTCAATATACGGGACATTAAAGGTAGAATAAGGCACGAATGTTGCTCATTATACATCCCGGCTAAACAGTTGGCAACTCTAGGCTACAGGCCCACACACAACACAAATCCCATTCCTAATGAGGGCGCACCTATCTTTCTCTTAGTATTTAGGTATGAACACAGATCCAGCTGCACAAAGCAATGACAAAAACCAGCCCAAATAGACTTCTACTTTAGAAACATGAACAACTAGAAACAGAGGCTATAGCCTGACTCCTTTTGTTACCTGTTGATGTTCAGGGTGTGGCTGCTGGGCTTTAACATGACTCTGGATTTTTGGTTAGCTTAGCGTTACTTTAGCTGCTCATGCAGGTGCTTGGAAAAAGCAGGATGCAGTTTCCACTTTACAATCGCTCAATCTCCTTTTGTGCAATAAAAATAAAAGTAATGTCTATTTCCACACTGTAGACTGTGCCACTGAAACCAGCTGATAGTAGTGCAAATGCCAGTGGACCTGATAAGCGGGATCAATTGGCAGGGAGACTAATAATTCCAAGGTATTCAACTAAGATTCCCATCACTAGATGTAGGCTGTACTGAAAAAAAGAGCTTAGATCACAATACAGGGTTCTTAGGCCTTTTCTCTATGGATGTTTTCGCCCATGGATATTATGGCTTGTAAATGGCCCGGTAATGTTGGTCTAATTGGATGTGTTCAATTTAAAAAATCTGGAATATCTAAACAGAATAACCTAAATGAAAACGTATGAGTTGCATCAATTATTCAAACTATAAATTACATCTGAATTCTGCAAATTAAAATTTACACTATGAGAACGCCCTGATGTACTGACGCTCTAGTCGCTGGGTCAGTTCCTTGTTCTGTTACTACCAAAAATAAGAAAGGCAATGATAACACTAGGATTACAGGAATTGTTATAAAGTATACTTTATAATAATTCCTGTCATGTAGATCCTTTATTTTTTTTATATCAGCTTTCCTTTACTACACACTTTTACATTAAACCCATCCCACAACTGAGTAAGAAGTTGAAAATGGTCAGCTTCAGTGTCTTAACCTGTCATGTTTTCCACCATATGAAACCATATTATGTACATATTGTTTCAAACAGTTGTGAGATTACACATTGGCCCTTTAGACATCCTGGATTCATAAGCCCATCATGAGCTCCTGTGGAAACTCTCAGCCTGTGAAATGAAGCAGAATTATACTGGCTTAACCACAAACTAACCCTTTTCAGATCTATTGTCATTACATCTGTCTCCTCTTATCTTTTTGTCTTTCTTTAATTTCCTCTCCTCCTCACCCTTTCTGTCTCTCTTTTCCTGTGATGACAAATTTATAAACCTGTCATCTTTGCCTCTCTCCGGTCTTCTCCTCCCTACCTTGTCTTCTATCCTCTCCACATCATCGTGCTCCTCCACTCTCTCCTCCCTTCTATTCTTCTGTGCTCATAATGTCTTTGATAAAGCCTGTCAGATTAATTAATGTGATTAACTGTGCGTGTCCTCGCTGATAACAGACCTTCAAATTCAACTAAAGGACATTAGTGTGGCTGACTAGAAGGTTGGATGTGTGATTGACTGACTATAAAATGGGTTCCAATGAATAACTGGATGACTACCTGACTTTTTTGAGGGGCTCGTGTGTACTTTGATCTGATTTTTACATGTAATTAGTCATTACAAAGACATAAATGCAGAGACTCAGCCTATAAAGTGTACAAATAACATCTCTGTGTAACACAGCTGTTATGAGGAATCCACCACAAGACTGCAGAAACGTTTAACTGTGTAGGTAAACCCTTATTCTCACAACTGTGAGGTGCGTCTGCAGCTTTCACACTTTACAGTACCATCTCCCTCAGCATCCGCCTCCACTGCTCTCTTTCCTTTCTGTTCCACGCCCCCGGTCCCAGTGTCCTACTGAGGTAAAATAGGGGAGCCAGACTAACCTGGCACTGCCCCTGAACCGTCTGCTTCTCCCCTTCCCTGCAGCTCAGCCATAAACCGCATCCACCACCACATTATGATTTATACATTCAGTAAAAATTAAAACAGTTATTATGTATGAATTCTGGGACTTACACTATATCGAAAGAGACACATAACTGGTATTATGAAAGCAGACTTTCCACATGCATAAAAGGGAAACGGACTGACTGTGAACACCGGTGGCATTTTTGCTAAGAGCGCTTTGATTCCACAACTAAAAAATTAAATAGACACAGGATGGTTTTGAAAATGTTTAATACTACTAACAGGCTGCATTTGCTCACATCTCCTTAACACGAGAGCCGGCAGGATTCAAACCACCAGGAGGGGTCATTTTCTTAGTTACAGAAGAAGAACTTTATGAAAAGTTAAAAAATGAATTTTGGATAACGTGTTGCAATAGTTGTGCTAAAATATAGATGGTATAAAAACAGAGAGCTCAATGTGAAACAGACTGAACAGCTGATTGCCTGCAATTTCAAACTGACCTTAAAGTTGGCTACAAAATGTGTAAAAAAAAAAAACCCCACATTTTAAATCATGACTGTAAAAGTAGAACAGTCAAAGTTTGTCATCTTGTCCACATCTGCCTCCAATCACCAAACTTGCAGCCATTCATCCAGCATCCACATTGCTGCAATTCCTAACCTCTTAAGTTCACAAAGTGCGTGTAAACAGTTGTGTTGTTTTACATTAATTTCTATTGGGTCAAAATTACATCCTCAATGATTCTAGGTAAAAGTGGTGATACAATTTCTTCTTTTGATCGCATGCACCAAAAATTCAGTATTTGCTGAATAAGCCTATTTTAAGAAAAGTCATGAAATATGAGATGATGGGGTTTTCATTTTACAGAGTTAATCTGTAATGCTTCTAGTGTTAAAAGTGTTAAAAATGGTGGCTTTCCAGCAGGATATCACAAACCATGGTGGATTTTGTTTTAATTGATCATGTGCTACCATTCTGGTAATCAAGCAAGAATAACTGTCATCCCCCCACTGCAGGTGGTTTCTCCACATATCTAGTAGCAAGTTGCAAGATTTAATCAGACTTTATAGCAAAAAAAGACCACCTATGAAAAGTTCATCTTTGTTCTTTGGGTTCATCCAGTGCTTCAATTTGTACAATCACCCTGAACTGCCTTAGGCTATATAACACCTCCTGCTGGTAGATTTAAATGGTTTTACGCTAATTCTGGCTAAGGTAGCACAAGTGTTACTCCCAAATTTTGCAGATTTAGTAATAGGCCCCAAAGCTACTTGGTGGTTTGTGAAAAGGGGTTGAATAACTGTGAGCCAACTCTGAGGCTAGTGCACAGATGGCTAAAGGCTGGGAATATGAGCACTGTAGGATTCCAGCGTTTCAAGTGTCGAGCTCACTTGTTCATTGTATACACATAACAGGTGAGTGTGTGGGCAGCAAGCAGAGAAGATGCCTGAATTTGTAATAGACTGACAGGCAGACAGATCAGTCGAATGATTGCCAGGTAAACTAGGTTTACAGTGTAAATAAATTATTTTCAGTGGGCACTCTATAGGTAGTCAAGTACAAGGGGAACTGCCTGGTTGTCTGTTTAAGTAGTAAAAAAGGTTTGATAGAAGACTGAAGGTACCAGAAACAAACAAGCAAAACAAACAAAATAAATAAATAAAGAACTTGAATTATTATATGACTCAAAGATTCAAAAATTTCTGTTGTTAAAATCCCATATTTGAGCCATGGGGTCCCTTGGGCAGATATTTATTTAGTCATTCATTCACAAATACACAAGCTGGTATGGACCCCACTGAGGAAAGAAATTGGAGAAGGAAATCAGGAAAGAGCACATTTTAAAAATGTGCATTTTTAAAATGCACATTGAAAATATGTTCGAAAATTTCTATGCAAAACACAGAGGGTTGGTAATTTGGGATTTAAAAATTGGCAGTGAGATGGAGATCAAGCAGTAGCTCCAACAACACATAAGTATAAATCAATAATTTGTATAGAAGGAAAAATAACAAAAGTCTTATAACTACAGGTCGGTCTCTTCTGATTACCACAAATTTATGTTGTTGTTTTTTTTTTTTATTTTGCATTCAAAGCTTACTGTATTGTGCCTCAAGTGTTCATATTGGGAAATAGCACAATATCATTTGATTTACATAAATGGCTCTAAAAATGCAGGCTCTGGGGTATGCCACTTGGTAATTAACATGCCATTTGAAAACAGTCCTTGGTCATTTGCTGACAGTGGAAAACCAGGTTTTGGCCATTGCACACACATTTGCAAAGAAGAATGTGTCTTTTTGTGTCCCTTTGTGGGTCTATGCCTGTGTGTCTACATAAGAGTATGTCTGGCTGTCCTAAAAAAACTGTTTTCATTTTAGGACATCTCATCTATGATGGTTGAAACTGTGGATGACTGAGTGTTTTGGTGATGGCTTAAAACATTTTTCACTGCTGAACACTCATATATAACATGCGTGTGTGGGTGACAGTCTACAGAGATGTGCTGAATCTTAAACACTGCTACTCCTCCTCATAAAGGCAGCATTCACTCAGGAGCAATCTCTGTTTATCTGGCATCTAAACTGTGACCCAGATTGAATTCTTCGTTGTTTAAGATGTATTTTTACTTATTATAAATCAAATTTGATGCAACGTGATATAATTTAGTTTTACATAACGTATCTTTGTTTTAATCTTTTAATATGAATTAAAAAAAACTTGTGCAAAAGATTGTGCAACAGCATACAATATAGTATTGTTAGAGAGAATTTATGATGTTGATATTTAATTGATATCTATACTACAAACTATTTTGCTTCAAGGTCCAATTGCTATGGGTTCATTAACTTTGTCAACCGATGCCCCAAAAATATTTCGTGTGGAAAAAATAGACCTTCACACATCTTAGCAGCACAGCTGTTTTATTACCTGCATCTAAACACACAGGAGACACAGAGTAGATAAAAGCTTCCATTCACTCAATTGTCCAAGAGCTCACCTGCCGTGAGTTTGACATTATTATTTTGAAATGTGCACCCATCAGAAAAACATTCCAGCATTGTTAATTTTTTTTAAAAAAAAGTAAAATTCAGAAGGAGATAACGGTACCAATGCGCTATTACATAGAGAGGAAAGTACACAAAATTGCTCATTCACTGTTGAAACATTGCAAACCCATCACTTAATGTAAAAAGTTACCTGGCTACCTAAAAAACAAAATGCATCTTCTATTTGGATTCACCCTCTCTTTCCGGCACCCAAATGACCTGTTTCATCAAAATACAACAATTATGAAGGCCCGGAGGGTTCACAATGGGGTTCAGCTGGTAAGGACTGAGTAAAAAGTTACTGAACCCAGCCAACAGGCAGGCACTGTACTCCTACCTTTAAACCTTCTACCCAAGTACACATAACGGCTCCCCACTTTCATTCCAAATAAATTAGCAATACTAGCTTAATCATCACAATCATATCAGGTAAGACATGTTTTGTTGGGGGGTGTTAAATTCAGTGCAATTTGCAGTAAATTGCCTCCTGCAACCCTTAGTAATTTGATTATTTAAATACGTTCTTCCCCAAATGTTCCACTCTGAACAGGAAACTCATCGAATAAGGTTAGCCACAAAATACCTGCGTCCATGCCTTAAAGATGAACTGAAAAAAACTGAAACAGAAGAACTTTGTTACCAGTTGCTCCTCACTAACAGATGATAGGCTGAACAAGATTTAATGTTGATTTATTGAATGTAGTTATATGTTTAGTGTGTTTTTTTCTTAGTCCCTTTCTTAGTCATCAGATTTCTTATTTAACCTCTACATTATTGAGTTACACATTATAAAAGCAATTATTTTGAACATGTAATTAAACGCAACTGTAAATGCATATCCATGTCTATGTACATGATACAAATATATTATAATATAATATAATTAAATATATAATATAATATATTAAATCCACCCCTCTGAGAGCAATAATAATAATAAAAATATTACTTGATTCATATTGTATTGTACTACATTAAAAAATACAACCTTAGAAATATAAACACAGGAAACACTTTTTAGGCCAAACTTTAAATGGTAAATTGTGCTTTTATTAAACGTCTCCTGAGGCTTCCATCTCTCAGGCTTACCCACATCACTACGGATATCTTCCTTTGCAGTGCAGCGTGGAAAGGGTGTTTGGAACATCTTATCCAGCCTCTGCAGGCATTTGCTGTGATAGATTTTTGTGCTATACAGTGCTGTAAAATATTATTTTCTTTTTTACATGGTCTCTGAGCAAACTGCAGTACAAACATTAAAGGTGAAATTGTAAATCCTACACATCCTCTCATAATCCATATAATATGTTGCGTATAATAGCGTTATGCCCTTGAAATTAACATATACCACACAGAAAAAGTGCAGCTTTAAGCATTTCAATAATTGTCACGTAAATTTTAACTGTTGTTTACACTAAAAAATACACAATAAATAAATACTACACAGTAACACTGACAGCATGGTTAAGCATTGCTTAGCAAATGCTGTTTAAACAGTGACACAAGAACTTTGATCTGATGACTAACATGTCTAACACTAACTATTATGTTATGATGGTTTCGAAAATTGTTTTGAAAAATGTGCTTACTGTTTTCAGATGGTAAAAATGATTATAGAAATGTATCAAACTGATACGTTTCTCAGAATTGCATTGCAGTGATGACTCAAATAATTTAAACCAATTTTCCAATTCCATACTTTTGCTTCTCCTGAATAGCACATTTACCACATATTATACAGACTTTTATCACATCAGTTTCCTGCAACAGGTACCTATTTTCAGAAATAAGCCCTGGTAATGTTCTGCATGCTATTCAACACATGAAACTGCACAACCCAAATCTAAAATGAGAGAAATGTAACTCTAATTGACTATCTGTTTGCTACATGTCTGCTGGTTGTGTGTATATGAAAGTAAATTTATTTCCAAGTAAAACTTTTTAGAGCTGCTCATTTGCTAGCTTATCCTGGAGTTTGCTTTGTTTTTGCCTAAAAACCCAGAAATGTACGCTATTTGACACTAGTGCTTAGTTCTTATATACTAAGAAAGACAGATCCTGGTGAGACTGCCATAATCAACAGCTGCTAGCTGTTATAAAGAAGCACCTGCCCCTTGAGAGACAGATATTTTTTTCTTCACATCGTGCTTGCATTGGGATTAAACCCAGTTTTATACATCAGAAGTTTAAAGTCTAGTCATTTAAATTCTATGGGGCAAAACATATTGGATTATATTTTAAACCTGGAGTTATTTCTTTATCTAGGAAAAAAGAAATTTGGGTCATTAACAACATAGCTTAGAGAAAATACACAGACGGATCGTTACAACAGAATACATATAAGTAGTTATAGTTGGAAAAGCACAGAGAACTTGTTTCTGACGTTACATTTTTCTTTTGTTTAACTCAAACCCACTGCCAAAGGTAACTCTGAAATGCAAACCATCACGGTTCACACAGTTCAGCGCTGACAAGACTTTTCTTCAGTTGCGCAGCAGCACCCTAGACACCTGAGTTACTGTTTCTTTCTCCACTGGGAAGCTGCATACACCTCTGCTCTTCTACTGCCTTTTACCAAAGTCTACAAAGACCATGAAAGCCTTTTAACAAGTGAAAAAAGGCAGAAAGTCTAGCGTCAGTTTTTTTTTTAAGTTGAACATGGGAGCCGCGTCAGTTAGTTGGTACCATGCGACTTGTTCAGCGAGAGCAAAGGAGCGTGGGTGACATCTCTCTCTGTCACACTCTTACTCATTCTCATGTCAATATCCCCTCCTCTCTCAATCTATTTCTCCATCTCTGACTAAACCAGGGTGTGATGACTTTGTGACAGCTCCACAAAAAAGCCCATTTTGAAGTTAAAATGTGGGGTGCTTGTCAAGGGGGGCTGAGTAGGGGGTCTTTGTGCACATTTGTGTGTGAATTTGTAAATGCATGATGCATGCTAAGAGTGACAGGTGGTGGGCCGAGAGGAGGGGAAGAGGAAGAGAATTTAAAAATGGCTTGACTGATGGCTTGATTGCCAAGGCTGATTTAAACCACAAAAGATATAAAAAGCGTCTATAATCTAAACTTTCTTCTCAAAAGAACTTTTTTTTTGGACTATTTTTGAAGTTGCAGAATTAGTCTCCTAGCTAGACAGCACTGAAGAAATCGAACAGTTGTAGAAAACAATCTTGTATAATCTCCCAAACTTTTCAGTGGTAATGATGCTGCCACTTGGGGTGGGACACTGTGCAGGGAACTTCTGGCAGATGGGTTAGTGCTCTACTTACTTAACTTTAACCAAACAGCAGCTATAAAAGAAATTACTAATTGAAAAAAAAGAAAATATTATTAATGAATAAAACAAAAAAGTTTTCTCTTTGGCTTGTTTATAAGTTGACAGGCAATTGTTTGATCTGTGTCACCAGCATGTCTCCTCCAAATGAAAATTTGTAGGTGTGCATACTGCCGCATTTTAAATAATATAATAAATAAAATATTGTCAGTCCGTTCTCTTTCCTAAGCTGTCAGTTACAGTTGTTTTACATCTCATAAACACGCAGATGGAATCATTTGGTGTTGGTGCAATGATCCTCCCCAATACTTTTGTTTAAGGAATCAGCGACCAATGGTTTTTATATCGTTTAGGTTGAGTAAATTTTATTTGTCTTATTTTGAAATAAAGAAATCAAGTCAGGGATGCTGCTCATGAGTTACGCCATTAGATATGATGCAAAACTGGAGTGAGAGCTGGTCTATGTTGATCATTATTTAAAACTCGTGTCATAATAGCTTATAAAATATGTACACAATCGCATTCAATATTTACTTCAAAATTATATGTTTATTTTAAGAACTGAAGCTACAAAGCCAGGACGCGGCTGATGGGGATTAGGCACCTTGCTTAAGGGCACTCATCCATCCTTCCACACAGCCTACCAGCCAAAGAGCCAAGGAGTCCTTGAAGCAGCTCGCCAACTAGTCATCTCGCCATCCCTCCATCCATTTTGGCCATAGCTCCAAAAAGTAATTGAACTGCTCATGTAAGCAGCCTAAACGGCAAACACACACACACGGACACGCACACAAACAAATTTGATCTCCTCTCTGTTTTGCTGTCTTTCATTGTGTTTCTTTCTTTTAATCTTGCTCTACATATATTTCTGTTTTCCCAGTCACTCTCTCAGAGCCAGCAGTCAGGATCTGTTGTACAGTCTTGGACAGAGAACCTTCGTCTTGTTCCAGTGAGAAAATGTGTTATTTCCTTCTCAACACCATGATGTTGTTGGTGTGTGTGCGTCTATGAGCCTCTGTAATGTGTGTGTTGCAGAAACAGATGTAATATCACAGAAAACATCTGTCTCTCATGTGTTGAAGGAGAAAAAGTATATGCAAAGCCCTGCACTTGGCTGGGTTATCATGTGTGCCAGTGTCTGTGTGTGCTTTTGTATGTATGACTGTTGCACAGAGATGAGCTTTTATTGCTTCATAAATCTGCTTCCAAGGAGCTAGGTGGAGGACTGCGAGTATATGTGAGTTTGCATAGACACCACAAGAGTTCAAGAGAGATTACTGTTTGTCGTAGAGTAGATACAAATCCAAACTAATAAACAGTTCCAAACTTACAGGAAGTTGCCTTAAATTGTCCATGTAATAAAATCACTCAAAACATATTTCACCTTTTTATTGCTGATCTCATCTCCCTTAAAATTTCCTTGTCTTTAGTAACATTGTTGCAGTCTTAATCCGAGTGTGTTGTTTGCACTCAAACTGAAGATGCAAAAATTCTGGCATCTCACATATATGTTTAAACATTTATCCACATCAGTTAGGGCCAGAAACTTCAGATTCAAAGTCAAGTGCATTAATAATATTGTTTTTAATCTACACATAAAAAGAAATCAAACGAAAAGAAAGTGTTGTAGCTCAGAGTGAGTTGCCTCTAAAAGTACTTTCAACTTCAACAAGTCTTTCATTGTTGACAAAAGCCTTTGAATGTGTACAGTGTAACAAATCTCATGTGTGAGACAGCAACTGATCATTAGTTTATTATGTTGGGCATTATTCTCATCTTTCTTTCTTTCTTTGATGCACTATAAAGAGCTACTGCATTGTATACAATCAGGGCAACCCACGTGATTTCCTCGTCCTTTGTTGGTTTTGTCCCCCTTTAGTACGACTAAAATACTCACAATTACATAGCATGTTTTTTTGTACCATTTATTCAACCCTGTCACATTCAACACACACACAAAAAAACTGTTACAGTAAATCAGGGGATTTTAACATATTTCCCGTTGTAAAAATAGCAGTTCAACCTTATTTATGGAGTACATTTTTAGTGGGGTGTTTTTCATCTGACAGCTTTATACACAATGCTGATTACAGGACATGTTATTAAATGATTTTCAAGCCTGTGTATTTGGATCCTTTCAGTATAATTGTTATCATGTTGCTGACTCCTACTCTTGGCCGGGGCCTTTTCTTGTCACATTTAAAAATAATTGGAACTTTTTGGTGTTATTTTCAGACATGTAGGCTTATAATGGCTGTTATTTGGCCAGATAGGGAATAATAAAGACCAACACGCACCCATGCAGCTGGCATGGTGGTTGAAATAATTAAATGACTTCCAACCAGAAGAGAGTAGTGTGAATTCTGCTTGGGACAGGTATTTCACTTTTTTTAATATTTATCTATTTTAAAGTTGTTATGTTGTAAAATGTTAAAGGTGAAGAGTGGAACAACTGTCCACAAAATCAGTTTAAGAAGTTGCTTTAAATCATTTTTTTTTCTTTTTTTCAAGAATGTTCAGCAATGGTACTAATCAAGAAATTCAAATAAATGAATATGTTAATAAATAAATACACTTTGAACTGGAAGGTTGGAGATTTCAGAAGATTTTACAAGAATTCAGTACCCTGAAGAAATAAAAAGTCTCTCTGCTTCCCGCTGCCCTTAGGAGAGTTCATAATCTCTCTTTTCTCTAGTGTAGTTGTTCAGTGCACACAATAACAGGATGCGGTTGTTCAGGGCGACCTGCAGATGTCTTCTTCAGTGTTTACGTGTGTGAATTCAAAGTATGTTTCGAGAAAATAAAAGAACAGTTCTTTGCAGGGAAGATGATAAAATGGCACTGTGACACGGCAATCCTCCACAGAAACAAGTTCTTTGAAAGAATGTTTTGCAGATCATGCTCTAAAACTCTTCTTCAATTGCTAAAGTCATGAAATTCTCTCAGAAGCAGAAACTCTCTTGGTTGTAGCTCATATTCTCTTTAGGTTTGATTTTTCTTGTAACTGTTTCAAATATATTGTTTAGATGCAACAATATAAAATAAATCCACTCAAGTTTCACTGTGACAATAAAAACAATAATACGTTTTGATCAGTGTATGATTTTTTTGCCGCTTTTGAAATAATAATAGTCTAACCCATACTGGAATTGCTGCAATTTAAACCATTATGCTACTTTAAATGCCAACGATGCATTTACAACTGTGTAATTTCTATATGTAAGCTGTAGTGAGATTTAATGTTTATGCAAATAGCGTCACGCCTTAATAGTTGTTTTGGACTTCATAATTCCCTTCAGGTGTAACGTTTCCTCTCATTTACAGCGAGAGATGCATGACCACTGTGATTAAAACACAGCTTCTCCAGGATGCTTTTAGGTGCTGCATTTTTACTGGCTTACCACATAAACCAATTGCAGAATGCGCATCACTTAGCATTTCCCTCAAGAAAAAAAGACCTTCTTGCAGCTGCGTTGTAAGGTGCAAAGCACTTGCCTTCCTGTGCTTCCACGTTTACCTAAGGGAGAATGTGTGCCTCTGTGAATTCAGACTGCTTTAAAACCAGCTCAATCCTTAAGAAGCTAGGCGTGATGGGTTTAGACCTGAGAGGTTCCTGGATTTTGTTTGTCATCAAGTTGATTTCCCAAGCAAGCTAAAGTGTTAGTCATCTGAGTTTTCACATTACACATTACATGATTTCTTTGACAAGTAATTTGATTCAGTCAGTCTTTTGCAAACATTTTCACAGGAAAATAAACAGAAAATGTACGGAGGTTAAATGAGAGGTAGAACTGCAGGTAAATAATGACATTATTTAAATTGTAGGGGTGCAACGATACACAAAATTCACGGTTCGGTTCGGTTCGATACTTTGGTGTCACGGTTCGATATTCTTTCGATACAAAAAAATGTTCATGCCTTTTTGTCATTTATTAAAATTATAAATATATATTTTAACTCAAAAGTACAGTTTTTAAATTTAATGTTGCTGAAACAACAAAGTAATAAAAAAATAAATCTATCAGATCGAGAAATCCCTCATCTTTGGAAAAAGAGAGTTTATTACAGAGAAATGGCTCTTTCCAAAATAAAAGCTATACTATACGCTTCTTCTGGGGTATATTCTCAGCAGCATATTAAACATATCAGGTCCCCATAAGGAGAATCATGTGCTAACGGCTGTCTAAATGACTCGGGTAAAGTTTGTAGCATGCGTGCTTGTTGTTTTTGTCTGCTTCCACTTGTCTTTGCACTAGGATGATGTCGGAGTAAATGTGCAGTCATATTCGTTGTGTTCCCACTAGTGCTGTCAGCGTTAATCTCGTTGAAATGACGTTAACGCCACAACACGGCAAATCTCCGTTAACGAGCTACCGCGGATTGCCCCGTGTGTGGGGCTGGACGGAGTCAACACGTTAACGAGCAAACTGCGCTAACGCACTAGTTCCCACCAATGTAACTGAGCATTGCGTGGCACATCCGACATACTGTTTTACTTTTGTCCATGACGCGCTTACCTTCAGGGTCATACTTCACATGAAGACCAAAATAGTTCCAAACGCCTGATCTGAATGAGGGTGGGGGAGGTTCAGTTTGCCATGTTGCAACAGCTTAACTTCTGTCTCGCTAGCTTGCGCTGCGCTCAGTGGATCTGCGCTCGACAGTGCAGCCTAGGCGGGGTAGTCGAACGCAGATCCACTGAGCGCTCAACACAGACAGCATCGTCAGAAGAAAAGTTGATAAAATAAATAAAACATTTTGTATTGTTCGATACATATGCGTACCGAACCGAAAGCACTGTATCGAACGGTTCAATATCGATACGAGTATTGTTGCACCCCTATTAAATTGCTGTATGCAATATAGTATATTGATATATTGATTACGCCGATGAAGGCCACAGGCTGAGCTTTGACCTCTTTAGACTAAAGTGGTTAATGTTCATGCTGTGATACAGTTTCCATACAATTGATAATAGGGCAACAAAGTAGACAATCTGAAGACAGCTGTTATTATTATTATTATTTTATTTTATTTTATTTTTGGGGGGGTGAGTAAGAGTTAAGGAAAGACATGACACAAGAAGACATGTTTTTGTAGGTGGAAAAAATATATATATGAGAGAGAGAGAGAGAGATATCCCTGCAAATGTGATGTTACGTTCTCCATTTGCGTTAGTGTCATGTCTCACGTTCAAGGTACGTGTCCTGTACAGGTTCCTGTACAGGTACCAAAATTTGTTTCCACAACGGAATTTAGTGTAACTCCCCACTAAATAGGAAATGGAATATGAAAAGTCCTGCAGCCATGGCAAAATCCACTCACTGAGTGAGTTTTGATAGTGTAATTAATAAAGGATCACAGTATTAATATGTATTAGTCCTGAAAATCCTGGATCAGAGCGATCCTAGCTAGTACTTTTTTGTTAAAGAACCAGTACAAAAGTGCGTTGGATTTTGGAACTTTTTATACCATTTACATCTTTTGAACACCTCTGCCCAAGTTCCGCACTCTCAGTTTTCCAGATCATTTACTGTAAAAGCTGCTTCATGACAGTCATTTACTGACTTCACGTGAAATGCATAGCTTTATTATATGTAGAAAAAATGGTGAACAAAATGTTCAAAGTATGAAACTTTCCTGTTTTACTTTATTATTCAGAAGAATAAAATTTGCTTTGCACACATCATCAGTCTTTCAGGACTTTTCAGGAAATTCAGAGATCTGGAACCTGATGTATCAATGTCTACACACACACACACACACACACTTCCAAAACAAATGTGTACACCTTTTCCCACACATAACCTGGTGTTTAAAGAATATGCTGTGAGAATTCATGGGTGTCAGTCATACTTCAGAACATTACACATCCTTTTACAGTGACACAAACCTGATATGGTGTAGTGGAAATGAGAACATAAACATAAATCAAAACACACCCAACATTTGATCCCTGCTTGAGCAGAACTTAGAGCAACAAACAGGCGTTCCTTTTTTCTTCAGTTCTGCAGCGAGTTTTTCATATTACATCTACTCTACCTCTGCAGACGGTGATTTTATATGCAAATTAGGAAATAAGGAAGTCCAATCATGGCTAAAGCTGGGGGTGTAAAAAAGGTTTGTGAATGTGGGTGGAATTTTGTGATGTCTGAATTTTTTAAAAAAGGGGCCTGCATATGCTTTATGAATCTGGATGTTTGGACATATGTCTTTTTCCACCATGTACACCATACAATGCATTTTTATTTGCCTGTCTCAGAGTGTGAATCATATCTGCTTGAAATCAGTTTAAATCCAGAATGATTAAAATACAGGAAAAAAAAAGTTAAAACAGGTAGGAGCAGTTAAAACTATTAAGGATCATGTCTATATACCAGTGAAGTCAGACTCACCTGTTAGAAGAGTCTTAGGAGTAGATCATGTAAGAAGCACAGGGAACATTTTGTACCGTAACCCCTGTGAGCTGACATCTATCAGTATAACACAGTATTTCCCCACTCGGCTGCTTCTGATGTGTAACTTACCAGCCACACGCTGGAGAGTCTTTGGGGTGTTTACCACACAAAGGACTCATAAATAACTGGCTGATTTTCTGCTACTATGTGGAAGTGTAAAGTAGATGTATGAGGCACATTTTAGTGGTGACAGATCCATTCTTCAGCTAGTATGAAGACCTGTCATTACAGCTACTGTGATACAGGACAACAATACACTTATTGTTATTTTAAAAGCAGACTTTCTGCTGCTGTGTCAGTGGGCACTCTGATATTATTTGAGCAAACAGAAGGATATGGTGAAGTATAAGATGGGTCCAAGCTCTATTTAACTAAATTATCAAAAAGTTTAGAAAGGTGGCATTTTAACACAGTTATAATATACAAAGACATTAGCAAACTTCAGAAAGGTATCATCCAGAACTACAAATAAGACCACTGAGTGACTGTGAAACTTTTTTTTTAACAAAGAAACAACTCAACACTATTCTTTCATCTGAGGCAGCATTTAAATAATTTAGTAAGTAAATATGACTAGTTGGTGGTCTCTGTATATTTTTTTTTAATTAAGTGGTACCGAAGACTCTCAGGCACAAACATATTTATGTGCAAGAACACCTACCCCTCTTAAATCATCAGCTAGATTGTGGATGGCTGACTTCAATTGTGATTTCATCTTTAGTTTCTTTCTTTTTAACAGATGTGTTTAAAATGTATTAAGCCCTTTTTAGGCTGATTGCATGAGATGCTGAAAAAGCATGCACCGCGGCAATGCTTTCTCAGCACAAGCTGCATTCCGGTCATCGAAAATATAACACCAACAGCAGCTTTACAAACAATGCTTAGGTGTGTGGTAAAGGTCCAAGTAAAATCCATATGAATGTCAGTCAGCCAAGGTTGCAGAACATTGCATTGTAGGCGATGTGATGTGTAGGTGAACTGGCCAGTTTCTGTAATCCTCATTAGAACCGGCCTTTATGTCTCCAAAACGCTTTGGCCTTTATGAATATATAGAAAAATGTAAATTATATTTAATTATATTATTCCATAAGGGCAATGAGAGAGAGATTGGGTAGACAAGTGACAGATTAATAAAGGGCCAGACTATTTTTAGATCTTTTCTGTGATTGCTTTATAATTAAAGAAAGACTGGATAAAAGAGTGAGTTAAAGAGGGGCAGACAGAAATGCACTTAGGTAACATAGTGGGGAATGGAGTAAGGAACTCTGCCCATCAGCTTAACTTACTAGTTTAGTAGATAATCAACTTAAATTTGATCCCTGTGTGTGTGTGTGTGTGTGTGTGTGTGTGTGTGTGTGTGTGTGTGTGTGTGTGTGTCTGTGTGTCTGTGTGTGAGAATGTGCAAACCAGTGTTGAACTGTAGAGGCCTTGGGGATGTGAGCAGGTCTACAAGTGCAATAAAAAGTAGAAGGAAAGAAAGAATGCTTGAGTTCAAAAGAGCCCGGAAGGAGGCAGAGATAAGAGAGAAGAGAAGTATGAGGTGATGGCGGAAGAAAGGGCACAGGAAGGGTAAGAAAAGAAGGAAGAGGAGAAGCACAGAACTGAGAAGACAAGAAAGCAAGGGGAGAAGGTGCCAGAACGGAATGAAACAGAGAAAATGAAGAGGAAGAGTAGACAGGAGAGGAGTGAAGAACCTTGTTTTCACTGATAAGCACGTATCAAAGCTGCCTTGGCTGTCAGATCAAAGACTTGGCGTCACCACAGAGTCAGCCTTTTTAGGTATCGTATGTCCAGTTGGGCCACTGGGATTGGCAATCAGTGATGGGGACCAGCTAAACTGACACGGGTGGAAGGAAGTAAAGTGTAACATAGAGTTCATCTGGACTCTCAGGGATCCCCAGCACACAGGAGGATGAGTCAAGAGCTAAAAAATTACTTTAATTAAGTGCGGCACATTTTTCATCCCTGGGTTTCTTCTTGATTCCATGTCCTCTCTTTAACAAAACCAGGTGTTGCACACATGCCGGTTTGAAAACCACCATGTAGTCAAAGCACATACCTCACAAAATCTCATTTTTTCTTGTTTGTGTCACCTGTCCTTTCTGGGAAAAAAGAAGCAATTCTAAGGTAAGACTCAGCACTACAAAAACTAGTATATGCTTCAACTTTTATGTTTAATTATCGCTTTACTTCTTTGCAGTTCCTGAAATTCGGTTTAATTTCCTTTCCCCAAAACAACAATTAAAAAAGACTGCAAAAACATGTATTTTGAATTGCTTTAGTTTGAAAGCCACAGAGCTCAAATAACAAACTCACATATACACTTTATAGCCTCTAAATGAGTAAAGAGGTAGGTATAATATGCGTTATATTTCAGTTAGTAAACCATTCCAAAATTCTCAATACCCTCTGAATAATAACACACGAAAATAAGTTAAATTGCTTCATGGAGATTAATAGAACTGATCAATATTTACACAGACTTTTGTGCATGAGAGAGTGTGAGAAAGAGCGAGACTGACAAAAAAGATTAAAAAAACCCAAAGATCCACAAATGTAACGAAAACATCAGCTCTGTGATGTCTTTAAAATGTTGTCAGACATTCAGCAAGTGCTTCGTAAAAACACTTCTCTGTCCTCCCGAAGCTTGTCTTGGATTTGATGCGAGGATTTAACTACAAAAGACCAACAGAGGGGCCGGTTAAAAGAGCAGTCCTCAAATAACTCAAATAAGCCGCTTTCACATGACTCCAGATTTATTACATTTCTAAAATAAACTGAACTAGAAATGGAGCTCTGAATGGTGTTATTGGAAATTATAGAGGTCAGTAAAAAAATGGAGGCAAGCCCTAGAGACTTTGATAGAGAAGGATTAAAATAAATAATCAGTATCGTTTGGTATTTTATGACTAGAAAAGACAAATCCCCTATAAACACGTTTTTTGGAAGGGGTTATCCTTCAGGTAGCTATAACAGTACACAGCACAATCATTTCATGTGCTATTCCAGGCTGGCTGTAGGGTAGCTTACCCACTTGTCAAATTGCGAAATAGTATTTATTGAGATTTTGCTATTTTCTTAATGTCTTTTTCCAGGACAAACATGCATCTCACCTGTGTTATACGCATGACTGAAAACTGCTATAAATTAAAAACATTACTATTTAAAGGATATCACTTCAACGATTTCAAGACGGGATTCAAATTGTCAGTTTTTTTTTAGCTACAACTAATTTTTGTCTTTATATTAAAAGTTTCACAAAGAACTACAAAGCTGTGATTGACTGGAAAACTCTTCTCCTTTGTGCAGCAAGAGCTGTTCATACTGCTAAATCTCTCAGGGAAAAGAAAATGAGAAAAGATGGCTATAAAAATTTCAGCAGTTGCCAGGTTTTCTTGGCTGGCATTAACCTTGGCTTGTTCAGCATCTAGACACTGAGAAGGTTTCCCTGGTAGCTCAGATTCATTGGAAAGAATAAAACTTCACTGACTTGTTGAGTGTTTTGCTCACACTGTGGAAATAACTATTAGACTCTGTATGTTCTACTCTGTAGTGAACAGTGTAATGTGACGATCAATGGGCCTGAATACATTTGTTTAATTTCAAGTAGTGAAGAAACGGCTAAAAAAAGCGAGATGGCAAACACATATGAATTTGACCCACAACATCATGAGTTAACAATGTGAAGAACAGGAGAAAAACAACCTGCAAGTATAATGAAAGCCATAAGCAATATAACCCCAGTAGAGCGAACATGATTGTGAATGATGGAATGATGGAGAGTAACCGCCACTGAATAGAAATGGTAATTGCCTCAGGACCCCTTACAATATTTATCTCCTAATAATCTGACTGTAAAATGACTGATCTCTTGACAATTACACTATGGTCCGTGAGTCATTATGATATGGAATGAATTTTAGCATTTAGATTGAGGTTTCAAGAACAAAAAAAAAAAGCAGCTCAAATGCTTCTGCCTGCACGCCTGGTGCAGGTTAGCCGTTCAGGGAAGCAGTAGCTGACCTGGTGAGAATAGAGTATTTTGCTCAAGGATTCTTCAGTATTGTAACAAGATTGAAGTGTTGTCTCCCTGTTGGCTATAACATAAGAGCTGTGCCCTTCTGTTATGCATCTTCCCATCTCATTAAAACACATCTGAATCTCCAGATCTGCTTAAAATATTGCAGCTCCTATGTAGCTCTGCCAGGGAATATGAAAGCGAGCCAGAGGGCAAGACAATGAGCATGTGTGTAGGAACGATGGTGTGTTAGTAAAAGAGAGACACATGGCCAAATTTTATGTGTATGAGTAACCCAACCGATTTAAAGAGAGGGCGCAATGGGGCCACATCCATAAATGAGTGAAATGGAGAGGCATAAACAATGAATACAAGACAACGTGGCTATGTGTGTGCGTCTGTGTGTGCCTCTGCCTGTATAAGAGTGATATGTGTAAACCAGTGTGTAAATGGCAAGAAAGGGAACATAAACAACACAATGTGGCTCTGTGTGTGTGTCTGGATGTGTGTGTAAATCATCAATTCAGGGTAGTGAAAGTCTGTTTATTCATGCCATGACCCACATATGCTCCCCAGAAAGGCCTCATCAAAAGCCTTATTGTCCTCCTCCTCTTGCTCCCTTCACCTCCTTCTCCCCTTCCCTCTGTCCTCCCTTCCTCTTTTTCTCTTTCCCTCCCTTTCTCAATCACTCCCTCCATCCCTCTTGGGGTCTTTTTATAAGCCAGGCTTGACAGTCTCAGACAGTCTCCCCCTGCTTTCTCGACTTCCTGAACCCTGTTGTAAAGTGAAACCCTTGCTTCAACACACTCAGAAGTAACACACAGCAGCAGCAGCGAGAAAGTGAGAACTTGACAGCTACGGTCACTCGGCGTAGGGAATCTGTTCCATCTTAATCAACTGGCCCATATCTGAAAGGTTCTCATAAGAACCTTGAATCAGAAGGAATTTAAGATATGTTGGATAGTTTTCCTTACAAACTTGAATCTTTTATTTTTTTTCTACAAATGAAACATCCTTGAACCTCAGCATTGGTACCAAGTATTTTTGGTTTAATCACTGAAATTTTGAACATGACTTACAATGCATACTAACAAGGATCCACCTTTTATTCCATTATTATTTTTCAGAGATCCACGCCACGTAATATTGTATTGTATGTATTGGTAGGGTTGCAGGTGGAGCTGGAGCTTACCCCAGCTTACTGAAGCCCTTTATCCATTATTACTTACTCAGATCGACTCGCCATGGTTCACCATGGTTCACCATGGTTCAGGATTTCCATTAAGTCATAGCACCTGGTACCAGGTACTTTTTTAGTACCTGCTTGCCCGGGGATCCAAGCAATCCGAGCAGGTACTAAAATGTGACGTTGACAGGTTGCATGCCACCGATTAGCTGGTCAGTAGCATCGCTTGATGAGTCATGAGAGCGTTTCATTCACGAAACTCAAAACCGCCACTTTTGAAACTCGGCAACGAGGGAAATGGCTACAAAAGACAATGCCTTTTTCTCCGAGTCTGACGAAAAGCCACAGACCGAGCAGCAGCTATATCATCACCTCGACGTCCACCTTTGTTGTAGCGTTCGTGTTGCATGTTAATTATGTCGCAGGATGCGCAGATGTGTCACTATGATGACAAGCATGCACACAAGTAGTAGTACTGGCTTGTAATGGAAAACTAGTCGATCCGAGTCAAGTCGTGGCGATCTGTGGCAAGTCAATCCGAGTAATTACTAATGGAAAAGGGGCTTTAAAGGGGATGGTGGGGTACACCCTGGACCAGGGGTGTCCAACTCCAGGCCTCAAGGACCGGTGTCCTGCAGGCTTTAGATCTCACCCTGGGTCAGCACACCTGAATCAAATGATTAGTTCATTACCAGGCCTCTGGAGAACTTCAAGAAATGTTGGGGAGGTAATTTAGCCATTTAAATAGCTGTGTTGGATCAAGGACACATCTAAAACCTGCAGGACACCGGCTATTGAGGCTTGGATTTGGACACCCTAGACTCATCACCAACCCATCACAAGGCTAACACAGAGAGACAGACAACCAAACACTCAAATATATAAACACCTATTTAGAAACACAATTAATCTAACAATTATGTCTTTAGAAAAATGGAGCACCCTAAGGAACCATGTAAGTTTTGGAAAAGTGCACAAATGTCTGTATAGCATTTTTGGGTCTTTGTCATTTGTGGTTATTAGAAATAGAAAATAGTGTTGTTTTATCTAAAATGTTGAATAAAACAAAGACATTGTGTTTTAAGTTAAAAGTCTAAACTGTGGGAGAAAACTCCATCCATTTCAGAGAAAAATCCACATATATTTTATTCTATGGATATGGATTGTCATACAGCGTTAGAGTTTTGTAAAAGGAGAAACAAGTTTGGTTTAAGACAATGTTGTGTTTCTTTCTGACTTTTACAAGCTACTTATCACATTATATCAGTGTCAAAATTTGACTGCCTGTGATAATTACTATCTTTAATCACTCATGTTGCCAAGTATTTTCAGAACAGCTGTGCCAAAGGTTAATTTTCAGGCAGTTGCCAAACAACATTACTTTTAAAAAGTGACAGATATCTGCAGTAAACTAAATAATGGGATTTAGTTCCCATCTAAATGTGTGGCTCTGAACATTGTGGGATTCACAGTAATTGTACTTACTGTCAAAATACTTTTTACAATTATTTTGCCATTGAAGTATTGTTATAGTTTAAAAATTGTTCGCTATTTTTAAGAAACATCTTAGAAATATCTGAGTTTTATATAAAATATAGAGATTTAGTGTTAAAAAATAAATCTGTAAGAGTCTTGACGCACTGCTCAAGTGTTTTCCTCATGGTGGCTTTCTGGCGGGGTCAGTCAACATGCTGTAAGTTAAACCTCTCCTTCAGACGAAGGCCTGAAATTCTACCTGACAATAAGGGATTGTCTTGGTTTCCAGTTTTCCTTAATGGAAGTCAGCTGTGTTTTTCTTTTTTTTTCCCTGTCAGAATGTTGTCCCATCACGAAGCAGTCCAGTGAAAACAACACGACAGAGAGATCTAAGCAGGGATGGAAAAACAGAAGTAGGAGAACGGCAAAGGAAGAAATTATGGCAAGGAGAGTCCAACAAAAACACAGTGGACTTATGAAGAATTGGGAGGAGTGAAAGTAAAAGGGGAGAATAATGATGTGGTTCATTCAAAGGGCATTTGACGTTGCCTTCCTTTGTCAGTTTTCTGTGAGCCTTTTGTTTTTTGTTTTTTAAGTATGAGCTCATTTGGACCTGCATGCCAGCAGCACATTGTGAGGAGCCCTACTATTAACCTGGAAAATTATGTCAGGGGCAGAAATTGACACAAAGGCAAAGACTGGAATAACATTAGTAACTAAAACCTTACTCTGTCAACGACTATGAAGTAGTATTCTGTCAAATTCATGACAGTTTCAGTTAGTTGCCATTGCATTCACTGTCTCTCAAAATACCTTTGTATCTTTACCAAGAGCAGCTACACTAGGTCGAGAGGTCCCTGGGTGCCTGAGAGAAAACATAGTAAAGTTCTGCATACTGTGAATGTTTACTTACCATGTTCCTCAGAGGCCCGGGTAGCAAGGTGGCAATTAGACATCTAACATCTTTCCTGATGACTTTGCTCCTCCCCATTGCTCCCACCTGATGAATCCTCATTACTACAGAACAGATTGCATAGTGGCTGGGAAGTTTGCCAGCTCTGTCTATGTGTATTGTCAAAGAAGCTGCTTCAGTACAGCGTTCGTCTTCAGGTGGGCTTGATAAAGAGTCCATTTATGTGGTAGGTCATGGTACTGACCCACCAACTAATCAGTCCATCTTTGTAATGGCCAACCTATGCAATCAGTTGCTGCTCCACCACGACTGGCCTTAAGAAATTCCATGTACCTGAAAGCTTCTATTACTCAACTCACTGAACAATGCGGGAAAATTACCCTTCTCACTGTTCTGAGTACATGGTCCATCACTAAAGGAGTAGATTATTGAGTTACTGGATGATTGCTCTGGCACATATTGCTGCAGCAAGTTAAGATGGTGCCAGATGGCTACAGAGACTTTTTGTTTTGATGTTAAGTAATGCACTCATTGTAACCACCCTATAATATCTTCTGCTGCTTAGAAACTAGCAGCAGATTAGAATCTTTCCCTCAATTGCCCAGACTCCAACATATGCTCACAGTAGAATTTCAATATTTAGAGAAAGAAAGAATGTTATGTAATTTATTAAATGCATCCATCTCAAAGATTTTGAAGCACAATAGTTTGTAGTGAAGACTGTGAACAGGGAGAAGGCAATATCAGGATGTTCTTAACAGCTGACTTTAGGCAAAAAACCTTACTTTAGACTATTTCTACAGTTGTGTCCCTTATTTTGAATCTAAAGCAAGTGATACACTGCATATGTTGGCACTTCCACATTGTATCCATTTATTAATTCATTCATTTACTTACTTACTTAAAATCTCCTTATCTGCATGGTTTAATGCTTGCTGTTACATTTGGTTGGTTGCCACTGTAACGCTACCAGTGAACGAGTTTTTTCAGTGGGAATTTTTCCAAAAGAGAACAGTGGCTCGTGCCTATCAAGTGTGAAAGAAAACTTTGAGACTTCCATTACTTGCACTTTAAGTGTATCAGCTTTCTTACATTACCTGCTCCATACACAAAATCCATGCTTTGGATGTTGTAAAGAGACCTCTTTGCCAAGCTTGTATACTTTAAATGGGGCAGCTGCTCCATTTGCTAGAGATTATTCACAACAAAGCCCAGGTTTTCATGGGGCTTACTGGAGTGGTTATTGGGGGATTGTTGATGCATCACACAGAAGAATAAGCATTTTTAGTCAACAGTCTTGGGAAAACAATCTTCTTGTCTCATTAAATGTATTTCATGCATTTGAGCTTGGTTTTAGTCACTTGTATCCCCAAGTGTATTTTCCTACAGCTAGCCCTAATCTTTCGATTTCATTCTCTTTTTTTGTGAGCAACTGCAGAAAAACAGTTGTTCACCATATCCATGGACACATATCACTGGCAGCATTTACAGACTTTATACGAAACATTGAACCCAGATCTTCTCTGGTTATTTAACCAAGTGGACCAGCTCGTTGGAGCTGAATTCAAAGGTTATGTGCTACCTCATTAAATCCTGACTGAATGTTAACAGCTGTGACCTTTGAACCTTTTGGACATTTGTGCTAGATAACTACTTTATTTGTTCAATTTTTATGATGGTAACAACAAAGGAGACAATTCTGTTTCATAATCAGGAAAGAGTTGTTTTTTATAATAGTAAGGAGACATGAAAGAGTTAACAAAGGAAAGATGAGCACTGACAAAGAGAAGCCAGAAAGGGGTCAAGAAGGGATTAGGAATATAAAGTCAGGAGCCAGAGACAAAGATATGTGATAGAAAAATAAATAAATTAATAAAATAAAATAAAATAGCATTAATAAACGTAAAAAGGTGAGAGCCTTAGAGTGAAGCAGATTGACATGAAGGGGGAAAAAGAAAAAAAAATGTTATCCAACATGGATACTGTCCAAAGAAAATGCCGCAGATTGATGAAAAAAGGAAAGGCAAAACTGGAAATGGACTAAGAAAAGTCCAAAGAAAACAGACTTGGGGATCTCAGAGAGCTGGGAGGTGATGGGAAATGATTTTGAAAAATATCAGGAAGGGTGGGATGAATGGAAATAAAGAAAACAGTATGCAGAAAAGATGGTATGAGGTGAAATGTAAAAAAAATAGACCTGAGAGGAGTAGTACAGAAACTGGGGGATTAATTAACCTCAGATGACAGATAACAAAGCTGAAAATAGGGCAAAGGTAATCGAGTATAGCGAAATAAAACCAAACATGATAAAATCAAAACTGGAAGAGAAATTCACCAGAACATAAACATCTTTTTCTCCCAGTGCAGGATTTCATTTCTTCAAAAATAAACTAAATGTTCAGATTTGTGTCTCACCAGACACAACTTGCCAGATTCTTACCCTATAATTGGCCCAATTTGTCTGAATTACACTCTGGTTTCATGTAATATTCACGAAGAAAAAAAAACTTAATAAACCAGGTAACAATAAACAAAACAACAACAAATCAGTGTGTCCTTATTAAATCTTCTCCATGGAGATCTCCAGCGTAATATTAAAGTAAGAGAAAAACTGGGTTGCTCAAAACTAGCTCTAACTTTTAAAATCACTGTATACAAACAAGTCTAGTGATATATGACAAAAAGACATATACAATAATAAGTAGACATAAGGCAAATCCAACAGACATTAAAGCTCAGTACAGAGTTCTGGCATAAAATACTGTAGCAGTAAGTTTGATTATTTGTGTCAAATTTTCCTTGATGACTCTTTATAGGAAATCCACAAAGTGTCAAAGCCCACAGACACATAATGTGATGTGAAAAACACTGTTTTACTATGTTTTTAAAAGGAACAACTGTCCACTTTCCTCTGTTCTGGATTACTGTCATTTCAGTCTCAAAATGGACAAAAGTACCAATTTAAAGAGGTCATCTAAGGCTTTGGCATTTTTTATTTATTTTTTGACTTTTGACAGAAACAGATTTAATGGTAAAATATGTGTGTATACCTTTGAAATCATTCATTAGGCTGACATCAGTTAAATGGTTAAGGTTAAGGACTAAAATTTATGTAAATCTAGCAGGAGACATCCAGACAGAAGCACCTTTAGAGCTGCACTCCATGGGTTATGAGAGTCTTTCACTGTAAATGCACTGAGGGCTGTAACAAAGCAATTTATAGGTAGATTAAGTTTCACCCATAAAAATGATTATTCAGTCACAGCAGCAGCTAAAGTGAAAGACTCAGTGTTCAGCACTGCTTTATTAAAGCATTAAAGTCTGTTACCTGTCGTACATGGAACAAATTATGTTCTGTTAGGAATGCATTAACCTTGATGGGGTGTATGTGGGGAATGTGTGTGTGTGTGTGCAGTTTTTAGCACTCATATTTAACTTAACATTTATTTCCTTTACTTTTTTCCATTTCCTCCTCTTTGCATATATTCTTTTTTATTACATCATCCCAGTTATTGTCTTTGTTTTTAATTCATATATCATGATACTTGTGTGTTTTTGCTGGTCTTTTAACCATCATTTAACCAATAAACTGTTTGTACTTTGGTATGGGTTTTTTAAGCAAATGTTTATGTAAACAAATTAAGGTGATATATTTTAATACGAGAAATCTATTGGGTTAGTATTGATGTTTTCGTTAAAGTGTGATTGACTGCACCTTAACTGTATTTAAGAACAACTTAGCTCCAGAGGAGGCTAAAAGAGTATAATTTATTGGGTTGAAAATGTATTGGGCTTTTGGCTATGAGCTTCATACTGAGTAAATACTCACTCAGATATGCATCTATACTTTGTTATATGTCTTCATAGAGTTTAAACTGAAATAGCACACACATACACACTGGTCCTTTTCAACAAGGAAACAATTAATCTCCGATTAGCCAGGCCAAGAAGCACCAGGTGTTTAATTAGTTACATGTGTATTTGTGTGTGTGTGTGTGTGTGTGTGTGTGTATGTGTGTGTGTGTGTTCGTGGGGTGCTCTCAATGGAAACTGGGTTGATTCATTGGCACATCAAGGCTGGGGTGGGGTGGGGGGGCTCATCACATGTATGCATGTGTGTGTGTTAGAGGGGAAGGGAGAGAAACAGAGAAATTGAAATCCTCTGTATGCTAATTGGGTTGAAAATGACTCACTGGCATACTGGGACAAGAGACGACAGCACCACTATGTTTGTGTGTCTGTCTGTGTGTGCGTGTCTGTTTGACAGTTAATAGAGATTAAACGGATTCACTGGCCGGCCTGTGTACTGACCAGGGGTGAGCCGGCACACCTACTGGGAAAGAGACCGACAGATGGACTCAGGGAGGGTGAGAGTGAGAGGGATCGTGATTGACTAGGTGGGTCTTACATGACACTTAAAGGTTGTGTTTAAGTCCAGCTAGCACAGCTGCTATATGTGACAATCAGTATGCGTGTGTGAGTGTGTGTGTTGATGGAGCATCTGGAGCCTTTCTGACATTCTCAACTCCTGTCAGCACTAGCTTGACATCTCTGACATCAGTGATTATTAACTCCTAGTCACACATGCACACACTGCTATTGCTAGTTCAAAGTCTTAAAAAAAAACCCAGTATTTACATAGAACTATTTAAGAACAAGTATGTTTCTGCTTTTCGGTACCCTCAATATTGATCACTCAGGGTTTACAGTTCAAATTGTTGATACCAGAAAATGAATTAGATTTTTCTGTTATCTTTTTAAAAATCTGGCATCAACACTAGTCTTTACTTGGGTCTAGCAAAAGCACACCATTAAATAAACTAAAATACAAGAATGTCTATTTATGTGTTTTCATCACTATTTTTTTTCTTAAATCTCATGGATACTAAGAAAAACTTGGTGGATTTGGAATCAAAAGAAAAAAAGAAGGAAGAGTAGATGAATCATCAAAGGTCAATTTTACAGTTGACATGCATACGATTTACTTTCATATTGTTTTTTGTTTGACTGAATAGAGCATGAAGAGATTAGAAGAGAACGCTAATCTTGATTTAGACAAGCAGAAATAAAACCACGGGAGAGTAGTAAATGGTTTGACAACAACAAAAAAAGTAAATTATAATAATGATCCAGAATGAATTAGTATTTGGATCTGTCACCAATGTAAAGATATTTAATGGTTTAAAAAAATCATTAAAAGTGTGATGATGGTTAACATAAAATTCAGACAGTACTGTACTTCCTTACCCATAAATACAAGTATAGATATACATATATCAGTATGAATATATAATATATGTGTATGTATAGGATGCAACAGATGGTGACCGGTTCTGAGGTCTTGACCTCAGACTGAATAAAAGGCACGGAAAAGTCACAGGTATTGAGTAGCCAGACATAATATGTCTGTAATGTTTTTAAATGGTTTAGATTTCCCAGTGAACTTCCTTAACCCTTACAAACACCACAGACATGTATACCGTGAGCGGGATGTCATATGGTCTGCATTTAGTCATGTGTAATGAAGTTAGCTTGTGCTGGAGCCGGATCATATCGTATGTATTATACATTGTGAATATATGCTGGGTTGAGGAGAGAGTGAGTGGCAGGTGAAGCTATGCTAACAAGATGCAGAGGAGGTCAGATGCAAACATGAGGATTGCGTCTGACCTCCAAACAGTACTGCTGAGCTCTGTGTCACATTTCAGTTTTTTTATTATAAACAATGCAAGGAATCGAAAATTGTGGGTTTGAATAAGCAAATAAAGTGAACAAAGGTAAAACAAAAAGAAGCTCCTCCAATTCTTTAGTGTCTTTAATGATATAAATAAAATTTAGTGAAAGCAAAATAGCCAAGACACCGTCGTCTTTCCTTTCATTGGATCAGTTCTGAGGTATCCCAGGCCAGATGGAATGCATTATCCATTCAATACTTTCTGGACCTTAACCAGGATCTCCTCCCAGTCTGGAATCTCTCCCGGAAGAAGATCCTGATCAGATATGTGACCGTTTAGCTGGATTTTTTTTTTTTTTAAACATGAAGGAACTCTGGTTCAACCTCTTTCCAGATGTCCTCATTCCTCATACATAACTACATTGTGCTTTCAAATATAGCTTGCTAAGTATGCACATTGTGAACAGTATCCCATTCACTGGATGTTCACCTGTCACTGTTAATAACAGCTATAAAGAAAAGTGTCTGTTGAACTTTACAGAACTTTACATATTCAAAATTCCGTGGGTCCCTAGAAAGGCTCTACAGCCTGAATTGTTCATATAAACTAATTACCTATCATTGTACAGTTTATTGGATTTAAATGACTGCCATTAAAACCTACCATAGCTTCACACTTGCTGAAGATTTCTTGTACCACATTAATACCTTAGCCATACAGCACTTCTGTGACAAAATTGAAAATTGCTTCTTTAGCCTCTCTCTTGTTTAGGGACGTCTTCATCGGCATTAAACCTTAAAACCTGCACACGCTCACACATAATTTAAACTTTGAAAAACAAATTTATTTGATAATTTGTGCCAAAGAAGGGGAAACTCTGTGTCCTCTCATTGCTCAAATTGCCTCCAGCAACAAGACTCTGAGGAACAGAGTTACTTCAGATGATAAAAACTTTTAAAGTCTGTCTTTCTCCATCAAAAATTCCACCCAGACAGAAAATAAAATCCTCCCTATTCAAACCGAGCTGGGCATTAAGACTCCACCATACCATTTTATCTTTGTCTACCCTTCTGTCTTTACACAGTCAGAATAGACAGGGCAGATATACAGTGGTAGCTGGTTTGTCGCCTCATATTCAGCACCCCTACCCAAGCTTCCACCTGGATTCCAATTTTCTGTAATCTGTTGGCCCAGAAGGGATTGAACAGTTTCCTCCTTCTGAGAAAACCTTTCTTCCAACAGCTACTTTCTACCTCTGTAGCCTAGCAGCACCCTCCTCTCAGCTTTCCTTCTTTTTGTAGTTGTAAGCTGTGATCTTCCGTCAACTCCCATCAGACAGGTCAGGTGGAAGACAAGAGGAAGAAAATCTTACTGACCTCATCTTCTTTCTGTCTTCTCCAACAGAAGTGAAAATCTGGTTTCATATTTCATCTTTTAATGTAGCTTGGTTACTAAAATCTAAAATGCCAAGTTTATGATGTGAACATTTTTTTAAAAGTAGGTCATTTTACTTTTTACGTTTAAAACACAGAGATATCTTTTCCAACTGTGTCAGTCAAACTCAAACCGCACTGCAATTATTCTCTCAATAAAGAAAAAAAAAAAAGAACTTTAAAATAATTTAACAGTGTTAAAAAAGGATAACCCACTACTTGAGAAAACATCTCTGTAGGTTGGGAAGGAACTAAATAGAGTCTACTGATGATAACAGCACAATGGATTCTGCCAAATCCAGTTAACATATTTAAATAAGACAAAAAGAGTCTAATGGCAATAAAAAACTCCCAGAAATATTAAAGTCAATCCTGGTTTCAAATCAGATTGAGGTCAGAGCTGTCAGAGTCGGGTAAGTAAGAGTTCACTCTTTAACTATATATGTTTGACCCTGTATATTTCCAGGTGACTGGCTTGATGCTTTCACAAGGCAGAAAATTCATCCTGCTTTCCGAGGCAAGGTAGACCTGGGAATTCAAGCTCTATTTTTTTACATTTTTATCTTATTCAAATAAAAGATCTGACAAGTATTTAAAAACAACCCTATTTTTGTTGCTCTGGTTCGTCCCATATGTCATATGCTCCAGATTAGCCATTCACAAAGTCAAGAGTGCCCACTTAAAAACTAGAAAACACCATGTTGGCCACACAATCTTAAATCTTCACTGTAAGCAACATATAAGAGAAAGTTTTTCCTAAGTATTTCCTTAAAAATTGTATTAAAAAGGCTATTGGCTATTAATTGCTAATGCTATATGCAAAGTGTTAAGTCACCTCAATTTCAATACAAGAGCAGTAAATTTAAGTCACAGTAATGAGAACTAAGGAGCTTGGAAAGAAAAGCGTCTGGACTTCTTAAAGTTGCTTGAAGACGTTTCACCTCTCATCCGAGAAGCTTCTTCAGTTCTAAGGTCAAATGGCCGAGAGTCCCAGATTTAAACCCAGTGGGAGTATCCCCCCAAAGAGGGACAAAGGACCCCCTGGTGATCCTCTAATCACATGAGCCAAGGTGTGAAAGCGGGTGTGGGACCTAATCAGCCAGGGTTTCGGGTGAGCTCATTGTTAAACCTGGCCCCACCCTATCATGTGAATTCCTGAGGTCAGATAGCCCAGAATGTGAGTGGGCATTAAGGCGTCTGGGAAGGGATCTCAAAACTGGATTATAGATGGCAGACAATTGGTGTCGTAAACCACCGCCTCTGTTCAAAGATGGTCGCTCACAGTGGACATAGATGGCCTCTTTCACTCCTCTTTCAAACCATCTGTCCTCTCTGTCCAAAATGTGAACATTGGCATCCTCGAAAGAGTGACCTTTATCCTTAAGATGCAGATGGACTGCTGAGTCTTGTCCTGTGGAGGTGGCTCTTCTATGTTGTGCCATGCGCTTGTGAAGTGGCTGTTTGGTCTCTCCAATGTAGAGGTCTGGGCATTCCTCGCTGCACTGTACAGCATACACCACGTTGTTAAGTCTGTGTTTTGGAGTTTTGTCTTTCGGGTGAACCAGTTTCTGTCTGAGTGTGCTGCTGGGTCTGAAGTACACTGGGATGTCGTGCTTGGAGAAAACTCTCCTGAGTTTCTCTGATACACCGGCTACATAGGGGATGACAACGTTGTTGCGTCTGTCTTTCTTATCCTCCCTCGCTGGTGTCTGATCTTCTTTTTCTGTGCATCTTTGCTGACTTCATGAACGCCCAGTTGGGATAACCGCATGTTTTGAGTGCTTCCTTTACATGTGTGTGTTCCTTCTTTTTCCCTTCAGGCTTAGAGGGAACATGTTCTGCCCGGTGGTGTAGGGTCCTGATTACTCCAAGTTTGTGTTCCAGAGGGTGATGGGAGTCAAAGAGGAGGTACTGGTCCGTGTGTGTGGGCTTCCGGTAAACTTCAATGTTGAGGTTGCCGTTTTCTTCAATGTGCACAGCGCAGTCCAGGAAGGGCAAGCAGTTGTCCTTTGTGTCTTCCCTGGTGAACTTGATGTTTTTATCCACGGCGTTAACGTGCGCAGTGAAGGATTCCACTTCTTGTGTTTTGATTTTGACCCAGGTGTCATCTACATATCTGTACCAGTAGCTGGGTACTCTCCCTTTAAAAGAGCCAAGAGCCTTTCTTTCCACTTCCTCCATGTAAAGGTTGGCTACAATAGGTGACACGGGGGAGCCCATGGCACAGCCATGTTTTTGTCTGTAGAAACCCTCGTTGTACTTGAAATATGTAGTGGTGAGGCAGAGGTCTAACAGTGTGCAGATCTGATCGGGTGTGAAGTTGGTCCTGTCCTCCAAGGAGTTGTCTTCTTGTAATCGTTTTCTGACAGTCTCCACAGCCTCCGTGGTGGGTATGCAAGTGAAGAGAGAGACTACATCAAAGGACACCATGGTTTCATCTGGATCCAGGGTAAGTTTCTCGACCTTGTCGGTGAAGTCGGTGGAGTTCTTGATGTGGTGTGGGGTGTTCCCCACCAGAGGTGCAAGGATGGTAGCAAGGTGTTTTGCAATGTTATAAGTGGCTGAGTTTATGCTACTGACTATGGGTCTGAGAGGGACACCTTCCTTGTGGATCTTAGGAAGTCCATAAATGCAGGGTATGGCATCCCCTGGATAAAGGCCTCAGGAATTCACATGATAGGGTGGGGCCAGGTTTAACAATGAGCTCACCCGAAACCCTGGCTGATTAGGTCCCACACCCGCTTTCACACCTTGGCTCATGTGATTAGAGGATCACCAGGGGGTCCTTTGTCCCTCTTTGGGGGGATACTCCCACTGGGTTTAAATCTGGGACTCTCGGCCATTTGACCTTAGAACTGAAGAAGCTTCTCGGATGAGAGGTGAAACGTCTTCAAGCAACTTTAAGAAGTCCAGACGCTTTTCTTTCCAAGCTCCTTAGACTACGATGACCTGGATGACTGAGAACCTTCACAGACAGTAATGAGAACTCACAAACTAAGCAACCACTATTATTAATTTTTATTCACTTTTATATAAATATATAATTACTTTATATAAATAATTTAATTTATATAAACATGCAATTGTACATACCTCTGAGTATTTTCAAATTAAATTTCTTTCAAACTGAATTTCTGCAGATGAAATTACCTGCAGTACCTTCATGGCCCTGCCAACACTTCTGGAATCAAAGTTCTAAATCATAACAACAAGTTAAGCACTGATGGTATGTATACATATTGCACGATTACTGAAGACTGAAGAGATTATGTTATTTTCATTATATAATCTAAGCCTATACTGGAAAAATGAAACTTTCTTAACAAATCACCAAAACGTATCTTGCATTATCAGGATCAAGTTCACATTACTCTGAATAAGATTATTTTTATTCTTAATAATATATGAACAATGAAACTTCAACTACTAGACTTAAAGACTACTACTAGTGCTGTGTACTAATTACCCTATCATTAGCTTCCACTTCACAACACCCTATGAAACCAATGTAATCTTAAATGTACGTGAACACACGCATGCACACTAATAGAGGACTCATTAAGCACAACTTTCAGGGTCACGGAAACAGAGAGAAGGAACAAATGTGAGAAATAGGGGTAGAGAAAGGTTTGATGAGAAGATAACTAACAAGGATAATAAGACAGAAAGCTTAAGAGAGTGTGAAATTAAAGATTGAGGAATAGGGGCAGCATGCAGTAGTGATGAGAAGAGAAAGGAGGACCAGTAATGTGAATGAGAGTTTTAAGAGACAGGACTTGTGAGGTTTACAAGCAGCTTTAAGTAGGGTTTAGGGGGTGTTCAGGGTTTTTAAAGCTTGTTGTTTGATGGTTCTGTACAATTCCTGTGGGTGTGAAAGCCACTTTGGACACACACACACACCTACAAAAAACAAGGGCAGCAGCTTAATAGAGGACAGGCAGTTATCTAAAGTTTGTTTTGTAAGATTTTCTCCGCTCTGATCAGACTGGCCCGAAATGGAGCTTATAGAAGCATGTGGCATTGTGGTAACAGCTAAATGTTTGTCTTGTTGAAATTTCTAGATTTCTTCTCAAATGGAAAAAATGTGTTAAAAATTACTCTAGTTCAAATACACACTCCAATACACAAACTTTCTGTCCAGGCTGTCAGTACTTTGTGTTACTGAACTAAAAAAGTATCATTACAACCAAAACCTTCCAGGGTCAAAATTACCCCTCCTCCTCGATGTTAATAGTCAACCGTGTATGTTGTCATTTTCAACAAGTCTTCTGAGTAATCCATGCCCATTTTTCTTTGACGATTCACTCAAGCGTCTTCAGATTTGATGGTCTTATGGCATGGACCCTGGTGTTCAGTTTACCCAACAAGAATCAAGTCAGGGCTTTGTGCAGGCCAGTCAGAATTGTTCGTTTTAGTCTTCTGGAGGTAGTTCTTCACCAGGAGCAACATATATTTTGGGTTGTCGTGTTGGAAGACAAAGCAATGACACAGACCCAGTTTTGCTGCTGACTTCTTGCAGTTTTCTTTCAAAATCTTCTAATTATCCTTCTTTCTTCGTTTACTTCTGCCTTGATGAGATTTACAGTTCCAGATGCACTGAAGCATCTCCAAAACATAATACTCCCACTACCATTTTTCACTGTGGGGTCAGTGTTCTTTGTGTTGTACGCCTCTGCCTTCTTTCTCCAAGAGCTCCACTTCCATCTAATCTGACCAAAGGATGTGCGTCCAGAATGCATAACCATTTTCCAGGTTCTCCTGTGCAGAGTTTAGTCTGGCTTGAAGCTGTCACTAGCACATAAATTGGGTTTTTCTTGGTCTGCAACCTTGCAGTCCATTCCTGTGTAGGGCTGAGTGATTGTCTTCTTTGAGACTACAGTTCCTGACTTGGCTAAGTCGTTCAGTGGTGTCTTGGCAGTTCTGTGGTCTTTAGATGCATCTTTCATTAGTTTTCTTTCCGTTCGCTTCCTACCCCTGTCAGGCTTGTTCTGTACTGTGTGGTGCTCTTTAATTATCTTGATGATGCGTATATCTATCTCCTGCTTTGTGAGCATCAACAATTTTTTTTCAAGTCTAAGGTGATTTCTTTACTATTGGCATGATGAGTCCTCAAGTGACAGCCCAAAACCTTGCTGAAACTTTTATAATGTGCTTAAATTATAAGATAACCCTCAGTTTTTGAGGGTATTTTTGTTTTTCTGAAATAATTCTGTTACTGTGCAAATAGAAATAATTTATGCTTTTTAAACAAAACTTCTATGTTTAGAAATGTTATGTTAAAAAACTCTTCATCCATGTAAAAAGCACTTGAGAAAATCATCAATAAACCTTCAGCTACCAATAAATCATTCTGAATGCAGCTGGATACTATTTTTTATTCTTATGTATATATGCATGTATGTGTTTATTTATTTATTCCTTCATTTATTTTAATATTTCACTGGATTAATAAAGGTGAACGCAGCAACATATGAAAAAGAGATCACTGGTTATGTAGTGATCATAAGAGGTGATGACTAAATCCTTTTCTACTGTTCTCTAATAGGGACAGATAGAGACAGTAAATGAACTGTAGCTGTATTACAAGTACCCAGGGAACTGGACAATTAAAGTACTTGGGGCACACACACAAAACACACTTAGCTCAGCTCCTTTAATTTATTTGGTTGTAACACACATGCATTTGTACCTTATTACGCATACTTGAACAACACAAACTGACAGCTACAGGTGAGGGACTTTTAAAGCATTAATTTTATGTATAGAGCAGTACTTATAAGGAAAAGACAAGCACACACATTCACAAACACCTGAAGTTATCTGAGCTGCTGGACAGTGAAGGTGGATAAGAGCCCTTTGAAGACGTTCACTCGGTGTCTACAAGGCAGACGGAGTCAACCAGCATCAAAACAACCTGTCAAACCGCTACTGCCGAAATTTGTCATTTGCACTCCTAACACTCACACTCACACATTTCACTTTCTTTCACATGTAAACAAAGTTTAGATGAAGAGAATTGGAAACCCATTCAAACATAATTGACTGTATTTTGAAAATTTTCTGTCTTAAAAAATATGTTTAACTATTCTAACTAAAACATTTTCAACTGCCTTAAATGTTTCCTAAATCAGTTTTGAATATGTTTGCATCCACTTTCATTTTCTTTGGATTTACAGTTGAGCTGTCTTTAAAGTTTGCTTTGTGTTCAGCATAATCACAAAAATATAAACTACATTTCTTGCACTTTACAAACATTAGCATAGAAAAAAGAAAAAAAAACAATTGAATTGACAGTTGAATATTTGAGGTAAAATGCATTATGTTCCTGCCCATGCAGATAAACTATGAATAAAGTCTTCTTTTGATAAAATAATAAAAGATATGGGGACGCTTTCGGCTGTCCATAGTAAAATATTCTGTCAGCATCAGAGAAACAAATGTGAAATGATGTGCAGCTGCATGCATGAGATATTCCAGGGTCAAATCACCAAAGGACAAAACTGACTCAAAATGTTAGCATTCTTATGGAAATACATACCACCAGCAGATCCAGACTACATCTGTTGCCCCCCATCCATGTTTCTCTCTACCTCCCTCAACGCATTCATCAGTCCTTCGTCATACCCACCTGCCCCTTTCTCCATTTCTCAGCATTCTCCCAATCTGTCTCTCAGTAGGCAGTCTCCATGAAAAGGTGGTCCACTTTTGAATCAGCTGCCTCTTTGAAGTCTCGCCCAACTCCTCTTCCCATGTATGAAATCAGCCTTTCCTGTCCTCCATTTTCCCTCTCATCTGCTCACCTCCTGTCTTCTATCCTCATCTTGTTCTGTTACTTTTCTGCCCCCCCACCCCGCACACACATACACGCTTACTTTATTCCCCAACCAGTTTGTGGTTCTTGTTGTCTGTGACTTATTTCCTTTCCTTGCTTTTTCATTTTCTCTTTTGTCTCCTCTTCCGTTTTGATCCAGTAAGTTGCAAGTATTTTTCCACTGGCTAGAAGGCATTTTTTTCATTGACATGACTTGACCTGACTGGTTCACTTTTCAATTGGACAACTTTTGTGCACTTTATTAGGCTGAGACTACCTTTACTCAGCAAAGGTCTTCCGCTTGAAGTGTTGAAGAAACCTTGCTATCTATCACCCAGCAGGTGCATTATAACACAGTGGTACCTATCTGCTGTTCTTGGAGGAAATATTGTTGTTCAATATGTATGTGCAATCCACACATACACGTATAAGTGTGTTTAGAGAATGTTTTAAGAGAAACATCTCATTTTGTGTCTACTGTACTGATAACATGTATATAAAAGGTGAAAAAAGAAGAAAAAAATATCTTCTACATTCACCCTGTAAACACTGTTTACACAGTGTGTGTTTATACGTAGAAGTGTATTTTCCTACAGTCTAGAAAAAAATGGATGCAGCTGCATTTAGTCACAGTTGGAGCTCATGTAACCTTGAACTGTTTAACAAATGTATTTAGTAATTACTGTTGAACACTAAAATTAACAAAATGCACATGAAGATATATTGGCTAATGTTAATCAAAGGGTCTAGTCATGTAAAGATCAATGAGAATGCTCATCGACAGTCAGTGATATCTCAGCAATGTGACATCCAGAAAGGACAGAAAATTAATGACATTTGGCAAGATCAAGCAACTCCAGGTGGAAAAATGCTGGCAACAGATAAACTTTTCTCAATTTCGAACTGAGCAAATTAGGTGACTACAAATGACAACACCATACTGTTGATTGTCATATGACCTGGTAGCAAATACTTTAGAGGGTTACCTAGGTAACCAGAACCTAGAATGTCTGTGAGCAACCAGTCAGCTTCAAAGAGATCCGCAATGAGTGAATTGAGCGACAGATCCACAGCTTTATTCCAACCCATGGTGACTTTATGTGAAGCTACAGCATTTCATTTTAAAATACAGCAAACCCAATTAGTTTTTACTCAAAGTTAACTTAACGTAAGACCACAGATCTTGCAGAATTCCCATGGGACAGGAAGACAAGTGTAATGTTGTCACACACTAAATGAAAGGTGGACAGGAGACATCAAGTTTTGATGAAGTATGCATTATGTTGTCAACTTTTAAACACAGCTGTTTCATTACAGAATCAGAAATTCTAATATACACTGAAACTGTACTAACACTGCACCAGCGTACATACTTTACATACTGAATTTGTAGTAGAAGCATGTTAACACACACACACACACACACACACACACACACACACACACATGTCTGGTTTGCTATCCTCGTGGGGACATCCCATTGACATAATGCTTTCCCTAGCCCCTTACCCTAACCCTAACCATTAAAAATGAATGCCTAACCCTAACCCTTACCCTAAACCTAACCATAACCTAATTGTAACCCTGACAGTAAAACCGCATTTTGAGTGTGAAAATTGCTTTCAACCCCGAGGGGACCTGGATTTTGGTCCCCACGGTGCAGAAAGTCCCCACCAGGATAGTAAAAGTCAGATTTTGGTCTCCACCAGGATAGTACGAACCCGTACACACACACACACAAAGATGTTTTCTATGATGCATTTCTTTTTGAACAATACTAAACACAGAAAATCAAGTCAGTATTAGTAATAGTTGCTTTTAGGAGTTAACTACTCAGCTGTTAGTAAGCACCCCTGTGTCGTCATGCTAGTTATAGTATTAATTTTGCTAATTTGTTACATATGTAAATATTGCTAACATACTAACTGTTAGCATAATTGCTAACTGTTTAAAAAAGATATCACTCTCATTACACTTGTTGTATTTTCTTCTCAGCATTACGTATTAACAGCTGATTCAGCATTGTGTATTAATACTTGTAATGAAATGCATATGTTTTAAAAGCATCATAAATTAAAAATAATCTTTTTTTCGTCTTTAATTTTTTGAAACCTATGAACCTGGACATATTTCATATGTTACGGTACTACTTTCAAGGCATGTATGCAATGTCAATTATCAGTGTGTGTGCGTCTTTTACATACATTACATCTTGAAGTTGTGAGCTAACAGAATACTTCTAATTCACTATATTCAGCTCAACTAGATCACAACAAATCACAGCATTTTTCAAACATCACCACATGCTAAAAGCACTGACAATGCCTCTGCCTCTATAACACTGCCAGTCTACTCTCTATGGCTCCATGTGCATAGCAATTCAGCTGTAACAGGGCTGAACATTATGGAATACATATTTGCTTTTCACAAGAACTTTTTTACTTTATTCTATTGTAAAAAATTGTAAAAAAAAAAATTGAATACATCATAGAACAATCCAATTGCAATCCAAAAACTACATGTATATGGATTTAGACCTAATATAACTTCTGTACACTACATTTTCACTAATCAGTATCTCATCACTTCCAGTTGTTCATGGGAAACTGACTTGTTTTTCCATTACTTCCATTGCTCCTGTGTCCTTTCTTCTTAACAGAACCCTGCATTCACAGGTGAGCTCTCCTAGGAATAGTTTAACAGCGGGTGCAGGCAGGGTGGTCACGGTGATGCATGGGTACACAGCAAAGAAGCAAGCTGGGCAGCTACACAGGGTAAGAAGGAGGGGCCGAGAAGATGAGTAGAGAAACAGAAAGAGAGGCATGAGAAGGCAGTCTGAGAGGCGATAAGAGCAGAGGAAAAGAAAAAAGAAACACGAGTGGACGAGGTGGGTGAGGCAGAAAGGCAGAGCAAAAAAAAGAGACGTAAACTTGGTGGAAGGAGTGGTGGAAAATGAAGAAGCAAACAGAGGAGAAAATTGGGAAGATTTCAAAGAAAATCAAGGGATTAAAAATAGGATCACCTCAGTATTGGGAGAATTCCACTGGGAAGGGAAGAGAGTATGAAAAAAATATTCTGAGCGCTACTAATAGAGACAGATATGGATAGCACATGCAGCGCAGGACCTGGCAGTAATAATTTTTGTTCTAACTGCTTTGGCACTCTGAAAACTTGGTTGATGGTTTGAGCCATTCCAGCCAAATGTATGCAGCATTCATTTCCATCTGCTTAATGGTTTTTTAGGCATCTATTCTGTATTTTTTCCAAGTTTAATGTTTTATCATAATCAAACAATTTTAATGAGTTAATTGCTAGGTCTACTTGGGTAGCAGTAATAGAATATAAACAGAAAACAGTAATCAAATTGTGTGTTTGGCAGTTTCTGCTACTCATTGAATAAACAGAAAAAAAAATGTAGAAATCTGACTGCTAATGGACAATGCCAACTTTTGTTGGCAGACAGGCTTATTGACTGTCCATGGATTGGACTGCAGCCTCACAGGAAACAAATGGATGTTTGTAAGATTTTGCCGTGTTTCTACACTGAAATTAAAACAAACAGCTTAAGGCATTAAAGCCTGGATCCTATTTATTGACCATGTAATGTCCATGTGTCTCATAGTGTCAGGTTATAACAAATGTATTGTGCTGGTGACATCTCAGCCTGTCAGATCCTGCAGCTGGCATGTCCTTAATGAATTTGCATACTTCTGTCCATGTGAAGAAGATATTGTACAATTTGTTCTTCAGTTAAATGTTTCGAAAGTTTTGTTTCTATGTTTCAAATGATCTCACCATTTAAGTCAACAAGTTTTCCAACAGTACCATGTAGGCTGCTTGTCCGCACATCATAAATATGGTTTCTAAAAAGCATCAAATTGAAGGTCCACAGACATGAGACGACTAACCTAACACTACAACGAACGTGAAATAACTTATTCACCATTTTGAACATCTGGGACCTCTACAGTCAGGTGGGCAAACTCGTCAGAGATTTTAAGTAGATGCAACCATGGTATCAATTACAAAATCGTAGGTGACGTCCATGACTTATTGCATCCACAAAATTTTCAGAAAACTTGACCTCTGACCTTGACCTTGAGGTCAAGGTCATTAAAATTTGAATTTGTTTGAAATATTTAGCAGATGCACTTTTCTAAATCCTACATTTGCCTCGTTCTTGAGTTATGAGGTATAGCTGTCACCGTACGAGCAGGTGACAACTTTGTGAATGTGATGAGCCTTTTATGACTGAGGGGTTAAACACTACAGGCAACTGTGGCAGTCAAGCAACCCAAGCAATCACTAGGAGGTTTTTGGCACCGCAGCTTCTTTGGAACCAGTTCCTTTTAGCAACAGGCAGAAACCATCACAGCTTCTTAGCACCAGTTAGGGAATTCTGCTTTTTTCCTAGCAACCAGTGGTTGTATCACACCCAATAAATAGACAACTTTTGATCAATGCGCACATGACATCACATGATAAAACACAACACAACATAAACTTGATTAATGGTCAGGTATTTGTGAAGACTGTGGATTCACAGTCATGGTGACATCCCACGCTCTCCATGTAATGCTTATATTGACAAATTTATTAAAACTATCTAAGAATAAAATTAAATGGTATTTTTTAATATGTTAGTTAAATTTGAAGGAACAAAATATTGTTTCTGTTAGTTTTAATGTTTCATAATGTATAATATAGTTTTTTTGCTTTTTTTTTTAATTTTGCATTTTCACTCCTAGTTCTTAAATGAAGCACACAAAGAGAGATGTGTATATCAGTCACAGTGGGTTATGTTTGTAAACTTAAATTACAGACACACTGTACACACATTTTACATGCAAGGCAGATGCAAAACCAAACATACACGCGTTTGGTTTGCAATTTTAATGTCATAACAGCAAGTGATCCACTCGCTTAAGGCCATGATCAGGTTTTAGCCTTCTCAGTCCATCTCCCTGCTGGTGACATCTATCATGGCAATCAACGTGAGTGACTTTGTGATGAAGAAGCACAAATCTGATAGCTGCATTGATTCATGCCATTATGAGATTACTGGCAGGCTTCACTTCAGTAATGTAGCATTCAAATTCTGGCAGTGATGACAGGTGTTATAGAATATGGCTGTTCACCTTCGTATAGTCCTTTATTTAAATCGATAGCTGGAAACAGTCTGAATTTTTATTGAGTCTCAGTCCTCATCAGTAACTGCTAAAAAGGATGTAAACTTGAACAATCAATAATTAGTCATTCAATAAAATAAGTACTGTAAAGAAGATGCTATAAGACAGTGTGGAATTTGACGTTTCGGTGAAAAGGATATTAGTCTTAATGAATTCCCATCTGATTTGATACCACTGGGTTCTCAAAAATATTACGCCAAATCTAATTTATACATGCTTTGAGTCTTGGTGGGCCTTGTAAAATTCCTGAAAACCACTTCCAGCAAAAATACTGCTGATATCATTCCCAAACTACACCTATTATTTCTTAATATGAGAGTGAAAACAGCCTATTAGCTGGTGAGCCTGCTCTTTCTTTGGCTGCTAATGGTCCCTTGGGTTGAATTAGAGTGTACCAGTATATCAGTCCAGCTCCCTCCTCACCTGTTTGTCATCGTTTTCTGACCACTTATTTCTACAGCAATGACAGCAGAATGACAGAGTCGCTGCTGCAAAGATCATCTGGTTAGAGAAAAGGTGCCTTCATTTTACAAGAATATTGTTGTAGGTCATGCAGGTGCAGTGCATTTGAAAACTTTTTGCTGCCAATAAGTCTTCCACTCTTTCCACAGCTGCCTGCTGTTAAGAAACAGCGTACAACTTAGAGCTATAACATCCTTTACTTCACAACTTAATTTGCACATTGGATGGTAGTAAAATGCTCCAGATGTCTAGGCAAATGGATTAAAGTTGTATAACTTTTGTGACAGCTGTTAGAACGATCTTAAAGGAAACAGCACCTAATTTTGATGGAGGCAATTAGCACTACAGAAACCCATTAACCATTAAATTCTGTCATAGTGACTCACTGTCACATAAAGCAACAATATAGTGTAGTGATGTAGCCAAATTCTTCACAAGAAGACAACCATCACAGCTAAGCACGATACATTAATATTACATCCTATTATATCCCCAAACTTATTGATTTTTATTGGTGATTTCCCTATTACAGGGCGTGCTTTAAGCAGGAGGACTGAAGCACACTGTAGTCAAGGTAACGACGCACCTGAACACAATAAAAGCTTGAATATCTAAGTGACTCGACCCAAGAAAGACGAAACACGTATAAACACGCACGTACACCACTATTTATACATTGCAGCATGATATATAATGCAGAAAAGAATTCATATTCACACACCACAAATACAGGTTTACGTGTTTGTGTTTGGTTGAAATTTGTGGCTTGCACAGCATTTAGAAGTTGTTCAAAGGTTTCAATAAGCAAAAACAAGTGCAACTTTCTAAAAGTACATTTTTATTGATTATGCCTTTGAAAATATTCTCCATAGTAACAAGAGACAGAACAAACTGCTCTGACCTGCAGCTTAATTCATGAATAAGGATCTCACTAACTCCAAGCTGTTAAGTGTCTTATGGGTTTAAGGTTTGAAGAGCACCCAAATGCAACAAATACAAGGACCCTTGAAGCTGAAATAAAAGAAATGGTAACCTCAAATCAAACTAACAGATCTAAGAGTAGTCAACCAAAAGATCATCCAACAGAAGACTATATATATAGTCTATATATATATATATATATATATATATATAAAATATGAACCTGCGTCAGGTGTCACTTTAAGCTTGTCCAAACATCACATCGCTGTATCCTAGCAACTCCACGTGCACTTTTGTTCGAACGCTGCTGTTTAATGAAAACAGTGTGTCAATTTTTTAAGGGCTTCTGAATTGTATTTGCAAATTTGAGTGTCCACTGTGTTAATTTCTAATTTCAACCAAAACACAAAAGCAGTTGAGTGCCCACTTGCGAGCACAAAATCTAAGTGGCCACTTGACAGACTGTTGAGTGGACGAGTGGCTGGCTTGAGTTTAGAAAGGACATTAGCTTATTGTCTGGTTAACAGGAAATCTCAGCAGACTTGGATTCAGTCAGACTTAACTGCACAGTGTTCATTTGCTTTTCAGATGCACAAGCTTCCCACCTCTGGGCTTCTGATTTATTCAGTGAGACATTTATGTAAATTAAGATATGGGACATTCTTGCCAAAAGGGTCCTGCAGGTATTTACAGTGACTGTATCAACCAAATAAAATATAATAGAATAAACTAATTGATGCCAAAAAATAAAAGTTACTGGCTACGATAAATTAGATTTTGGCACATGATTAATCCAAAGACATTTCACATCGTTCTTAGCAGACACTTTCTCAGCACTAGCTCCGCTTTTGATGGTTAGAAAGCAAATATTCTTGGACAGAATACTCAGTCTGTTAATTAATTGATGTGATGTGTTGGCCGTGAACTATTACCTGCTTTTCTGATCACACAAGGTTGCTGTCAAATATCCAGCTGTGTCTGCTCACTCACTGCTGCGTTGACTAAGACTGCTCCAGATAGAAAAAGAAAATATAAGTAAGTGATGTCCCTGCTCATCACATGTGGCCATCTTAAGCTTTTATTGTAGTGTTACTGTAGTGTTACTCTTCTGTGGAAAAGTGACAATTTAATTCACTGCAGATTTCATAAATTCCCTATTGCTGAGAGAAGTATTAATAATTATACAATAAGTAGACATTTTCAAACAGGAAAATCTAACAGTAAATGATAGATTATGCTATGGTAATTCAAATGACTGGTGGCCACTAGCCAGGTGTGTAGAGCTGTTGATAAAACAGCAGTTATGTGAGATTGCTTTACTTAGACAGATGTATGCAAATCATTATTTTAGGATAATAACTGCTAAATAGTCCCTTCAAAGGCCAGGTAACTGTGTAGGCACACCTTTAATTCGCTTGCAGCCACAATAATTTTTCTGTATACACCCACACCCACACACACACACACACACAGAATCTGTCAAGCCAAATACCTTCCATAATGTATATCTGTATGTTCTCCTATACCTAAAACTAGTACAAGTATCACTAGTACAGCCGACAGTCTTCCCCCTTTTCATCAGCTTTGCCCTCACTTTTAGATGTTGACTCAGTCTAATGATAGAGGTTGAAGTCAGGCCTGCCCTTGGATTGTGTTACCTTTAAGACTATTACAGGGCATTTATCACTTACATTAAAGGGCACTTTGGATCAGAGCATCCATCAAATTTTACAAATTATTACTCATTTTATATTCATCAGATGCTGAGATTCTTCATCGGGTCATACATGTCTGTTTCTTGTGTCAAAGGCTGAATTTCAATTGGCATACCAATACCTGCGAGCTTTGGTTGAATATGCAGAATATTTCTCAGCCTTCTCCCCTCTGTATTTTAGCGTAAAAGCTTCATTATTTTAATTTATCAGTGTTTTTAATTGTAATTTTGTGGGCGTTTGGGTGGTTTCAATTTGAAAATCTGAATGTTTCACAATGAGAGCTAGCTGTAACATCACCTAAGTTGCAAACCTGCCGTAGAAGAATTAGTAGGGTTAAAGGTTCAATCCCCAAATGTTATAGACACAAAAACACACTCAAGGCTCTTGGATCAAAACACAGTCTTGATTAAAATTCAGTTTTTGGTTTAATATGTCCTTAAAGTCTGTTTAGTTAGTGAGGGGCTGAATAATAAATAAACCAGTGCAGATAGTAGCAGTTATCAAACATATGCAGCCACTGAAAGCAGATTAGGAATGCTTCCTATTTCTTTTTTTCTTTTTTTTTTTATCTTTTTCATTTTTTTTTCAAGGTAGATACATTTTTATCTAAAACACTTGCCGGGTTGAAGTTTACCAGGCTTTGATTACAGTGTAAAATATTAGTTACAAGGTCTTGGAATTGCACCAAACAGTCCTCCACCACTTCCTGGGTGACACCAATGCATTCCCAAGCCAGCCAAGAGAAATAATCTCTCCAGAGTATCCTGGGTCTGCTCCGGTGCCTCCTCCACCGAGGAGGTATTCTGGTCAGATACCTGAACCACCTAAAATTGCTTGTTAGATGTGGAGGAGCAGCGACCCACTGAAATGGTCTAAGCTCTTCACTTTACCTCTAAGGCTGAGCCCAGCCACCCTTCAGTGGAAGTTAAAGGGTGACTGGGCTCAGTACCTACTTGGAGTCTGCTTTTGGCTTTAGATCTGCCTTCATAAATTCAACAATGTGCTGGAATCCTTCCACAGAGATGTTGATCCGCATTGACATGATAGAATTATGTTGTTCCTGTAGATATGAGTATAGTGAACTCATTATCATACCCAAGAAACCAGTTTTTGAGCTTTATGACCACAATGTATCCATCTTCTGATGACTTCCAGTGGGACAACACACCGTGTCACAAAGGGAATACATGATCAACAATAACACTCTGGTAGGCTGTGACATTTGCATAATGCTCAATTGGTATTAAAAGGCCCAAAATGTGTCAGGAAAACAGCCCCAACACCATTACACCACCATGGTGTCTGAACCAGTGATACAAAACAGGATGGAGCCATGTTTTCATGTTGGTTACACCAAATTCTCACTGTACCAACCAAATATTGAAATTGAAACTCATCAGACAAGGCAAGGTTTTTTCTGTCTTCATATTCCAATTTTCTCGTACAAACTGAAACCTCAGCTCCCTGTTCTTAGTTGACAGGTAGTGCGGTCTTCTGCTGTTGTAACCCATCTGCTAGTTTTTAGTTTGGAGATACTCTTCTGAAACCTTAGTTGTAACAGGTGGTTAATTAAATTACTGTTTCCTTCCTCTCAGCTCAAAGGAGTGAGGTCAATCGCAGCATCAACAAGGTATTTTTGCCTAGAGAACTGCTGCTCACAGGATATTTTCTCTTTTTTAGACAGTTTATCTGGAAATCCTAGAGACGGCTATGTAGGAAAATCCAACTAGTTCAGTTTCTGAAATACTCAGATCATGTGGCATCAAACAACACAACATATTCTGCATCACTGAAAATACCTGGGTTAGGTAGGTTTGAACTTCAGGTTCTTCTATGGTTGAACTTCAGCGGGTTATATATTCGCTATGTCCGCATGCCTAACTGCATTGAGTTAAATGACCGGCTGATTAGGTATTTACACTTATGAGCAGTCAAACAAGTATACCTAACAGAGTGGCCAGTGAGTGTATATGTTGGACAGAGGTGTGTACCCTGCAGAGCTATGTGTAGGATTTACTGTTGTAAAATGGGAATCCCTATTTTTATTTTTGACAGCTCCCATAGTTTCACTTGCAGGATTAAATCTAGCTAGATTACAACAGGTTGGCTGTCTGAAAGATCATCTTATATGATAACACAGATTTGCTATAGTCTCATATAGGGATGGGTATCGTTTAGGTTTTATCCGATACCGGTGCCAAACCGGTACTTTTGAAACGGTGCCGGTGCTTAAACGGTGCTCAAACCGGTGCTTAAAGAATGGAGAACACAAAATTGGTCCAAAAACCTCTCATGTTCAGCTGTTTTTTTGTAAAAAAAGATAACAATGTTAGCCTTTTCTGCAGCTATAGGGCATATTTGGTATCACTCTTGGCTGGAAGGAGTGCTTAATCAATGGAAAAAACACAAACTTTGTCCAAAAACCTCTCATGTTTAACTGTTTTCCACTTTTTCTTTGGTCATTTTAGCCCTTTTGGCCAGGGTGAAGGGAGTATCTGCCATCAAACAAGAAGACAGCTGCATGTAACTACGACGGTGTTTGCTAGTTCACCTTACATGCATTAATGTAATAACGTGGTTAGCCTACCTACTCAACGTAAATTACACACGAACAACATTAAGTCACTCACGCAGAGAAGAACGGCTGCTGCTGCCATCATCATCCTCATCATTTCTGCTATGCTGACAGGGCTAGGGGCCAGGACTCTACTCTTCGGGTTCTTGGGGGATGGTGCTAACTCCGGGTCCGATAACAGGCACCACACCCGCAGTAGATGTGCACAGTGTGAGGTCTCACAGCAAGCTATCAAACACGGCGCATTTCTCGGCTTTAAAAAAAAAAACGCTATGCGTCGCCAGGTGTTTCATCAGATTCGAGGTGTTACCTCCTTTGACAGTATCACAGTATCACCTTAAAGCACTTGTTGCAGGCTGCTGAGTTTGCATCTTTTGCTGCGAAGTACAGCCAGACTTTTGACCGCTTCGCCTTGGGCATTTTTAATCTGTAGCGCTGCTCTAAAAGAACGTACGTACCGCCTACTATCCTCGGAAACGTAAAATGATTGGCTAGAATTGGCTCAGGAAAAAAAAAGCACCGAAATAAAGCACCGAAATGTGCGCTGCTTTTCGGTATGGTTACTACCGTTTATGTCAGAACCGGTGCCATCATGGCACCGGACACCGGTACCCATCCCTAGTCTCATACTAAGCAGAACTAATAATGGTCCAAGACACTTTCCTCACAGCCTCCAACAGCAAATCAACCAAAGAACATTTCATCACAACTCTGACAGAAAAGAGGCTGCTTAATATCGGAATCCATCATGCCCTCAAGCACATACTTGACTCCCTGAAAGTCATGTACAACCATATGAAACAACTTCCCCGAGTTAATGTGTTTTCTGAAGATCTCTGTCAAGAGAACAATGAGTGGGCGGAATATCCATTCCAAAAAGCTTAGAGGTACTACAAGATACATGATCACATTCCTGGTCGTGTACAGTTTTGTAAACATATTTGCTTGAATTGCCACAGGTTTGATGTCTCCTTCCCACTTCTTTGACTAAATTAACTGCCTGTTTGAGCAGCACTAAATCAGTGTCTTACTCTTTCTATCGTTTTCCCTCCTCTCCTCATCCGCCTTCAGAGCTGATGTGTCTAATGAGCAGGCCATTGCAGTAGCAGGAAATCATTAAGCGAGAGCAGCGAAGGTCAAGCGCTTTATAAAGATGAGGGACAATTAAAAACCCACCGAGACAATGTAGCTCTGAAAAGGTTAGCATACTCTTCTAGCATACACACTTTCAAACAAACACGAAGACACACATTTGTGGGGGAGGCACTCACAGGCAGGTTCTGGTGCACGCGTGCTGACAAAAGCATTGGTGGGAGAGCGAGCACGCAAAACATACAGATAAACAGACCAAAGCCTTGACATTGCTGACAAACATGTACAGTAATGAAAGAACCTACTGAGACTTAACCATGTTCAGAATCATTTATGAAACCCTAAAGAAATTGTGGGCATAATACCATACAAAAGTTTAAGCCACGTCCAATATATCATTGCAGTTACATTGAAAACTAGCTTTTAAACTGATCTATAATTTACATTCTTTATCCTCTTTAACTGTCTCCACTTTATAACTGTCTGCTGCTGTGTCTGATTTTAACAAACTGCAGCTGTGAATATATTCAAGAGGCTCATCTTTCGCTCATCCCGTTGCTGAATATGGCTGTAGCCATGGATGCACATTGATAAAACTGATAAAAGATGAATTCATTTTTAACATAGCCTACAGTCCAGGACTGTATATGTGAAGTGCACTAACAAGGTTGTGGTAGCTCAGCATTGTGGTGAAGCAGCTGCTTGTACCACATTCTGATATAGACTCAGATCTTTGTAGGTCTAACGATGATTACTTGGGTTTTACTGCAGCAGCCACAACACAGCTACATTATCCATACCCATGGTACCATGGATACAACGACAGCTGTTGCCTAGGGTATGAGCTTTGAACGCACTTTGAATATTTGCCTCACTTAAACTTGAAGGAACACAAAAGTTGGTCAAAATATAATTAAATGACATCACAATCCCTGGAGAGTTTCAATAGTACAATACAGTAAAATAGACAATCAACTGTAGGAACTATGCATACGTTTTGCAGCGTTGTCATCTTCATGTTTTTTGATTTCCCTAAAGTCACTGCGTCAGCACCAGCCTGTTTGGGTTTAGAACGTTTAGGTCATATAACCTATATCATAAAACTGCAAAAAGGAGCCCAGACTGATTTCCTAGGGCATGTTGAGCATGTTTTCTTTCAGAAGTGATAGCATTACTTTAATATTGAGCTCAGAGCAATGTGAGAGTTCAGACAAACATAATAGATTAGATTCTTGGTTCTCTGGTGTCTAGCTTTGGGCAAGTATTGCTCATGTTCAGGAATACTGATTAGACTATGACCACCAAAGGGTTGTGTAAAACATCATACAGTGCATGTGGCTATCACTAATTTTGTGAAATGTTGGGATAGTATATGTTGTGGATGTTTGTTTGTTTGTTTTCTGCCAAACACATATGCACTTTGATGTAAACATCAGTTATGCTGTATGTCTTAAAGGAAATGTGTGTTGTAAAAGTTTTGCCTTGAGGAAGTTTAATGGACCAGTTAGATAATTGTTGTGTCTGTCACCCACAATGCCCGGAGCTGTTTATTATTAAGGGATTCTACATCAATATGTAATCATTTGCATGCAGAAAACCACAAAACCTTGCAGGGTGCCCAGAAAAAACTTCACCTACCTGCCAATACTCAAACTGACCAGAAAATACAAGTTTAAAGCCTTGAAAACTAGCAAGCGTAAATGGTGACATTTGTGTTCCCCGTCTTTATATGCAAAAGAAATATGACCATTGTGATCCAAGATCAATTGTTCATTCATTTGATGTGTCGAGTGGTGCTCTTCCCTTTCAAAGCAGATGTGTGACAACATCAGATGTGTTTCTTATTCTATTCCTTTACTTATAATGAAAATGAACCTCAAAGAAATAGCCAAAATTTCTCCATCTCTATGTACATGAGACACAGGCTTGACATATTAATAATTGTAAATAAAATCATCTTTACACCCCAGTAGTTTATTATTTATACATGGAGAAAATGTATTGTGTTCATTGAAGTTATATTATTTATTTATTTTGTGTTTGTGTGTTTGTTTAAAAAAAGAATAATGAAATGATTTAGGAAGTAGCAGTAATCAATATGTTTAAATAAGCATTTAACATTCACGTTTAAACTGAGCAGGTTTAAGGCTTTTATTGATTTTTGTTTCAGCCTGTCCATTGTTACTAGCAGTAAGCAGCTATATTAAAGAACAGAGCTTATGATGAATATACTTTCAGTTAAAGATCACAGGTGTTTACAGACTAGATAGGTGATGGTTTGATGAAGAAAGCAGCACTAACTAAACAGCCTGGTATCATGAAATAAATTAACAAGTCAAATGAGCTTACTGTTATCAATAAACAGGGCACTTAGCTATCATCTGGAACTCAAGAAATCTGGAGCAAGTCCTTTCCATCTCTTCTTCTATGAGCAACAAAAAAATGTAGGTGACTGCCTTTGACTCTCTACTCCTAATGTTGTACTGTACATGAAAGATTAAAATTTCCAATTTCCAAACTTTTAACTGTGCGATTTTACAACATTATCAAGGAAATGGGTTCTTGACAAGGAGAAGTCATTCTGACAAGCATTATTTTTTTTTTTTACAACTTGAACATGAAATAATAAAAATAGAAATGTATGGTTAACATTTCAACATGTTTCCTTTGCTTCCCTTTGACAGTGTGAACTGAATGTTTTCTAGAGACACTATGCTTACAACAGTTTTGCTGTATTTATCAGGGGGACATGCAATGTATAAATGTAACTATACTTTTTTTTATATCAACATATAAAGCACCACAATATGCAATAATACAGGACTATTTGTCTGGTAACATGCTGTGGAGTTTCACTGCCCCCATGTGACAGCAAATCAATTCATGCAGATAGAAATTCAAATGAAGGGCATTACACGATACAGGGGTTAAATTTATTAGTGAAGTTTAAAGTTTAAATACTGCATAATACTGTGTTTCTGAATGATGAATGAGAGAAACAAAAGCACAAAGATGAGAAAAAAAACACACAGATATATACGAACAGCTCTAGTCCCTCCAGGCTGTCTGCTCATAGTGTTTACAACGGTCTGTTACTCACGGATGAAATGTAAAATCATCTATCACATCTTGAAATCTCTTCGTTGTCTCTTCTTCTCCTCCTTCTTTGTGTTCTCTTCTCTGCTTTGTGTCTCCCTATTCACATTTCTCGCCATTTGTTCACTTCTCTTCTTGCTTTCCATCACTTGTAGTCCATCACTTCTTATCTTTTTGTTTTTCTTGGCACATGTCTTTACCTTTTTAGCTTTTGATTGTTCTCGCTCTTTCTTTGTCTCTCTATCTGTCTTTCAGGGTCATGGTATATTTCCCTGGGTGTTTGCTCACTAGATTATCTCATGTTGGCGAGCTGGCCCTGCGGTAGAATTAATTGCATCAAACACTGATAACGGAGACAAGGGGAAGGGGCGGGGAAGCGCAGATTACATTTAGCTGCAGTCAGATAAATAGCCTCAACTAGCAACAAACACCTCTGCTAATATCCTTCCAGCTTACTTTTCTATCTCTTTCCCGTTTTGTATCTAGCTCCCGTTTCCTTCCTCCATTCCTTCTTTCTGCTGTGAAAGTTTATTAGTTCTCTCTGAGTCACTTCTTTCAGTTTTCTTTTCTTTAACCTCAAATAAAAAGCTGTTTGCTAGAGCCATGTGTCAACACCTACCATTACAGTACTTTGCAGATACACACACATTAATAGTCAGTTTTGGCATTTCTTAAATACACAGAAATATTAGCAAGCAAACAGAAAAGCATGTAGAACCATATTCATATTCAGAAATGAGCTTGTCTGGTAACAAGCTCATGCATATCTTTTCATTCTTAAACATACAACACATCTGTTCACATCTCATTACAGTGCATAGTTCAATGTCATGTTAGCACATGCACATACATGCAATGTCCTTTTATTCTACAAAGCATGAACAGAATCATATTTCTACATCACTGCCTTTTGCTTTGCGCACACACACTCTCACACACACTGTCACACTGTATTTAAGCACTTTGCTTCTTTGTGAAAGAGGAAATAGAAAGCAAATAGCTCATCCAAATGAACTGAAAAGCCTTTCATAGCAGCCAGATGCTGAAGACACAACAGCAGTAAAGCTGTTGTTAGAAATGTGGCTTCGTCATTGTTTCACGGAAAAACTGATCTTCACTCTAGAATATGAATGGATGTATTCCACAGCCTGATCAAGTGTTTTTTTTGTCGGTGTTTGGGCTTGAGGATGTTTTATAAATACTTCGTAAAGTACATGGATATTGCAATTTCATTAAAAAGTAAATGTATTCACTCAGCTACATTTTTGCACATTTTTACCATCTGTCTATATAAATTCAAAAGTATAATGCCATTTGTATTTGGCAATATGTAATGTAACATCAAGTTGTACCAGAAAAGTTGAATACATTATTTCACTCACCACTGTACCTGGAATACAGATGGGAGAACGTCTGCATTACACTTGAATTTAAGTAGTTCAAGCAATTTCAGAACAATACAAACTAATATACGTTTAAAATCTTTGTAGGTTTACTTACAACATGCGCCGTTACATTGTCTTATCTACGCCCCTGAAGCTTTTGTTTGTTTTTTCTTGTCAAACTTATAGCCTCATTCCCCACAGCATCTCATAACACAAGACTGACACCACGGAGGTAATTTGCACAGTTCCCTCTAGAGCCATAGAAATAGTGATGAAAATGCTATTTTGTAAATCCCCTGATAAGAGAACAAATTCCGATGTCTAAAATCAGTGCAATTTAAGCACTGTTTTTCATCATGTAGCACATAATCCGTTATTGATTTGGCTTGGTGAAACGTTTCCTCTCCATGGGGCAAATTGTCTGATAATTATACATCCTATCATGTCTGACCAGTAAACAGGTTTTGAAGTGCTGTAGCTTCAATATGAAGCTGTCTTTGTGCCCCAGCAGACAGATAGACAGTAATTACTTGATATTAAAACCCATCTCATAAGCTTTAGTAATTACAGTTGCATATCTGGAAATTACTGCAGCAATATTGTCAGTAAAATTTAAAGTTTTCCATTTGTAAACAGGAGACTAAAAGACTATGTGCCACAATGTAGTGCATTAAAGCATGAAAACAGAAAAGTCATACAACAAAACAAAAATGGAGGAGCATTTGTATGCTTACACCAAATGAAGAGATGACTTTGGTAAAGCACTATAGGTACATCCTGCTCGTATTCAACAAATCAGCCTGCTGAAACCAGGAATGGTCTCTTAAAAGATTCTAAAAAAGACAGTTTTGTCCTTCCATTTCAAAACTGGCCAATTACTAGTACTCGGGAGTCTGGGCTGTTTCTATGGAAATATCCATCGGTACAGAGTTTCGTAGACAAATGGTAAATTAGTGTTGAGAGGACTTTCAGCATCCTGTTTCAAACTGACAGTATCTTTTAACACTGTCAACTCTCCTTTTTTTTTTTACTGTAAACATAACTATAAAGACGTAAATTTAAACTCTAACATAGAAAATAGTTAAATGGGTCCTGTTTTGCAGTGTTTGTTTAGACTGGGGGACTCATATCAGCAGTAGTCAAAATTAACAAGAGAAGGGTAGTTTGTTTGGTTATTTGAGTTAATTAAGTTCTGATTTTCTATTTCTATTAAAATGTGTCATTCATTTTGTGAAGCATCTTAGAAAATCTTAAAACGGTACATCGTAAGAAATTTAGTTATTTTCAGTCACAATACGAATGCTGCATTTCAAAACAAAGACATGGTAGTAGAAATGTTTCTTCAGTGGGTTCTCTGTGCTGCTTACAGGGCATCACAGGAAAACTCAAACAATAAGATAAACACAGTTATTATGCCCTACCCTGAAATAATAAAGTGCTAGGACGTGAAGAGAGTCTGCTGAAGTACACAGACTGGTTAATATGGAGGGAAATGTGTGCAACGCAGAAATACTTTTATCAGAAAAGAATTGAAATGTGCTAAAAATCACAAACTGATGAAAAGAAGCTTTATGAAAAGTAAAGATATTCATTTTCAAAGTGAAAAGAAACCAGCTTAAAGGTGAAAACATTCATATTTTCCAAGGCAGATGATTTTTTTTTAAATTCTTTAAAATTCTTAAAGCCATTTATAATTCTGACTTTCTTTGAAATCAACAAGTTCTATATAAGATACGCTTCAAATTACACATTGTATCATGTGCCACCTGCTGCCTACATAGCTTAGCTTTCTTTTATTCTTCAAGACGATTCTTCAAGATGATTTATGAAGAACTGGTATGTCAGTCTAAGTCAACTGATTCAAATCTTTTCTAATGCTGTGGTAAGAAACTGCCAGGTATCAGATATTTATCTTTACATGTATTCAAGCTAGTTTGAAGCCAAGCCTAAGAAAACAAATTCACTGCAAAAGAAAAAAGAAAAAAAGTAATTTATTAAACCTCTATACCCAAGTATTTTGACAAATATCCATAATATTTTAAAATTTCTACATCATCAGTCACCTCAGACACTATGTAGCCTGTCAATCCTCTGATAACCTCAGCCGTCAACAGCCCACGTGTAAAGCATGCAAGTCCGCTTACTCTTGAGGGGACTGTAAAAGTTTGTGAAAGGAGTCCGATACGCTCCCTTCTGCCCAAAGACACTTCTACTGAGGTGACTTGTTGGGATTATCCTGAAGATTTTGCTTTTAGCAGTGTTTGCCTTAATCTGAATCCTAAATCTTTGTCCAAGATGGATCTTTGAGGTGCTGTTTCAGTCTGGCAGTTAGTGAATGAACTCTGATTTAACAATGTAATCAAAATGTTTATCAGAAACTAATTTTAACAGGCATAACTTTTAATAACGCCAGCTGTTATTGTTATAGCCAGCTCACTGTCAGCTGTCCAAAGATGATGTGTCTAATTAGCTGACAATAATTTCTTACTCTACTACAACAATATTGGGAAACAATAACCATTTTAAGGCACCTTTTCTCATGTTAAGAAAGAACAGATGCTAGATGAGGAAGAAGAGGGTGAAGTGGAGATGAGGGAGGAGAGAGCAGTGGTGGTGAAGTCAGATGAAGGAGAAAGAGGGGATGAAAATCTAACTGTAGAAATAATAATTGCTTGTATATTTAAAGCTGTTTATAATCTTTACATTAAAAATAACTGATACTTGACACTTTTCTGTATGTTTGGGGTTTTTTTTCACTAAATTTTGTGTTTGTAATGTTCATCAGATTTTCTCATTCTTTGAGAGTTCGCAGTAATCTGGAAGATCTGAAAAACATTCCACTGGGATGTAGAGGGTTAACCAATTAGAGCATATAACCAGCCAATGAATATGAAAGCATGTGCTAAAGTATTGAATTTCTTAACAGATTCCTTGATCCAAAAGTCTTTACAGTAAAACTGAGTTCCCACAATTTACTATGGGGAACTAAACTGCTTCAAATCCATGGACTTGGCTACATAGCTGCAGTTCGTATCCAACCAAGCTACTCAGGGAAATCCAGTGTTTAAATGTAACATTTGAACTGTGCACAATTAATTATGTAGGCCGAGTACAAGTACACACAGCAGCGAGAGAAAGTGAGAGAGAGTTATCAAACTGAGAGCATGCTCATTTCATGATTTGACACAGTCTAACATCTATGCACACAAGGTTCTCGGTTGGTAAATACCCCTGCTTTCACAAATACACGTTTCTGCATGTGTGTGTGTGAATATGTGTGTGGGTGTATCTGTTTATATGTCAGATTCAAACATTTTAAATCACTGTAATAAAGATCAAAGTAAAAGTTCAGTCTGCTCTATGATTCAGTTTTTGTGGTTGTGTTTCATCAGAAAAAAACACCTTGGAGTTTGGTGGTTACTGCTTAAACAGCAGGTGGACCCCTGTGATAGAGTTCACTGTAATTTTTCACTGTTCAGTGTGTAGTGTGTATGTAACACATAACTAATTAACACAACATAGCATTAACATCTATGTTACACAAACTATACACACATACAAAACATATTTGGATTCAATATTTAAATTGCAAAAAAGAGCTATTAGAATAATAAACAAAGTTGGATATAGGGAGTCCACCAACCAGTTTTTTGTAGGATCATTTATGTTAAAATTCATGGACATTATATATTCTAAAACTTTAGAAATGATATATCGAGTGATGAAAAAGAATGTTCCAATTTGTATTTTAAGTATGTTTCAACTAAGAGATGGAAAATATGATTTGAGGGGGTCTTATAAGTTTGAAATACCTAAAGTGAGAACCAATGTTAAGTATAGATGTGTGTCAGTTTTGGGAGTGAAATTATGGAATGGACTTAATGATGAACTGAAGATGTGTTTTTCTTTGTCATTTTTCAGGAAGATTTTAAAAATTTGTATTATACAAGGTTATAGAAATTTGGTTTGTTAAAAATTTTTTGTGTTGATTTAATTTATTGATTTATCATTGATTTCTTTTCAAACTGTTAAGTAACTTTATTTATCAATGCTATTTATTTTCTTGGTTAAGGATTTGATTATTTTTATGGGGGTAAGGGATAGGATAATTATAAGCCACAAGGCTTCAGCCTATTCCTTTTTCGGTTACTGTTTGAGTACTTTTATGTAAAATTATAATCTGTTGTTGTTGACTGAAATAAAAAAATTCATTCATTCATTCATAATAATCAAACTTTTGCATTAGACAAGACGTAAAGAATAAAGTAACACAAAGACGGATTGTTCAATAATTGTCTTAATATTCTAAAAAATGAATGAAATGTTATATAACGACATAAAGAAATGATGGTATAGCCGAGGAAAATAATCACTACCAGTGTTTGTGTTGTGATCTGCATTGCTCTGTTCTATTTTGTCATTTTCTTTTAGTCTCTCCCTTTGAAACTGTTGCCCATTAGTCTATTAATAATGAGACTAGCACTTTGCCCACTTTGGATATGTAGCTCAAGTAGCACAATTACTGTAACTCCTTAGTTCACCATGTGCATCAGTGTTTCACATACTATAGTGAAGCCCAAACATGTAGATGATACAAAAATGCCAAGACATTTACACAAACAACTGAAAAACTGTACACTAATTTACACAACTGAAAAATAAAATAAAAGACATTTCAAATGAACAAGAAGATGGATTCAATCCTCAAGTTAGTCTTCTAGGGCCTGGATAAATTTCAACACCATAGTGAGTATAATGCAGACATCTTCATGTCTGCCAATCTTTTTATGACCATGCAGACTTGTCTGCAGAGACTTTACATTACAATGCACCAACTGTGCAAGCACCCCAGGCAGTTAACTTCAAAGAAGTACAACAGGAATGACTACTCGGCCGTGGTGTCTCCAGCTGCTGTGTCCGCAACAGAGTACAATCAAGGCTTGAATCACACGTGTGCTACTGCAGTCTCATTTTAAAATTTGTTGTGCATTCCTATTAAAGTTTCATCTGTAGTTTTTGGCAGTTTTGTGGTATTATTTCTAGTCATCAGACTAGTATCTATTTATATAAATAGATTAAATGCTCATCAACTTAATCTGAATTAAATAAGGCATTTGTGACGTTAAAAACTCTAACTCCTGAAAGATTCATCAAAGTTGCACTGAGAACTGCTTTTGGTTACTATTCACTGTTTTCCCTCCTCACCAGACCTGCGAGAGAAAGATGTCAAGGACAAGCAGGTTGGTTTAAAAGTTCTGCACCACAATAAATCACTACAAATATATGATACTGCAAAGTTCAAATTTTTTAAAGGGGAGACAGAGTTATGGAGTTGAGGAGAGTGAGTCATAACTATTTGTCAAAATCTAATTCAGATTTTTTGCCCTTCGTCTTAAAGAACCAAATGGGAAATTTAACTTGCATTCTGGGAACTAGCCTTATTAAAACACATAACTATTCTTTTGGGGACCTGCTGCCTCAAACCTAATTCCAACTTTAAAAGCTTGTTCTTTTTCATAGCACCACAGGCAGTTTTTTATAATGTAAATATGGGCACAATCATTATGTAGGCGGAACTGAAGGTCAGTGTGTTTGGTTTAATATCAGTAACTAATAACATATTCAAGTCGAGCTGTAACACACGTTTAGCCAGTGTATCTCAAAATGGTATATAGAGCAGATAACCAAAAATAACCACCACTTTCTTGCTCCACAGTCACCACCAAAGTAAAAGTTTTTTCATGCCTTACTCCCTGGTGACCTTGGCATTCCTTGAGGTGATGAGGTCAATGCCTAGGAGGCAAAAAAGAAAAAAAAAACATATATTCTACATTTGCAGAAAAAAAATCAATTCCTCATGCGATATCTGACTGGGATAATGTAATTTTATTAGCCAGCAGTAGTGGAAGGGATTTTTTTTTTACTGTGAAAATACTGGTAAAACAGTATAAAAAGCCTATATTATACTTAACATTTGGCAGTACCTAAGCAACACATGTATGCTGAACAAATTTGTATCATAGATATAGAGAAACACACAAGTAAGGAAGTACTGTTGTACAATACAGTCCACAGATGCACTCTCCTCAACTATGTATCTCTACAACATATCATTAGGCAGAGCCTGTAACACTTGACACTCTTCTAGTTAGTACTATATGCTGCTGCCTGCTATCAGAGATGGCCTCACCTACGCACCCTCCTCCTAATAGCATTTTGCATTTATGAATTTTGAATGTTTTCAATAAATGTTAATGTCTGTTTAACGCCGTGTCACTCAGGCTCATGTGAGCTCAAGGACAGTCAGTGTCATGCTTGCACAGATTTGTTCCAGAGAATCACAAGAATCACCCGCCACCAACTATAATAGATCTTGTTGCTGACTGAACTAACTTTGAAGCCTATGTTCCAGTTAATGATCTCATTTAGATGTGTGGAGATACAAAACACAATAAAGAACTGTAGCCTTTAGATTCTACAGCTGCTCATTATCTTAAAAGCTATTAACCTAATTGAGAAACAACTTGTAATAGCCCGAGAACAATTATACAAGTACAACGTTCACTGCATTTAATTGTGGTAAAACTACCACAACAAGTTAATTCCCCGAAGGTTTCTCAAGAGGGTGTGGATGTGTGGGTGTTAAAATTACAATATTATTTCCCTACCAAACGCAGAAACAAATACACACCATGAAAAGGGCATTTATAACACCTGTAACACAAGATAGCTACTGTTGTTGTGCAGATGTAGGACAACTGACTATGTTGTTGTATCAAGAGAAAGAAGTTTTTACACAACAAAGACTTAAGTGAGGAGCTCATTTGCATGCATCTATTATTTGCTGTTAAGTCCAAGCATTTTAAATAGGAAAGAACTGAGAAAAGTGTGCAGTGACAAATAGGAAAACTTTGCTCCTTGTGTTGAAATCCAACTACAGTGACTTTTATCAAGTCAAAATGTGTTTACACATAAACCAATTCACTGGTTTATGAAAATTTAACTCAAGTTAATAGTGATGTGTCGGTCGCGAATGAAATGGCTCTTACGGTGTGTTCACACCGAACGCGATAGAGGCGAGCGAAAACGCCCTAAACGCCCCTAATTTGACGCGTGCACATTTGTTTGTGTGTCTATGTAAGGTCAGGGGGGGGTCCCATTTCACTGCAGGACCCCCCTGCATGTGACGAATAAAGCCTTGATTGATTGATTGATTGATTGATTGATTGCACCTCGACGCGTGTCCAAGAAAAATCCATCGCGCCGCAAAATTGCATCTTTTCACGCGCGTGAACCGGAAATGTGGGAGGAATGTGGGAGGAAGTTGTGCCAGATGTGTTGTGCTGCAGATGTCCTCTGAATAAACACATTATCTTGTTAGCGGAAAGGTATTTGTACATCAGTGGGAAAATAACGGGACAGTAGGCAGGCTTGCTAGCTTTTGCGCGGCTTCATCAGGTCAGTCTGAAAATTAAAAAGAAGAATGAATGAACTTACCAGGTTGCCCAATCTCCTCACTTATGTGCCTCCAAGCTCGGTCCTTTTTATTCCTGTCTCGGTAGAAGTAGCAGCTAGCATCATATAGCTCTGGATGATTAGCCACGGCACTGATGAGCTTTTCCTCCATACTGAATGACGAATGAAGGGCTTTGGCTGGATCTGCCCCTTTGACCTAGTTACAGCCACGTCACCAGGCTCCTGATTGGTTGTCGCGGCGCGATTTGACGCCAGAGTTCAGATTTTCCAACTCAAGCGGTTGGCGCGCGTGTGCACAAAATGCAACACAAGACCTGACACGCGTGGTTTTCTTCGCGAGTCAAACGCGCCAGACACGCTACACTGACGCACGTTTCAGGCGTTTTCGCGACGCAGATCTGCTTCAATCGCGTGTCATCGCGCTCTTTCCATTGACTTTACATGTAAACCTGACGCTCTGGCCGCCTCTATCGCGTTCAGTGTGAACGCACCGTTAGAGTCGGATCTTTGACGTGAACGACGCAAGCCGGCTCCTTATCGCGAGCCGTGGTGTTTTTTCTTTTCTTTCTCTCGCACTTTTTTCCCGCTTCACTCCGCACGCGAGCCTTGTGCTTGCGCTGGGAAGAGGGGGGAGGGGCGGTAGTTACACTCGCAGTAGCACAGGAACAGAGCGGGAGGGAAAGAGAGAAAGAGAGCCAGGGACAACAACGTCACATTAGAAAGGTATAGTGATCATCCACAACTATTTTCAGTTGCGGATGATAAAGGATATAGAAAGTTTATTCATGCAGGCCCATATGACAGAGAATGTGCATCTTCTTTTTGTTTTCATATTTTAATTTATATTTAATTATGTTGTTGTTTGCAGTGTTTTGTGTTGTATCACTTTACATTTGTTTAAAAGGAAAAAGCTGAAAATTTAAATAGTTAAAAGTTGAAATGTGAATAGTTGGTTTTGGTATTATATGATTTATTTATTACATTTTATGTGGAGTGAATAAATAAAAGTATATTTACGGTGGCCCCTAGAGACAAAGCATGTACAAACTTCAAAACACGTAAAAACTCCAAAACACGTAAAAACCCCAAAGCACATAAAAACTCAAAAACACATAAAAACTCAGAAGCACGTAAAAACTCCAAAACACGTACAAAAGACAACAGAAGTGCTCCAGGATGCTAGGTGCAGTGTTGAGCTTTTGTTGCCCAGTGGCTACACAAGCCAGGAAGTACCAACGACCAGATTTGGTGTGTGGTAGTAACAGGTAAATGAACATTTTTTTGAATTATTTGAATATATATGAGTGCTTGTGTATAAATACACAAACAATACATATATGCTTTCAATTGTGTAATTTAAGTGATCTAGGTAGCTCTGTTTTGGAAGTTCAGTTAACGCTAGAAATGTGTTTTGGAATTTGTACGTGCTTTTTGGAGTTTGTACGTGCTTTGTCTCTAGGGGCCACTGCATATATTTATATATAAACATATATAAATAAAACCACTTTTTTTTTACATTAGTAATTCCTTTTGTGCATACTTTTTCGTTGTTGTTAATAATAAATTAATTAAAGCAACAAAACACCCTGAAGAGCCGGTTCGGAGCTGAAAGAGCCGGCTCTTTTTAGTGAGCCGAGCCGAAAGAGCCGGTTCTCTAAAAAGAGCCGGAAATCCCATCACTACAAGTTAAACACTCATTTTAACTATTAAGTCATTTTTGCTGTTTTAGAGTGCCCTACACAGCAGCGCTGTATTTTAACAGCATTGTGACCAATGTAACTTTTTATAAATTGAAATACCTCCAGATAAGCACATAGCAATGTCCACTGCCTGACAGAAGAAATCTGCACAGCATTTTACCCAGACACCATGAAAATAAACTGAACACATAAAAAAAATGTAATAGTTCTCTTACAGTCATTTAATCAGAGTTGGTAAATCAGGTTTAGCGCTTCATTTAAAACAATTAGATTATCTACAAAAACCGAAAAACAAAACATGAGTGAATCCCTTTGTGCATCTGACAGATGCACGCCACTTTGATCTGTCCACTCCTTACTGTGCATTGTCAGTGTGTGCTGTCACCATGCCATGAATTCCTCTGTGACGACCCATATATGTGTGTCCCAGCTGTCGCTATTCAAATTTTGGTTAATTAGCCACTAGGAGAGTTGTAAACGAGTGGGGACACACCGTTGATTAAAGTGGTATTTTCATGATGAGCGTGTCTTCAAAGGGAGTTGCACTTTAAGCATTAGCAGAATAATTAACACCCTGCCTGAGTAATAGGCCCCATGGACAGGCAGAGAGAGGACACACACATAAATATACTGAGAAATGCAAAAGACGCATACTGCTTACCATACCATCTAATCAGATGAAATGAGTTTTCATTTGTATTTAGCAATGTTTGCTGTTATACTGACAAAAATGTTTTCATCTACAATGTTGCTATACTGCAATAGCAACATAACAATACTGCACCATGATACACAGACAAATACATACTGTAAATGTATACAGCACTAACTCAATGCAGAGGGGTTTGGGTATTGGAAAGTAATAAAGACAATACCTCTTTATGTGGAGCCTGGAGACAAAGTTGTCTCTCTCCTTCACTCATCTCTCTTTTAATTTCATCCATCATTCGTCACTGTTTGTCATATAACTGAAAAACAACTGAGAGCTCTAAAATGTCTCATTCATCTTCCTTTCTGCTGTATTTTCAATTTTTTTCGTCCTCTTTAAATCCGACCCCTATTTCTCCCACCCTCATTTTTTTCTACATTTTCTCTCCCTCTCAGGTTTGCTACCCTCACAAGTTTAATTATCTCTCTTTCTCTCTTATGCATCTTTAATTATCTATTTATTAATTTTTACTTTTATGTTTTTCTTTCTGTCATTCCATCATCATCTCATAAACTCAATATCTCTTGAACGCCTTAAGGGAATTTCTTCCGATTTGGCACAAACCTTCACTATGCCTCAAGGAGAAACTGATTAGCTTTTGTTGGTCGAAGGTCAGTACATGTGACCTCAAATACAGCTCACTCTTGTGAAAGTGATACCTCAGTAAAGCCTCAAGGGAATTTCATTACATTTGGCACAAAATTCCTCTGGATTTCAGGATAGGTGATAAGAATTTGGTATGGGTCAGGCTTCCTGTGAACATATTTTTTTCCATAATGCTATAATTGGTACATTAAATATCACAAACTTTCACACATATTTCATTTAAAAAAAAAACACTGGAAAGACATCCTCTGCTCATTTTTTTGACCAATGAGATGAGGACCAACTTAGACTAATCAGCAAAATGAAGGAAACCCAGTGAACACATTTATTTTGTCATCTAATTGTATTTCTTTTGAGTGACTGACCTGTAGCTTCTCTTTTTTTCTAACTGTTTCATATGGTCTCAGATATTATAAGATTTCACTGCATAACCCGAACAGTTTGTACGTACACTACAAATGACCAGCAGCTCTAAAACTGCAAGTCTTCACTCTTACAGGAACTCGTGTACCTCCCTGCCACCACCGCTGGATTTAGATTTATTTAGATTTCATATGTAAAAGTAGAACTTTCTGCAAACTGATATTTTTTTTTTATTTCATTGTTTTTGTTGGATGCACTCTGGTTTGTTGAAACTATTTGTTGAATAGCCAGTGCATTACATTAAATGATTGTTAAACGTAGGGCACACATATTTTCACCAGAGAGTTTGGTGCTTTAACAGATGTAACAGATGCCTAGTCACAGTGATGACTTCATGGGAGTAATGAACAGCAACTCAACAATATTTGTCGATTGGAAAGTTGAGAAGGGCAGATAAGGTCAAAGCAGTGAAGATCAAAGGTGCTAGCAACACACTGAAAGGCTGCTTTGCCTCAAACATTCAAAAGTCAGCATGCTGCTGGACATATGAATGACTGAGATAAAATCATACGCCATCGCTCTCATCACTGCTCTTAAATTTAGAAGTATTACGCTTTGGCCACTGAATATTAGGTGACATGTTTCTCAGATGGCAAAAGCATTTCTCTGTGGTAAGCTGTAGGGACACTGGTGAAGTGGTTGGTTTTTTTTTTATGTATGCCTAAACTTGATTTGTGAAAGGCGGGGACTCCTGGTACTTTTGTCATTCAGGGAAAATTTTACAAACAGTGTTTAAAAGGTTTTGTATAAAAACATTTTTTCTGCCTTTAAAGGAACCTGGCTATGACAGAAAAAAAACTCATTTTGTTTATGTATGGATATCTGGTAATGTACAATAACTCATATTGCTGAGTATGTCATTACAACTGTTACACTACAAATATATTATACATTTAAAATCCCAAGACTCCTGGTGGAGGTTAAGGTCGATTATGACCTTGCACCTCACCTCTTTTATGTTTGAATCTCTGGTATGAAACCATTGTATCATTATATGTGGGCTTCTGGCTGGGACTGACGTTCATACTCAACGTTATGAACATAACAACTCTTGTCTTGCAGAAAATCATCTGCTCTCTTATTTGAACATTTTGTTTTGCTTTTTTGATTTTGAAATACTTTACTTGTTGTCCTATATATAATGATGAATATTATTATTATTATGATTGATAACTGCTGCAGCAAAAGATTTTCCCATAAATAAGATAAATAAAATATTTTATTATCTAATATTAAAATGAGCCAGTGCTTCGTTCCTTCTTAATGCTGCTTCCCTGTGTCCAGAAATGTGTACACATGTAAACATGAAATTTGTACACAGCATAATCTGTTAGTCAGTTCCTGTGATTCTCATAGTTGTAATCACTACTGCACACTCTGGTTTTATGAGAGTTTGTTATTACTCGGTCTGTTATTCTGTGGTTACATGTTGTCATTTGTGTGTTGTATGATCACTTGTTACTTTGAGAATATCTGTGTTTGTTTACTTGTGGTTGTAGTTGTTTTTTTTATGTATTCTGTATCCAGTTATGAGTGGTTACTTCTAGCTTTGTTAAATTGTACTTTCTAAGGCTCTCGTCTCACTGCCTGAAGACTGAGTCAGAATTGGCTCTTACACAAACAGACACACACACACACAAACATACACACACTGGGGAGGTTTTTCGTCAGATGCACTAGGAGTTTGAGTGCCTCCCTTTGTTCTCTAATTTTGGTAGGAAGTTTAATAGTTCTTGTTTTTTATTCCTACTTAGCAAGATGGAGCACTCATATGCATCTTCTGATTTGATTTGTTTTGCTTTGATTTGGCATCACCCGTCAGCCTTGTTTGTCTTTGCAGTTTTAGCTCCTTTTAGTTCCTTCCTGTTTGTTAACGATATTGCTAAGCAATGCATACTTTGCTAAAACATAACCATCTGTTTTTTTCTTAATGTTACTGAACAATATTTTACTTTTACTTTACACAGATGTTTTTTTCTGTTCAGTATTAAATTGTTCACAGTGTTTACATGATTTTGTATAACTAATTTTGTTCAAGTCTAATTAAAGATAGTATAGGACATATTTTTGTTAACAGCTCAGTGGTGCCATCAAGTAGTGTATTAGGTACTGTGTTGATAATTGTGCTAAATTTTGAGGACTCTAAAAGTGTCTGCCTAGCAGCAAGTCTGACGTAGTTTTCTTGGTATGTAATCATTATCATCAACTAAAAACGGTCAAAGAAACAGTGTCATGACCATAGTCTCAATAATGTGTAGAGAGAGCAAAGCCTGTCGTCGGTGATCTCAGCTTGGAGGAGAAACCAAAGCACACGTTTCCAAAAAACCTTTATACTGGCTCTGATAAAATGGTGTGCGAACAAAAAGTGCATCACAGCTTGCACTTGAGTGTTAAAATTGGACGATTCAGCAATAGAAAAAGCTGGCCTGGTCCGATGAATCATGTTTTCTTTTGCATCACATGGACAGAAGTCCGTACGTTATTTAGGTGGGGAAGAGATGACGGGATGAAGGTTGCAGAGCTAACGTAACGTCCTGGACAATGATCTGCAAAGAAACCTTGGGTCCTAGCGTTTCTGGGGATGTTACTTTGACATGTACCACCAACCCTTAATATAACTGCAAAACTCATGATTCACCAACCTTCCAGCACTCTTAGCTCATTATGAGGTATTTGTTGCGGCTTGTGCATCAAGGCAGCAATGTTCAAGGCCACTATTATTTCTCAGACACGCTAGAGGCTTTCACAAAACAGCAGCATTTGACACCCAGCACCCCCATACCTGTAACCTGTCAGTGGCATTACAATCATATCAGTAGAAAAGATTTTTCTTACTGGTCAAGGGTAGAGATAATGTTCCTGCATTTAGCCTATTTGTAATGTTTGTAGATGGCGAGTGGCCCAAAACTCTTTAGTTACATAAAAGAATGATGTCATAAGCCTTGCATCCACCTCGTTTCTGTTCTTCTTGTGTATGGTGACAATAACAACTTGAGTAACAGAAAAAAGCATCCTGTTTGATCACAAGATTACTAAAGTCGCTACCATCAGAGCGCTACTCTTATCCCCATATGAAACTAGAGAACAGAGAAAAATGAAAGTAAATGGGAATTAGGTGTCACTATTTTCTCACCTTGCTTCCAACCTACTCATGGCTATCATATGGGAATTTCTGTTTGTACTGTACTGTAGTTGAGAGTGACAGCAATGGAGAGTAAGGATGACAAGCAAGGTCACGAGCTGAGCTCCAACCTATTACTTGTAGAGTGTGTGTGTCTGAGACCGGTGAGAAGCCAGGGTGCCTAGAGGTAGATAAACAGATTTCTGTGGTTGTTGGAGGCACACGGTTTGTACTGGAGTCATATGGGGTTAGAGTTGACTCACTGGGAGACAGGCAAAAACATCACTACCTCCCACACTGTCTTCTACAACATGTTCAACTGTCAGTTCTGTGCTCTTTGTCTGCCAACCAGTCTCTGCTATGGTGTTTTAGATAAACAAAAAGTTCATTTTCAATTGTACTCCCTGTTACACAGAGTAATTTTAGTTTGTGATTAAAGAAGCTATGCAGTGTTCCTCGGCTCATCTGTATTTATGCATTAGAACAGTTGACGCCTCAGAAATAACGCCCATTTGACCTTCACCCTTAGAAGTCCCCCTAAGGACGCCATGTTATCTTTCACAACTTACCCAGCTGTCATTTCATTGTCACTTTGTTTGCTGACACTGACCCTCTGTCTGTCAGCATCTGTCAAATGAAAGAAGCTAAAACAGTATACTAAGAAATTTACTTGGCAAATATATAAAGTATTGGGAAAAAAAATGACAAGTGTCATGACACTGCTTTTTGTCAGTGTAAATTAAATCTGCAATATCCAGTGTTTTTTAAACACTAAAATGACTACAAATAAATAAATATTTATATTTTTATCAGTCAGCTATGTGCGACCTCTGTGTGAGCTTCACTGTGGCTTTGAAGGTGAGGCATGCAGTCAAAGTCGTTAAATAACATTACTCGAGCAGTGTAGTGTTGAAAAAAGTAGATAAATAAAATATATATTCCATTTGGCATACTGCTAAAACTGTTAGATGCATTTCTGCATTTTTTTAAATACTGGTAGTGTGTTCTCTCTGCCTTGTGTACGAGTATGAATATGCATAAGCTGAGTGGGTATGATGTTCCCAACTTTCTGTCTCACTTTAGCATGTTGGCATGCTAAATAGTGGTTTAAGGCTGATAGGGATGTAATTTTAACCAGTCTTGAGCCTAAGTATATGATCACTGAAGGTGTTGATAGGACTGCCTCAAAAGTCAGAATTATCATAAGGCTGGTGGCACTTAAGGACGGGGGAATGTCATTAACTTTGTTTTGCCACAAAAGTACCCATTCTCAGTATGAAAACTGATGACATCAACTCCTTGCAAGCATTGACAAAGATGCTAGCACAAATCTGGCAATGAAGAACCCGGGACCAAAATGATGGGTTGATTTAAATCAGGTAACAAAATGATGAGCAATCAAGCTCGTAGGACTGTAGCCTCTATTTCTACCCATAACTGTTTTGAGACAGCAAGCATTTTCAAGGTGCTCTTAGGAATGGTTTTCAAATTAGCCATAGGCCTTCTGTTGATACCTAAACACTAAAAGAAAGAAGAAAGAGACGTCATCAGCAGGTAAGTATTGAAGCCAATGTGTGGAATGTTAGTCCAAAAGTATTGTTAACTGTGACCGTGCATCCCAGACTATTGCTGAGTAATGCAAAGCATGTTATCTAATGAATTACTTTATAAATTAAGTAAGAATATATACATTCACTTTTTAAATAAAAAAGTTAGTGTATGTTTCATACATTTTTGTTTAACCATGCATTTTTGCTTGTTTAAAACACACACGCACACACACACACATAAATCAGGGGCTTAAAAACACATTTATAAAATTGGAAAGATTCAATTTTAGATGCAATGACTTGACAGATGCTTCAGATATTTTCTGTTTAGTCAAACTGCACAGGTGTATTCACCTCATAGAACAGACACAGAGCAATGCCATGTTTTTCATTTAGGCTTTGAGTTTTATTAATTTTGTAATAAAAAAAAAAATCAATAGTCATGCAGTAGTGGAAAGTTAAAAAATGTCTTAAAATATAAAATGTATGAATAATGATATAAGCCAGAGATAAATTATTTACTGTTTTGTATTTTGCAGTTAAGTTGAAATCATCTGAGAGGTCAAGGCGAGATTTGAGAGGCTGTGATCATGTTTGAAAACACCTTACTTTCAAAGGAACTGGCTGCTGTCGGAGGTGAATATCCAAAATTGAAGTGTGACAGTGTAAGGTCCAGCTATCATTCTTAATATTAAAGTACATGTTAAGGTTAACTTATGAATGTACACCAAATGTCTGATGTACTTAGAGGCTTGTTTGATCAAGTACATATTCCTTTCAGGACACTGCTCATCGTTCCCTTTTGTTTAACTGAGCTCGAAGGGCAATTCAGTGCACATCTATGGACATCCTCCTTCTGTTGCAGGTGTAAAATAATCCAAGTAAGGAGCATAGTGCACTATTTTTGTAAACTTTTTAAGTATTTCTGAATGATTTCATAGTGAGAATTTGTAAAGAGAGCATGTTAAGTTTGAATGGTCCAATTTCCAGAAATCTGTTACAGGCCTGCAACACTGTGGTGGTGGTGACACTGTTGCCTCACAGCGAGTTTGAGCTTTATTGCATGAAAGTCATATTAAACATTAAACTTTGCTTGAGAGTCTTTTTTTAGACACTTGGAAAAAAGCAAAAAGTAAAACAAAACCTTGGAAACCAGTGTAAACTGGAAAGAAAAAAGCAAAAAACAAATGCAAGGATTTTCAGGTCTAATAGTTCAAAGACAGTTCTTTTTACTGCCAAACGGGGGTCATTTTGACCTCTTGGTAGATCTGAATTACACTCCAATCGTGAACCATTTCTTCACTTTAAACTGTAATGATTTATAGTTTGAGGGCTAAGGAATGTAATCCTAATATTACTACATTAACAGCTTTATGTCTCAACAGCACGAGTACTATTAGTATACAAAAACCCTGTATTTCAATTCAGGTTTTCACCCTTGCACATTTTGTCTTCAATTGACTTCTATTGAAAATCTCACGCTAGCATGCTAAGTCTTTCCCTATGATCGTGCAGTCAATCCTATTTCCATAACCAGCATGAATCCACATTGCTAATAGAGTTAGCCTGCTGACAGTCAGTATTCACTGTGTGTGTTAATGCCCCATTCTGAGCAAGCTATGGAAGTGCTACACCAGTCCATATTGGCTTTCCCCATTAGAGGATAATAGTTTTAGTTGGGTTAGTGCAGTCCATTCTGATCCTGCTGTGAACATTGATTTCAGTGTTTACAGTTTCCAGTGTGTGTGTGTGTGTGTTTGTATGGTTTTCCCATGCAATTTCTGGGATGCACTGCACAGCCGAACAGTCAGAGTGACCTCAAGGAAAATTCTGTATGTTAATTCACTGGTTTATAGTTATTTTAACAAATCACTTTCATGGCCTTATTTCAAGGAATTTAGAGTGAGAGAGACCTTTCATGTAGGTTTGTTTTTACAACCGCTTATCAAACTTAGTGAGTTGAGTGCTTAGATGAAGTTAAGAAAATGGAATGACAATAATTCTTATGAAGCATATAAAAAAAATACAAAATACTACTCAATATGCAATAGTGCAGGCAAATATTTATTTTCAACAATCTGCAGATGTCCCAAGGAGGTTTTGTTGAGACACATGAACAGAGATTCACAGTAATCCAAACGTGATATGTCTGAAGAGAATGGATGGAAGAAACTGAATATTAGATTTAATATTAGAGTTTTACATGATAAACACTAATGAAAATGCCATTGCCCATTCCCTGAGTGGCTGTTAAGAGAGAATTACAAGAGCCAACAAGAGTCAGTGCGCCTCTTTAGTGATGAGGAAGGTATATAAAATGGTCCTTATTAAAAGTGTTTAATGTCACCTTTAACCTGTGTATCTAAAGTCATGTACTGTAGGCTAGTATTGCAGCACTCCCTAGATTTTATTATAGCAGAGTACAAAACCCAATTCCTGCTGTGTCATTAAGTAGCTTTATGTTTCACCAATAAAAGGAAAGACTGGCCACATTAGTGAAATGGTGTTATAAGACGCTTAAAAAGTTCAGTATCTGCATGCACATGTAAACATTATCCAGGATAGATCAGAATTATAAGAAGCCACATCTTTTGTTTCTTTTTTACTCAAACTGACTAATTGAGCTTCTCCACTCTCAACGTCTCAACATAAAACATTTAATGGATGCTTTTATCCCAACTGGATCTGCACAGGAGGAGTGTGCATCCTTTCACCTCTTTTACACTGATTCAGAAACATCTGTGACTTCTCACTTGCTGTTAATGGCTAGCTTAGTTTAGTGTGTCATTGCACTTACTAAACTCCTGCCAGGAGCCTTTTTGTCTACAATACAGCAGCCTCAAACACAAGGAAATGAGTTTAGTAATATTTGGATGCTTAATAGGCTGCAAACAGCAACTCTGCAAATATTAGTTAATCCACATATTTATTTTACAGTTGTTTTTCTTTTGTAACAATAGCACATACTATGACACAGAATATTGATTAAATGAATAACTTTTCTAAATTCTGGACTCTCTTTTTTCAGTAAGCAATCAAATTCCATTAAATCAACTCCAAGATGACACATTAGAGGATTGTTCAAGGAAATTCAAATGCAGTCCATGTACAACTGTTGCTTACCAAGCACTTTAAAACACTATGTGGAAACTGGATTGGTTCTATCTATTGCCCGATCAGCCAGACAAAAAGTGACCACACCATCAGAAGATCAATGCATCAAGGCAACATCATCGAGATACCAAATTTCCTTAATAAAGAATGTAAGATTTCAAGCAGCAAAATGAGGCTGCATAATATAGTGGTCTTGTAGGATAAGTAGTATCTGTAAACCATCTCTCGAGGAAGGAAAACACGGTCAAACACTTTCAAATTTCAGTGAAGAAGACAACCTGTCCATCAAATTTGATAATTTTATAATGCAAGAGAAGGACAGTTTGTTTTTCTCCTTAGATATTCCTTCAAAAAAAAAGAAAAAAAAGAAAAACGAATATCTTCAAACTGATATTTGACTGCAATATGTTTTTGTGACTGTGCAATGTGTTTTTCTTTGATCTGAATTCACGTCAGTTTTGAAAAAGAAATGTCCCTAACCAAAGACATGCATTTTAGGTTAAGGGGTGATTCAGAATTAGCTTCATGTGTGGTTGCAAGTATGAATCATTGATGTGAGCCTGAATTGTTTCTCTGTGGTTAAAATTACAACAAAACTTTAAATTTTCTAGACTATTAAATTCAATTCCATTTTATGTATATAGCACCAATTCACACAAACAATCACTACAATATTTGAAAGAAACCCAGAAATCACAGGACTCTTTATGAGCAAGTACTGGGTGACAGTGGTACTAATGATTAAATACAGTAGTAGCATAGCTCTCAGACAAACTACAGTATGCTTGACAAATTTCACTTTGGCTTTCTTAGAGCTCGTTCCATTGAAACTGCTCTTCTAAGAGTGTCTAGTGACATTTTTATGTAAAGCAATGAAGGAGAATGTTCTGTTTTCCTGATGTTGGACCTTACTTCTTTGATAATGGTGACTATCATATTTTGCTTAATAGGCTGAATTACTTGGCAGATGTATCTGGATCTGCTTTGGAGTGGTTTGCATCATATCTGTCTGAACGATGCCTCTTTGTGGTTGTTTCTAAGTAAGTTATCATCCTCTTCTCTAACCTACAATGTCCTACAAGGTTCTGTATTGCTGCCCTTATAGTTTCTATTATATCCACGCCATCTACAGCACATTTTGACCACCATTAAGGGTATTTGCTATCACTGCTATGCAGGTGACATTCAGTCATCTCTTTTAACCTCCTAGGACCTGGCGTCCACATATGTGGACATCACATTTTGAGTTATTTAGACCAAAATACTAAATTTTGCTCTACAAGGGCCTGATATCCACTTACAAGGACATTATACTGCTGTCCTATCGAAATTTTAAACTAATATCCCTATATGTGGCTCTTATTTTTCTTAGAAACAAAAATCAGGTAAAAAAAAATCTGGTAATTCTTTGTTTTTACATTCATCAGGTTCCAATCAGCCCAAATATCAAAGAGAAATTAAAAATGCATGCCATGAAAGAGTTCGGGTCTTAGGAGGTTAAGCCTCAAGATGATTCTGAACTGCATTTCCTGAATATGTGCTTAGAATTCATTAAAGGTTGGATGACTGATAACTTTCTCCAATTTCATGAAGAAAAGAACACAAGTCCTTGTTTGTGCCCCTGACAGATTTGTGCCTGGGTTAATGAAAGCTCTTGGTTCCCTTGCAACATTTGCTAAATCATCTATCAGGAACCTTGCGGTAACTTTTGATCACGTTTGAATTACTGTAATTTATTGTTCTAAGAAACAACTTCCTGGAACGTCTGCAGGTGGTTTGCAATGCTACTCTTGCAAAGTACTCTCATGTCACACCATTGCTGACCCAGCTGCACTGGCTCCCCATTGAAAACAGAGATTCTGGTTCTGACTTTTAGAGCTCTTCATGGACTAGCACCAGATTATGTCAGCGGACTTTTACAGCCATATATCCCCAGCAGATCCCTGAGGTCTTGTGATCAGGGCCTACTTGATGTACATCAAATGAGGCTGAAAAGTAAAGGAGACAGAGCTTTTTCCACAGTGGACCCCCAACTCTGAAACTCTCTCCCTGTGAGCTTGAGAGCTGTGGTCTTACAAGAAGCAACTACAAACTCTTTTCTTTGTTAATGTTCTGGTATTTTGTTGTGAAGCACTTTGTGATCTCTGTCTCGAAAGATGCAATATAAATAAAATTTTACTGTAATTATTTTACTTCCTCTGTCAAGATAATAAGGTGCTATTTTTAAGCTATGACAGGGCCTGATTAGTCACGATTTTGTATTCAATAAGAAAGATTTAAAAAAAAAATTCTGAATTCAACAGGAAGCCAATGAAGGGAGAGTAATATCAAAGAAATACTGTCTCTTTCTAGTCCCAGTTAGTACTCTCACTGTAGCATCCTGGATCAGCTATAACATAGAATTAATTCTTTGTTCTCAAGACAAAAAATGTGACTAAATAACAATAATTCCTATATGAGTAAATATGAGTTTGGTCACTAGCCCAACATATGTATGTGTGTGGGTTTGTGTCTGTGTGTGTGTATTTTGTGGGTAGCTGTAATTCAGAGCTACAGGAAAATAAAGTATGGCGCCTTGGTTTTTTTGTGTGTTAGTGCTCAGTATCACTTCTGTGATGGGTTGGAGGGCAGTCAGTGAAATATGTTTTGAGCTCTGGGTTTATTGTCCTTTTAAGGAGCTCATTAACTTCTATGGTCTTACTTCTGTGGCATTATTTAAGTTTGCTAAGAGCTCGACTCATTTAAAAAGATTTACTTCATTTTTCTATTTTTCATAATGCAGTATTTCATCCTTATGCAATGGAAAAAGGGCTCTGGCTAAGAGATTTTTTTCTTTATGTTACAAACTTTTGGATATATGTACTGAATGGACTTCTTTTGACATTGACATATTAAATATAACAAAGTTAAGACTTTATAGGTGTGCTTTGCTCTTATTTCTGAGGCAGAACATTTAGCGTAGCAATTTTGTAATGATGAAGCTGCTCTTCTGCTGAAGGTGCAGTGAAGTGAGGGAAAGAGAGTGCTCAGGGATATAAAAAGACAGAGGAAGACTTTAGATGTCAAAGTTAAGTGCAATTCAGTCTCCGCACTCTGACAGGTGTGTAATGTAGAGCATTATGTATAGCTCAAAGAACACGATATGAACAATGGGCGTGGATAATCTAGAAACATGTTAAAGTACTGCACAAGACAAAAAGGTGAAGATTAGGTTTTCAATAACAAAAATATGTAAGCTATGTCATTCTATTTTTAGACTATTCAAACCATGACATATTTTTTTATTCTCAGTTCTGTTTTGACAGTGTTGTCCTTATGTTCCCGTTACAATATATACACTTATGTTGTCATGAAAAAATTTAAATTGCAACATATGACAAACTAGTCAAAGCATACAATCATAGTCACACTCAAATCTTTTGAAAAGACACAGCAAAGACTGACAAGCATGTGTAATTATAAAATGCTGTGAATACATATGAAACAAAACAGAAATTTTGTGTAATTATTTTTCTATAAAGAAATCTTGCTTACCTTCCTCCTGAGATCTCTGACTGATCCACTTCCTACAACTCCTCTCAAATTTCAAGCATAAGAATTAAATAAAGAGGTGAAATCCTTATATTAAAAACCTGATGCTCCCCCAACAGAGATTGAGACTTTATTACCTGCTGGGTTTCTCTCTCCAGCTCACAGCCGGAACAAACATTACAGCCAGTGTTTTTACTCCGGTGCCTGTGTCCGTATCTGTGTTGGCAGACTTAAAAACTTATGTTGTGCCAATCTGGCACATCAGACTTGGCTCCATAACATCAAGTTTTATTGCAGGCCCTGAGAATACTGACAGAGACCCTGGTAAGAGTCTGTGATAAATGAACCTCCTGGCCTACGAGCTGCTAACTGCCAGCAGAATGTCTCTGAACATTTCCTATGTCATCAGGGCTTTCTAATCACAAGGTATTCACGCCTCGATCAGCGTTTAGCTCACCCTGTGAGCAGCCAACCAGGGTGTGCGGGGAGGCATTATTTCCTGACTAGTGCTTTTCTTATGTCTGGCCTTGCCAGCAATCGATTGGCATCTCCTTTGTCTGCCACATTAACAGACTCTGAGGTGTGTGTTTTCCTGTGCGTGTGTGAAACCAATATGAACTGACTTGCAGTGCATTCACCTGCCTGTGTATCCATTACCTGTTCACGGTAAGGAGACTGTCAAGGTTAAGGATACTTTTGCAAAGATTTGTGCTGATGTCCGATAAGCATCTGGGAAGGCAGAAAGGACTGATGGGTAATGAACCTGGCTCAGTATCATGAGTTCACCATCAAGGCTAATGAAATATATGTACTGGATGCCCAAACCAGTTACGTTGCTTAAACTTAAGCGATTTGGGTGAGACAAAAAGAGTCAGACAAAAGATGGCAGACAGATGAAGCACACTTCAGTCACCTTTTTAAATGCAATAAAAAGAGGCTTGCTGATCTATTTATGGAAAGTGACAGGTACAATTTCTGACTTGCAGCCATGCCGTTTTAACATCACTCTTAATGTTTGTATAACATAACACTGTTCCAGTGATCCTTCCCAAAGCTATTTTCAAATCATACGAAAATGCTTGATGCTGATAACAGGAAGCAGTCAGGTATGAGTGACTGCAGTTACTGTCTCAGTTTTCTTTGCGATAGTATATTTTCACATCAGGTTACACACTGACTGACATGGCAGTCTTCCTACCTGTGTTAACATTCATGTATCACATTGCAATAATTCATGTATTGAGTTAGAGGGAAAAGACTAAACTGTAACTCAACCTCAGAAAATACATATGTTCAAGATTTTGTTTGTCTCATACTTCACAGCCATGCCTTCAATTACATACAGATTTGCATGCATGGGCAATGCAGATTCCTTCATGATTTTTTAAATAATTAACTGTCAGTTGAGGTAAAGTGTCAGATATTGTGCCAGAAATTACATACACACTAAGAAAGAAACTTGGCTTCCAGTTAATTTAAGAATGATCAATACAGTTTATAAAATGCAGGCAGTAATTGTGTCTTTTTACTACCTGTGAAGCTTACTGCTATTTTTAGAAATCTGAAAATCAGGTGAAAACAAATGAATCCCACACCTTCAGCAGTGAAAGATTATTATTTTCTTTTACATAAAAGTGTGCACCATTACTATATAATACACTAAAAAGAGATAGTCAGGTTTCTTTTTTTTTGTTCTGTTTTTAAACTCAGATTGCTGGCCAGAATGAGATGCAATCAGTTTTAGGATATTTAATCAACGACAATCAGCCACAATCAGAGCAATGAAAGGTTAAATAAGTACCAACGATGCAAAGTTAGTCAGTCCCATTTACTCAACTTTCTCAGAGGTAAAGTTGGGTAAATGTTCACCAGTCTGCAAATACTGTGTCTATCAACTGTGGAACAATTTCAGAAAAATCTTCTTCAATGCAAAAATTGCAAAGAGAATATCACATCATCTGCAGTACATAATATCATCAAAAGAGTCCAAGAATCCATGAAAAATCTTGTTGCACAAGCGACCAGACTGAGAATTAATGCCCAGGATTTCTGGGCTGCCAGAGGCGCTGCATTAAAAACAGGCATGACTGTGACATGGAAATACCTGTATGGAGTCTGGAACAATTCTAGAAATCACTGTCTGTGAACAAAGTTTGCTGGGGAGCCACAAATGCAGGTTAAAGCTCAATCTTGTGAGGAAGAAGCCATATGGAAACATGATTCAGAAATTCTACCATAATTACTGAGCCAGAGCTCATTTAAAATGGACTAAGGCAAAAGATGAACTGAAATTTAAAATCTTATGGAAAACATGAACACCGCATCCTCATGGCTAAAGATCAGAGGGACCATCGAGCTTGTTATCTTGGATGTAATGGGGGTCATTAGTACCTATGGAACCAGCAGCTTGCAGACCTTGAAAGGCATCATAAACGTTAATAGGTACCTAAAGGTTTCAAAGCAACATATGTTCCCTTCCAGAAATCTTTTTGCATATTTAAGCGAGAGAATACTAAATCACATACTGCATCTAAAACAACAGCATGGCTTTGCAGTAGAGAAGTCTGAGTGCTCAGCTGGCCTGCCTGCAGTCCAGTCCTGCAACACTTCACCAACTGAAAACATTAGGAGCATCATGAAATGAAAAATATGACAAAGGAGACCCAGTGCCATTGTGCAGCTAGTATCCCATATCAGACAAAAATGGGAAAATATTCCCTTCCCAATAACCACTCTCCTCAGTTCGCCAACTTTTTTGAGACTTGCTGCTGTCATCAAATTCAATATAAGCTAATATATAGTTTCTTCTTAAAATGGTACATTTTCTCAGTTTCATTTCATATATTTTCTCTGTTCTATTGTGAATAAAATATAGATTTGCAGATTATGTTGTTTTTATTCACATTTTAAACAGCTTAACAACTTTTTTGAAACTGGGGTTGTACATTACATGGTTACAGAGCCTGGACTGTCTGCTAGTGACCAATACAGTACTAAAGATGCTGCATCAGCTTACAGAGTTGTGGAATTGTACAAAGTCAGAAAAAATGTATTTACACGTGAACATATTATGAAAAAGCAACTAAATAAGCAAAATATAAACATATTTTAAAGGAGACAAAGTTGAAGAAGGGTCCAGCTACAATTCATTTGGACATAATGCAAATATAATGCACATGCTAATGACTGGTGTAAAGGGAGCCAGTGTGTTTTAATGACACTGGGTTAGCTGATGACATACTCTTGCTGCAGTGACACAAATGTAACATATAAATGATTGTACCATAATTTTTAATTTCCCCAGGGAGGTCATTACAGTATTATCTAGATGTATATTCATCACCCCTTTCCTCTCTCACTCCTGTGGCCAACATCTTCATTACACTTTTCTTCCCTTGATCTCCTTCTTGTCTCTATGCTGGCATCTCAATGTTTTCACTCCATTCCACTCTCTCTTCCAGCATCTCTTGCTTGCTTTCATTTTCCTGTACCGATATTCACCAGCTCTCTTTCTCATATGCCCTGTCAGTATCAGTCTTCCTCCCCCTTCCTTCCCACAATGGCAAAGGTCACAATGGGTAGCTATGACATTGCTTATCTTAGTTATTTTGTTGTCATGGCACCTCTAAAGCAAATGGCATGACAGGCTAACAGAGTTCCAGATGATTTGAGCATTCATTAATAAAAACAGTTTTAATGGCTGGTCACATACAATTGTGTGTGTGTGCACATACTCATATGTGTACACTATGTTTGGCTTCCACCAAATATTGTGCTTTGTATAATGGCCAAATATCTCCACATCTCAACGAGCCACACGTGTGGTGGTGCAGGTTCATCCTGCTGAGTTCTTTTCAGAATTGCTTAACTATAAACAAACTTTGAGTATGGCCAAAGATGTTTCTGTTTAACAAGAAACATCTAGATTTTTCCAAATGCTTTTTTAACAAACAAACAAAGAAACAAAAACAAAAACCTTTGCAAATAATGGAACAAGTCTATGATCAACCAAGAACTAAACCTTAAACTATTTTATAAGTGAGCTGATGAGTGAGCTGACACTTCAGAACAATTTCAAAGAAAATTCAACAGGTCTATACAACTTAAGAACAAAACTGCTTACTAAGTATTTTGAAATAATACATGAGCATTTTTAAGGGAAAGATCAGAATGATGATGAAAGGAAAACAATATTTACTGCTGATAGGCAACCATAGTCAACTATATGTCATCTGACTTGAAGTTTACTTTAGAATATTATTCTTGAAAACATCAGCATTCGACTTTAATGTTTTCTCCTGACTGTTAAAAAAACATCTAGCCACAGGAGCTATTTATCAGCTGTAAACAGAACTGTTTGAACAATGACAAATGCGTTTATTCTTCCTCAGTCTCAGATTATCCAGAAGATGAACATTGTTTAAAGCATATGTTGTTTCATAACTCGTACATAATTTTCTCTGAAGTAAAAGAGATACACTGGATCTCTTCAAGTTAAAAATAATGATGGTGTCAGATTGAAGTTATTACTGGTAGCCTGAGGCTATCCAAATTGGATTTGATGTGAAAAATCAATTAGTTTACCAATCTGTAAATCGTGTGGCTGCTTATACGGACAGACGCTATCAGGAATATATTTGAAGTGGTTTATAAGGGAACTAATCTGTAATTCAGTGGTCCATTTTTCATGATTGAATATGACATGACTAAAAATGGATTCACCACAGAATTTAATCTCTCTCAGACCAATGGCATTTGCTGTAGAGCTATTACATGTGCTAAAAATGCTAATAGGTGAGCTAATAAGTATATTCATTAATAAAACATATAATAAGTAATATATCTTTTTTAAGAAGTCTTTTTTTCTGTTTTTTTTTTCTAAAAAAAAATCTGTAGTTCTGCAACATTCTCTGTATAAATAATGTAAAAAGGCAGATTTTCAGGAAATCGCCTAAAGCAATGCAATTAAAGTATAAAAAGAATTAAAAGCAAGTCCTTTCCCTGAGCTTGTGATGTAGCTATTCTATCACTTGTTTTATTAATGCCAGTCTTATCTGTTTCTCTGTCTCTGAATCACTTTGTGACAAACAGAGTTTGTTCTATGAATACAATTGACTTTCAGGGGACTTGTGAATCACAAATGAAAACAAGAAAACTTTCTATCAACAGCAGCTTGAGGGTGAGTCAGAGATAGCAGAGGCCCAGTGCACACTTAGGGCTGTTGTCTTATTCCCTACATAAGAGGTTATTTGGACACACAAACAAGTCAAAGACCCGAATGCAATGTTCTCTGAGTGGAACGTTTTGATTTTTGAATTGGCTCCTTCTGACATATTGAGAATCTTGGAACAGGCATTTTTGCAAAAAATGATAGAAAAAGTTAGTGGGGAGTTACTAACAGAGGAGAGGTGGGTGGTGGTGAAAAGAGTTGTAAACAGAAAATCTAAAGTTACAGAAGACAGGGGGCAGAAACAAGAGAGAAGCTGAAAATACTAAATGGAGAAAAGTGGGACCAAGTAAAACTAATAGTAAACGTTGAGTGGGAATGAGAGCAAAAATCAAGATTGGAACAATCAATAAATCCAGAAATAGATGGATTTATTGAATGGTAGGGGGTATATACACATCTCCCAGCATCTCTTACAGGTGCCTTTTTTAAGACTCATTTGACTGTAATCAACAAAAGTGTGACATTCCCATTGATTATTACAGATTTTGAGAAAATGAGCAACCTCTTTTAGATATCTTTTTTCATTATTGCTTCATCACATTGTAGCATCTCAAACTTATCTTAAGGGACTACATTTGATTTAACACTGAAAAAAATAATCATAGGAAGGCTGTAAACATTGCTTGAAAAATAATAAATAAATGAATAAATTGTGGCACCCTCGTAATGGTGGTGTAGGCTGGAAATGCACTTGCCCACATGACAATGTGTAAACTAGGACATGAATCAGCTGGTGCTATTTCCAGTCTTAAATTTTCAAGTAATAACATGTATTACATTGTATATTAAAAAAAACAAAATTAAATAAAGGCTGAAATCAGTCACACACACACACACACACATACGTAGATAGAAAAGACACACTGGCGAGAATCAGTCAAGCTGTTAAGGATAAATATGATTGATGCCAAGAGAGCTGCTTTCAGAGCCAGCCGACTGTCCCAGGATATTTGTGTGGCTGTGGCAAGTATTTATATTACAACACACTACTAAGTCTTTCAGCTCCCAAAATTGATAGTGCATGCGTGAACTTATTTGCATGAGTATGCCTGTAGTGAAATCCCAGTGCTGGGTACATGGTGTCACCCAGCATCTTCTGCCAACTCTGAATGGGTTGTATTCAAAAGAAATAGTAGCAGATGCATTGTTTAATCATGGGATAGAAAATGAAGTGTGTAAATGAGACATGAAAGAAAGTGAGAAACCTCACAGGAAATACAGGACTAAACCTCGATGTATTTCTTGCAGGTGTATGGCCATATACTATGATCAAATGGTCAATACATAGTTAAGATAGGTGGCTAAAAGGCATGTTTATGACTGTTTTTCTGCCATTATTTGCAACATCATTACACCAAACAGAGATATAGTGCTTTAAAAGTTATGAAATCACTTTAATGTATTGTTTAAATTAAATCTGAAAGGAAGGGTGTATGTATTCTAAAGAGGTAAAGATTTTTTTTTAATTAAATGTAACTAACAAATGAATAACAATGACCAAATGCCAGCTTTCTCTGAGGTAGATAAGTGCAAGACGCTGGCTGAATACATCAGCACTGAGCAGTTTATTGTTTGGCCTGTCATTTGTTCGTAATGGATATTTTAATGGCTGTTTCATCTCCTCCACTCAGTTTTGCTATTACAGAGAGAGAGGGTGAAAAAGAAGGTAAAAAGGAGATGGAGAAAATAAAAGGGTAAAGAAGGATGAAATGAATATTTGATTGGGGCAAAAGGAGAAAGATGAAAAGAGGGGAAAAAAGTTAACCATGTCTTCTCTTTCCAAGAGTGCTGTAAACTGCTGTTCTTTGCACTTGTAGCCATTTGGAGAATGGATTGCAGTGGTTTCAGGATCAGTGGCTTATTGTGAAATGTAATCATCAGTGGTGCAAACTGAGGGCTGGTTTATTTGGCCACAGCTGACCAGGTCTGCATTATTGAAGAATCCTTTCGTTGGAAATGATAGTCTGCTAATTGGATTTCTCCAGACCCCACAATCCCCCACCAATTTAAAGCAGTCTCAGTTCTGGTCTGTATGTATCTCCCTTGGATTGCAATATTATCTTGTTAGCCTCATCATTCCGGTTAATTTTCAGTTTCTCTTTTTTACACTTCATCTCTCGTTATTTTTTATTCCATGTGTTTCAGATCTAGCTAACCAACCAACCAATCCTTATTATTTCATATCTTTCAGCACCTTTCTATCAAGAGTAGCTTGAGTGGGTCAGAGCCAGCAGAGGCCCGGTGCACACTCAGGGCCATTTTCTGATTCCCTACATAAGAGATTATTTGGACGGATTAACAAGCACCTTCTTGTTTGCGCCATTATCCTCATTCATTTAAGTTGCAATGAAAGTTGCAACTTTCCCACAAGTAACTTTCCCAAAGTTATCACGTGGCTGCATCCATCTTTTTTACTACTACCAATAGTAGATGGTTTGGAAAACCTGACAGTAGAACTGACATCAAATTTAAGCAATGTACTGCTGTGGACAAGAATAATCTCAGCCTCAAACTGTCTAATCTTCACCATGGCTATACTGCTCTGAGTGGTTTGTCTTACTAGGAATTTAGTCAATGAACACAAGCCAGTACCTCAGAATTGCTGAACATTACAAGGTTTTGGGTGCTTATTCAGAAGTCTGACACCATTGCCGCATTCAACAGGGATTTATGGGGGTTAAATGGGGGTCAGAAGTAACCTATAAGAAATCCATGTACTTTAAAAAAGTGCGATAACTGTGAAATATTATCTTGAAATTGAGACACACTTTGAACTATCACAGAATGAAAGGGGACTCTGTGGTCTGGCACGTGGATACTAACTTTGATAGCTCCTACCACTGAATTTAATATTCCATATGTTCAAAACACCGTTCAACTAATTATCCAAAAACAATTTTACTTCTGGTTTGGATTAAGTATGTTTTGATGCCCTTTTTTTTGTTTGTTTTGCTCAATTTTGATTCTGGTGATGACACAGTGGTGCTAAAATGTTTGCATAGTTAAAGGCTGTGAAGTAATTGGTGAAACCTCGTCCACTCTGTAAGTTTTCTTTCCTTAGACTGAGAGGCTCCCATTAAGAAAAAAACATGATACCAGATGCAAAGAAACCCCAGTTATTATCTTTCATTTGTTTAATTTGTTTGTGTTGTGCACATACACCACTAGTTTGTACCCTGGGGAGATAGTTTGCTCGCATGATTAAGAGAAATATTATGAAATGCAGCCAATATATGAAGTTCAAAAACTTTACCTTTTACATACAGTATTTATGTATACAACTTCTTATTAGTATCATTTGTATTATTATGCATAAATATTGCTTGTTCCAATTTGGCACAATTTGTTGAGATGCCAAAAGAGCAAGACATCTTCTTCCCCCCCCCCCCCCCCCTTCTATTTCCGTGTTTATTTCTTTTGCAGTAGGTTACCATCAATTCAAACAGAGCCATCTTACATCCCAGCTTATTTTTCAACAGCACTCTACAAGAGGGACAGTGTTATGAAAGGCTTTTTCAAAGGCCAAAAGTCCCTTTTATTGAAAACCGTTTGTTCTGTGAAATGTATTCACAAAACCTGCCACAGTCTCTCCTGTGTGCTATGAGCCATGCATTCTAATAGATGGTCATAAATGAGAGAATTAATAATTGACATCCTGCATGAAGAAGCTTTAATGAGTGTTGGTCTGAGCCAGTAGCCCTTGGGGAAAAATAAACAACGTATTTATTAAATAAAATAGAACATGACGAAGGTTGTTATGCTCAGTCGGGTTCCTTTTTAGGATCCCCTTTGTTAATTGTTAAAGCTGATCATGTGTGACGTAACAGCTTGGAGGAGACAAAAGTGATCTGGTTACATAATGCAAAACTGTTGAGGTTACCGTGATATTTTATAGATGGATCTATCAATACAGCATGTAGGAATAGTAATCATGGTCCAGTTGAAGGACTGACTACTACAGTATGTATTTGTCTATATGTTTGTGTTTCATAAGCCTGAAATAGAAAGGAAACGTGTGGGTGTGTTATTGATCACAGACAGGTAATCACCTGGCGCAATCCTTAATTACATGTATAGATTGGCTGAGGACATACAAGTAGCTGTGGCTCTACACCTTCCAATCTAACTGACAAGGTCACTGCAATGACAGTAACACTAATATGTAGCTGCCTTGCAATGCAGTTAATATAGTTGAATATCAGCAACTGGCAAAAGCCTTTTTCCCCCACAGCAATGCAAGTATTCAATTCAATTCAATTCAATTTATATAGCGTCAAATCACAACAAAAGTCGCCCCAAGGCGCTTCATAGGTACAGAGAAAAACCCAACAATCATATGACACCCTATGAGCAAGCACTTTGCTCCCTTTTATATATATAGTATAGGGTAAAAGAAAGAAAAGGATCTTTAAGATTAATAAGATTAATTAAGGGATGATTCCCAAGCTGTGTGATCCTCTGCACATCCTAGAAGGCTAAGCAAAAGTCTACTTATTCATTCATTCATTCATGTGTAAAACATGAATGAGCTGTCTGTTTGATTTGTTTTGTTTGATTTGTTCAGTTGTATAATGTATAAACAGTGACAGTTGTGGTGTTAAAGTACCAATACTTATGAATACTAAAGACTATAGGGTTTGTGCTGCTATTATAAGGAATGTATCAGTTCAAATGTAAATATGATATGATATCAAAATTACATCACTGATCCAGATGCATGCATTATATATGTTCAATTCAATTTCAATTTTATTTATATAGCGCCAAATCACAAAAACAGTTACCTCAAGGCGCTTTATATTGTAAGGTAGACCCTACAATAATACATACAGAGAAAAAGCCAACAATCATGTGATCCCCTATGAGCAGGCACTTTGGCGACAGTGGGAAGGAAAAACTCCCTTTTAACAGGAAGAAACCTCCGGCAGGACCAGCCTCAGGGAGGGGAGGGGCCATCTGCCGTGACCAATTCAGGCGAGAGAAGGAAGACTGGATAAAAAGACATGCTGTTGAAGAGTGTGTGTGTGTGTGTGTGTGTGTGTGTGTGTGTGTGTGTGTGTGTGTGTGTGTGTATTAGTTTAACAGCACTGACTGCATTGCACTGAAATCATGCCTCTTTCACAGATCACCATTTCAAGGATCGTTTTCTTCATCAACATAAAAAACGTGCAGTCCACATCTTGCTTCCCTTCTTTAAAAAAATGAGACAATACTGGACTGAAATGTTTAGTTTTAATTTCATGATCTTCTCCTCTATGATTACATGTTTTCATGGAGACACGCAAAACCATGCAGATTTTTGGGAGAATCCATTTTCCATCCAGATTCCGTTCACACATGCTTAAATAGCTGTACCACTGAAAAAAAGTGCTGCCTGGTGTATCACTGACAATTCTGTGCTGCATTGTTTTCCCTCTTTTGCAGATTTCACTTTATTTTTATTTTTTTTCAATGGCTTAGTTTAATAATGATGCATTGTGACGACTTTGATTTCCCACAACACACATTCTCTGTGCTTCTCTTGGTGACAACATTGCGGTGTGACAGTTTCTTGTTGTTCTGATGTCTGTGTTTCCCCTCAGCTTTCACTCTCAGCTTGTAAGAGCTTAACCAGCGGCTCCCTGTGAGCTCAAGTGTAATTACAACAGCAATAACATCAGCTCAGCTGTTTTGTCTGACAAGAAAACTACTTTGCAAACACAGACATACTTGTTATACTTAATTGAGGTTTGGATTTGTGTGTGTTGTACCAGTAAGGTTTTGCTGTCCGCGTCAATGTATTGTATGTAAAGGTATATATGTGTAATTACTTTGTTGCTCTTTGTGTCTCCTGTCTGTATGACATAAATATATGAGAAAGAACATTAACATAGGAGCGTTTATCTCTTTATTTGCGTTCTTGCACAATAATTCAACAGTCACAGCTGCTGTAAAGGAAACCATGATAATTATTATCTTTATCAGGACAAATATTTGGTCACACAGCACTTTTCTACTGTGCCTCAGCACTTTATACAACATGCCTTTTACCAACCATTCACAAAAGCACTTTTTTCTGTGTTTTTTTCCATGGGATGCTTTGTGTCTTGTGTACTGACAGGAACTAGAAAGAGAGAGCATATTTTTCCTATACTGGCTTCCCTTCATTGGCTTCCTGTTAAATCCAGAATTGAATTCAAAGTCCTGCTCCTCACATACAAGGTATTTAATAATCAGGCCCAATCTTATCTTAATGACCTCATAGTACCATATCACCCCATTAGAGCACTTCGCTTTCAGACTGCAGGCTTACTTGTTGTTCCTGCAGTATTTAAAAGTAAAATGGGAGGGAGAGCCTTCAGTTTACCGGCCCCTCTTCTATTGAACCAGCTTCCAGTTTGGATATGGGAGACAGACACTATCTCTACTTTTAAGATTTGGCTTAAAACTTCCCTTTTTAATAAGGCTGGATCAGTTGACCCCAAGTCCTCCCTTAGTTACGTGGCCATAGGTTTAGGCTGCTGGGAGATTCTCATGATGCACTGAGTGTTTCTTCTTCAGTCACCTTTCTCACTCACTATGTGTTTATACACCTCTCTGCATTTATCGATTACTTATTGTTAATCTCTCGCCAAAGAGCTTGCTCATAGGGGGCCATATGATTGTTGGGGTTTTCTGTTTTCTTTGTGTTATTGTAGGGTGTTTACTTCACAATGTAAAGCGCCTTAATGCAACTGTTTTTGTGATTTGGCACTGTATAAATAAAATTAAATTGAATAGTCAGATTAACACCTACATTATCTGCATAAATCAAATTACAGTGTATAACATGCACTGCAGATGCTCATATTACTTCTGTTCTTTCCTGGTCACATACGCACAGGAGGCTGTGTCTTGTTAACTTCATTAGTCAAGTTAAGTCTGTCTCCTTTTTTTTTTCTGATCATACTGACACATAAATATGCTCACACTGTACAACATGCTGACAAATCAGGTCTGACACTTACTGGGTCAGCTTCTCAGGCTGTCAACAGACAGATACAAAGACACAGACAAATACACACCTGCCCACTACTGTTCATAACACACATTAATACATACAACGGCAAAACATCAAACATATAATTCCCATCCCTTGCTGACACACATACACACATCCACCGTGTCTGCGTCCCTATGTCTCATCTTGTTAGCTTTGTTATCCAGGCTAATTGACAGTTCATTACCAGGTTGTTCTCTTCACACCGAGAGCCACTGGCAGCTCCAAGCTTTTTTTAATGGAGCTACAGGCTGCATTTTCAAACAGCATATTTTAATTCTAGTTGGCTGTTTTGCAAAAAGTCATAGTGCTGCTTGAGACCCTTACCCAGACCTTTTTCTTGCAATTTTCATCCATCTGGGGAAGTTAAAAAGAAAAAAACGGAAAGACAATTCTGATAATCGCTATCATTATGTTACACAATAATGGAAACTGAATGAGTATAAACAGAGGTTTTTAGCTGTGTGTTCTAGTCTGGCAAGAGTTTGGAAGTGTATAAAATATCTTCAGATCAAACTTTATTTTCTAATTATGTTACATTAACACAACATTGTGCTCGGAATAACAACTTCCTTATAGTTTTTTCTAACTTTTTGTTTGGAGCTTTAGTAGATCGGTCATGTAATAGAATCTGAGATAACGAAAAACTGAGCTTAGAGAAAACTCTACAGAAGGTTTCGACACCAGACCTGCACATAGCAATCTTGTTCAGAGCATATGTTTAATCTAATTCTTGACAATTCAATCAATCAATCAATCTTTATTTATAAAGCACTTTTCATACAAACTGTAGCACAAAGTGCTTTACATGGTTAAAAGCAGCCCACCTCACCCTCCCACTCATTCCCCGCACTGTCATTAACAGAAGCGGTCATGATACACACATCCCCCCACCCCCCCACCCCCACACACACACGTACACACATACACACACACACACCTAAAGAGTAAAATTGGGCTGGGTACGTATTAGCCAAGTGAGGAAACACTATCACAGGGAGCTGTCTGCACCGGGAGCCGGTCACAGACCGCAGCCTCCAGGCTGGGCACACAGCAGGAGGGAGGCTAAGAAGCCCCCCAGCCAGGCTCAGAGGACCCACAGGGCCCCAGCAGCCACTGTCGATCACAGCCCCGGTGCAGAGAACCCCCTCCGAGGAAACACTGGAGATATGACCTAATAAGAATATAAACAGGATAAAAAGATAAAATAAATAAGAGTGGGATATAATATAAATATAAGTATAAACAGAGTAAGAAGATAAAAAATGAATAAGAATAAAATCAGTAAATATTAGGTAAAACTAAATGAATAATATAAATAGAATAACAGGATAGAATAAATAAGCATAAAATAAATAACGTTAGTTAAAAGCTAAATTAAAAAGGTGGGTCTTGAGCCTGTTTTTAAAAACATGAACGTTCTCTGCGGCCCTGAGCTCCTCCGGCAGGCTGTTCCACAGTCGAGGACCATACGACTGAAAAGCTGCCTCTCCGTGAGTATGTGTCCTGACTTTAGGGACAATCAAAAGGCCAGTACCAGAGGACCTCAGGGTCCGTGAGGGTTCATATGGTAAAAGCAGATCTGAAAGATAAGAAGGCCCAAGACCATTAAGACATTTAAAAACCAATAAAAGAACTTTAAAATCGATCCTGAAACACACGGGGAGCCAATGCAGCGATTGTAAAACCGGTGTAATGTGGGCCCGCCCTCTGGTCTTCGTCAGCACACGAGCTGCAGAGTTTTGCAAAAGTTGCAAAGGTGAAATATTCTTTTTGGGGAGACCAGAGAGCAGGGCATTACAATAATCAATGCGACTGGTAATAAAAGCATGCATCAGCATCTCCGTGTTGGCCCGAGAGAGAATAGGGCGGACTCTGGCTATATTTTTTAGATGATAAAATCCAATTTTGGTTACATGTTTAATATGTGGGATAAAACCAAGCTCAGAGTCAAAAATAACACCCAGGTTTTTCACTTGTAGTGAAGGGCATAATGAAAATGCCTGTAATTTAGACAAGAGTTTCTCTCTCTGAGCCTCGGGACCGATGATTAAAACTTCAGTTTTGTCCTGGTTAAGCTGTAAAAAGTTTTCTGCCATCCAAGATTTTATATCTACAATACAGTTAAAAAGGGCATCCATTGGTCTGGTGTCATCAGGAGACACGGAGATATACAGCTGAGTATCATCAGCGTAACTGTGGAAGTTCACTCCATGCCTCCTGATGACGCCGCCAAGAGGGAGCATATATAAATTAAAAAGTACAGGGCCTAAAACCGACCCTTGAGGCACACCACATGTCATTTTATGGATCTTAGAGGAGCATGTATCCATACTCACCATAAAAGTTCTGTCTGAGAGATAGGAAGTGAACCAGTTGTGTACAGTACCAGAGAGGCCCACCATGTGTTTCAGTCTGTTTAAAAGTATAGCGTGGTCTACTGTATCAAAAGCTGCGCTTAGATCCAGTAGCACCAGGACTGTGAGCTTTTGGGAGTCCCAGTTACATCTAAGATCATTTAAAACCTTTAGGAGAGCCGTCTCTGTGCTGTGGTTCACCCGAAATCCAGACTGAAATATTTCTAGGATCTGTTTATCATTCAGAAAATCATTAATCTGAATAAAAACAAGTTTTTCTAAAATTTTACTTAAAAATGGTAAGTTGGATACAGGTCTGTAGTTATTAAAATTATTGCAATCCAAATTGCTCTTCTTCAGAAGGGGCCTCACCACCGCCGTTTTAAAGTCAGCAGGGAAGACACCCGACTGAAGAGAGCAATTCATCATGTATAAAAGCTCAGCTTCAAAAAATCCATAAAGTGTTTTAAAAAGTGGAGAGGGGATTGGATCTAAAAGACATGTGGTGGGTCTCACTGTGGAGAAAACTTTCTTAAGGTTCTCAGCATTAACCAGGACAAAGCTGTCCAGTGTCTCCTCAGGTACAATCGAGCCTTCAGATGTGTTTAAAATCATATCACGAGAAGATAAAATATCACATCTGATGGTGTTGATTTTTCCCCTGAAGTGGTCTGCAAACTGCTCACAGAGTGAGTCTGTGGGGCTTCTTTGGGAGCTGTTAAAATCAGGGTTAAATAAGTGATCTATGGTGGAGAAGAGGACCTTGGGATTATTTTTGTTATTACTGATTATTTTGGCGAAGTATGAATTTCTTGAATTCCTTAGTGTATTATTGTAAATTTTAAGTTGCTCGCAAAGTATTTGATAGTTGATTTCATTTTTATTTTTCCTCCATCTCCTTTCTGCTGCCCTGCAATTTCTTTTGAGTTTTTTGACTTCTTCGTTTCTCCAGGGTGATACACGTTTTACGTTAATCTTTTTGGTGGTGAGTGGAGCAACGGAGTCAAGGCTTTTCTTCAGTTTTAGGTTAAAATGATTAAAAATAAAATCACAGGGTGCAGGTAGAATCACAGGGGGGCATTCGTCTAAAACCCTGGTAAAATTTGCAGCCACTTCAGAGGTTAGATAGCGCCTCCTCACAGTTCGCACCGAGGTCTCCCGCTGAATAAAACCGGTGATGTTAAAAAACACACAGTAGTGGTCAGAGACAGCTAAGTCAACAACAGAGGACACACTGGTGGACAGCCCATGGGTGATGACCAGGTCCAGAGTGTGTCCTCTGTTGTGAGTCGGCTGCGTGACGTGCTGGGTAAAATCCATACAGTGAAGAATGTTTAAGAATTCTTTTGATGTAGGGTCAGAAGGATTATCTATGTGCAGATTAAAATCACCGGTTAGAATTATCATTTTATATTTTGAATGTATGTTTGTTAAAAATTCTGAGAATTCCTTGATAAAAGCAGCACTGTCTTTAGGTGGTCTATAAATTGTGACAGATAAAACTGGAGGGCTGCTGAAAACAATAGCGTGGAATTCGAAAGTGGTAAAATGATCAAATAAAATTTGTTTGGTGGTGAGTGTGTTATTGGTTAAAGATGCAGTCCCACCACCTCTCTTACCACTTCTAAAGGAAAAAGAGAAATTAAAATTTGGTGGGGAGGCCTCAGTGAGAACAACTGGTGCATCCGAACCCAGCCATGTTTCAGTTAAAAATAAACAATCAAGTTTATTATCTAAAATTAAATCATTAATAATAAAAGACTTGTTCAACAGAGAGCGAACATTTAAAAGTGCCATACTAATTGAGACTGGTGGATTTTTGACAGTAGAGTTCAATGAATGCTGAGATTTTTGAAGAGGCCGGAGGTTATTAATGTTTTTGGAGTTACTGGATTTATGATAATTGTGTTGCTCTCTGTTTGTGATTATTACGGGTATTGTGTTGACTGTGGGAGAGAGAGGTCCGAGTCCAGGGTTTTGTGTATTACTGTTAAAAGTGGAACAAATATAGGAGCTGGGACCAGGGGGACATCAGTCAGTGGAGGACAGATCAGCGGGTAGTGTCGGTTTGGGGTAATGACAGGGCCGTGTGCGGGAGTGCTGTACGCCAAATACCAAATTGGCGGACAGCAAACGGCGTCCCCAGGCGTTGAGGTGGAGTCCGTCTGCCCCAAAAAGATGTCTCCTCTCCCAGAAGGCATCAAAATTGTTAATAAAACCCACGCCGTGGGAGACACAGGCGGAGGAGAGCCAGGTGTTAAGGCTGAGCAGCCGGCTGAAACGGCCTATCCCTCTGCCGCAGGTGGGGGTGGGGCCGGAGATAAAAGCACTCACTTGCAACTGACCAAGGAGGCTGAAGAGTTGGAGGAAGTCCAGCTTCAGCAGCTCAGATTGCCGTTTGGGGATGTCATTGGTGCCGATGTGGATGATGAGCCGGTTGGCCTGTGGGTGGGACGCCAGGATGTTGGGAATTCTGTCCACTATGTCGACAACGGTGGCTCCCGGGAACGACAGCGTGAGCGCCCCCCTCATCCGCACGTTCCTGACGATGGAATCTCCGAGGACCAGCGTGGAGAGAGGAGATGCCACCGGGGACTGCTGGCCATCTGAGACGCCTGCGCCACGGCACCGGGGGTGTTCAGATGGAGATGCACCAGCCGGACCGCGTGCGTGACTCCCAGGTAGCTGCGCCGTGGGTCCTCTTCTCCGAGGAGCCGGGGTGAAGAACAGTTCTCCACGGCGAGTTTGCGCCACAGCGCCGGGCTGCCCGCCACGGCTCCGGGGACGTAGTGGTGGAGATGGTGCAGACTTCAGCGACACAGCGGGGTGGCGAGGGCTAGCGGCCAGAGGAGGAAAGTCCACAGGATCCAGGATACTGAATTTATTCTTCAGCACTACCGCACCGGAGGGGTGAGGGTGCGAGAGACGGATCCTCCTGGCCCCTCTGCAGCCACCGCGCGTCCCAATCATGGTCCATGGCGCTGGTTGGAGTGGAGTGGAGCTGACCAGAGCCTTGGGTCTGGCCCCTAGTTGAAACCAGCAGTTCTCGTCCGTGGCAGAAACACCAGCGACACAAGTTTGGAGCCTGGGTTCACCGTTGGCGGGATCTTGGGACACAACAGCTGAGTGGTGCACTGTGTCGGCTAGCTCAGCGCTAGTAGCGGTGGTTTGAGCTTTGCCAAGGAGGATCGTGTCAAGATCGCGTTCAGCCCCCTGGATTTGGTATAGCGTGGATATCCTTTGCTCCAGCTCGATCACTTTTTGGCTCAGGTTGACGCAGCTTTCACAACTGGATGTTGAGGTAAGTGGTGCCATTCCGAAATCTCGTACCGGTGACAGCGTCAACAACGAAAAACTGCCACTTTAGCTTACGTTTAGCTAGTTGTGGCAGTTGCTAGTGATTAGCTAGTTTTTCTGCAGCTTTGTAATGTAAACTGTTGTTTAAATTTGAAGTGTTGTTTTAATTTGCAGTGACACTCTACATCTGTTTTTAAGATATATGTCTATATATAACAAATATCTGTAACTAGACCACATTTGCCATTTATCCTAAATTAATTATGGAAACTTTACTTGGTAGAGGAAAATGACACATAGATATTGGGATCATATCCATCTCCCCATCAGTCTGTGCCTAAAAGGTTCCCTTCCTTGCCCATCGCCTGACCCTGCTCTTTCTGCCCTTCATTTCTACAACAGGTCACACCTGTTCTACAGTGGATATGTACCAACCCCTCCACTTCCACTTGCCATCAGCATTGCTTCGCTGCCATGGTGTTTCTTGGTCTAGTTAACCTGCCTGTAATCTGCCACCTGTATTTAGACCTTCTGCTTTTCTCTTGCTTGCTTTCCTCCCTCGCTTCAATATTCATGTCTGTTCCTCTGCCCCGACCGACGTCTTCTTGCCCTGTAAGCCTCTGTTGTAGTCTCTACTGAAGTCCTAATAATGTAGCCTGGTTGACATATAACTGTTGGTTTTGTATATGGGTCAGTTTGAGATCCTGTGAACTACAAAAACTTGAAAGCTTGAAATTTAAATATAAAATTTTGCATCTGTTTTTCTGCTTTTCTCTAAAACCGAATGACCGGATGGTTGAAAACACACCTGCACAGGTGCCATATGGATAAATCCTTGTTAATCACTTAAAAACAGAATGTCAGTAATAAAAAGACTGCTTATATTTATTCAGTTATTTCAAATTCCAAAATGACAGGTTTGACAGCTACTGGATTTCACAACTTCTGGCCAGCTTTTCTCTTTTTTGTTGGTATTATTTGTGTTCAAGTACTCATTGAGATGTAATTTGTCTTAAAAGTTGAAAAGTAAAACCAAACTCAATACTAATGTCTGGGAGCATAAAGCTTTGAAATAATTTCAGTCTGAAACCATTGAAGCCCCACAGTGTCTGCAATGAAAATTAATGTAGTTTTTTTTTTTTTCCTTTTTTAAAGCATGTGTGCTTCAGTGCGTTTTGGATCAATTACTAATGAAATTTCCATACTCAAGGCCTTCTGGGTAAATTCAGTGGTTCCCTCTCTTTGTAAGAGCATCTCCTCCCCCATATTTTCATATCCATATTACATATTTTAGCTTTTGCTTTTTTCAACTTATTTCTTTTCCCCTAACCAGAGTGCTACTAATTGTCATGGTCCTGAGTCTGCCGACTCAGTGTTTTGTGTTTCTTTATGCTTTTGTTTATTCTGATTATGTATTCCGTTATGATTTGCCATTTGTTAGGTTTCTGTTCTGTGCCTGCCCTGGCCCCACTTCTGCGTTCCATGGTGTTCTGTTCCTTAGTCTGTGTCTCTCTGCCCCTCACCCCGTTTCGTATGATCTCAGGTTTGTTATTTAGTTTTCCCAGTCTAGGTTTCTTCAGTTATTTGTCATGCCTCACTTGTTAGGATCCCTGGGTCGTTGACCCAGGGTTTTGAATTTATTATATTATTTATAATTTCTAGTCTTTGGTTTCTTTGTTAGAGTTCTGTCTTATGGTTTATGTCTCTGTGTAATCCTTAGTTGCTATATCCCCGTGTCCAGTCAGTGTCTGTGTCTGCCCTGGTCCCACGTCTCTGTTCCCTCTGTTGCAGTGCCTGCGTGTGAGTCTGTGTCTTTAGTTCAGTCTGTGTTATGTTTCCTGTTTTATTTTGAAGGTCCATGTCTGATGTTAATGTATCTGGTTTTGCTTCCCCTTGTCTCGTTAGGCCTGATCTTATCTTAATAAGATCGGGCCTGATTATTAGACCTTATAGAAGTAATAAATGCATGAACTAGTTTTTTCGGCATCAATCAAAGAGACATATGTCAGCTTTCTCATCTCTCTTATTAACATGTCCATGTCTCCTTGCAGACTTTTAAAAGGTAGTCTTTCTTAATTTATCCATAAAAAAAACAAGGAGTGAAAGGAAATGAGTGAAAGAAATGCTGAGTGCATTATGGGAAGCCCCCAACAGCCTAAGCCCATTGCTTCACACCTCAGAGACGATTCAGGATCACCTGATCCAGACCTTACTATAAATTTTATCAAATAGAAAGTTTTAAACTTAAAAGTAAAGAGGTCTGTCTGTCTCCTAAATCCAAACTTGAGAGCTGAAGGCTCTGCCTCCCATTCTACTTTTGAAACTATAGGAATCACAAGTAAGCCTGCAGTGTGGGACTGAAATGCTCTGTTAGGATAATAGGGTACTATGAGTTCTTTAACATATGATAGAGTCTGTTTATTTAACACCTTATATGTCAGAAGAAGGATTCGTAGTCCCAGTAGTACTCTTGCTGGATCATTTTGATTTAACTGAGGGCTTTTCAAGGAGCTTTTAGTGCAACCTGATAAAAATGAATTACAATAGTGCTGCCTAGAAATCTGAACTAACCAAATTAAATGAAAATGATGCTAAAACGGGACTATCTTGTTAAAATATCATGTCAAGAAGTCCTGATCAAGCAACCATGAGGGATGACTTGAGAATGAGACTACCCCGATGTAGATATCTCAGGTCAATGCTTCTAAATGGTGAAAAAAATGTACAACTAATCACGGTGTAATCAAGTTGGTAGGCACAGGACAAACTGGAGACAAATGACAAAAATAAGGTACTTTGTGACTGCAGTACATATCAGTAGAACCACAAGCTGCCCATGAACATACAAAGGCTACATTCATTCTTAACTGTTTTCTTTCTAGAAGGTTTCGCTTCAGTCTGACTCAAATACACAATTTACCTTCAGTGTTTGCTTCCTCTAAATTCACTATTTGTTTATGTCAGCATCGCTTTTGTTTCTCTTCCATACCTTGTCTTTGCACATCCCTCATTCTTCTGTCATTTGCATGTGTGTGTTTGTGTGTCTACCAGATAACCTGTCTGAGGTACTATTGAGGTTAATGAAGGGAGACTGCATCAGGCTCCAGATCCCCTTAATAAACCTCGTCAGCTCCACCAGCCTGCTGAATGCCAATGAGTTACTCAAATGTATCGCTACACCTGTGTCAGGCAGACAGAAAAAGTCTGTGTGACAGGAAATAAGGTTTGAGTAAAGACAAGTTCAGACATTAGTAAACTGTCAGGTCATGAATGTTATTTAATGTTTAGTAATACTAAACTGACTATGGCTGTTCAAGTCCATATGGCATCAGTGTCTATATACATAACATTATTTTAGTTTTCAAACCATTTTGTCACGATGAATGATTGTTTTCTGCAAACTGCTATTTTACCTACTCAGTCATCAAAGGGTGTGAGAGGGCTGAGGATGATCCAAGCACAGAAGTTCACACCTGGCATAACTCCAGAACAAAAGAGACAAATCAAGTTAGATTTCACATTAGGTTAGAGACTAAATTGTTGACACCTATATTTATATTACAACTCTGAACCAACATGGATGTAAACGATAGTTTTAGTGGTTGGAAGAGGCATACAATTGCAAGTTTGCACTTCCACATGTATGTGACCCAGACCACCTCTAAATCTGGGAATCATTTGTGTCTTCTTCAGCCTAGTACTTGCATCAATTTGTGACTGGATCACAGATGTCACACTTTTTGTGAGATTGCAAAGCATCTTTATCTTGTGCCCTTATGTATTATTTAGGGGCTTTATGTTATAATATAAGGCACCTTGAGGCTACAATTGAATTCAATCTAACATATTGAGATAATGTTTGGTATTTTGATTGACTTTGGTTGACAAAAAAGATAACACAAGAAAAGGATGGCTCCAAAACAAAAATGAAAAACAAAAAAACAAATAAGCTCATCTGTGGGTGCATTCTTACAGAAACAGTTTAACAGCTATTGCATTTAAAGTGTGTACACAACTGCAGACAGTCACATAAGGCTTTAAAAGATATAAGACCATATTGATGCTTAACCTCTAACTCTCATGAGATGTGCAAGTTGCGGACTTATTAAAAAAGAAATCTTTATTGGTTGATTGATAATACTTTATTTATCCCGAGGGAAATAGTTTTTTTATTGAGGTGAAATTAAATATTCTTAAGGCAACAAAAAGAGACAAATTGAACTTGTTAGGCTCGACAATTTAACTCTGTTGTATGTATAAGTGAGATTTTGCCTCACTTTTTGTTCTATTTTATGTTCTATATTTCCTGACTAGCCATGTGGCAAAATCAGCGGCACAGGGGCAAAGATGTTACAGAGCAAGATGGAATGGAAATGCAGAGAGAATGGAAAATATGTTAGTAATAGTGGGAAATTGACACTGAAGCAGGGGGAAAAAAAGAACACAAATTGACTTAAGTGATAGAGATATTTGATGTAGTCATTTGTAAAGTTGTGTTTTCAAGGGACTTTATGCAGCTGTACCCTTAATGAGTACCATAGGAACTGGAAGAGTAAGCAACAGACAGGTGCTGTTAATAAAACACAATTGATTAACTGATCATCAGCAGGTGTAACCATCTGCACCTTCTGTTGCTTTGCCAGTATAGTGGTAAAAATTTACTTAAGTGTCTTTTCAAATCACAATTACATCTGATTCAAATTATCTGTAACTGGGTTGACCTCAAAAGGATTTTCGTGAGATATAAATCCTCACTAATGACTGTGATTTCATGCCTGAGGTGCAAACTTGTATTTTCTGATATATTTAAGTAATCCACTAGCAGAATAAGTTAGACATACAATTACAGACATGCAATTATTATAGGTCAATTTTTTCAAGTTATGACCCAAAGGGCGCCCGACTGACAGAATTACCCGGGTTGCCATTTAACATAACATTCATATTTTTGAATTGTGGGAAGTAGCCAGACCCTTAAGAACAAACATGTTTGTATTGCCAAATACATTTAGAATTTTTTCTGTTGGTCCCTGCCAATACGTATTATTAGTATTATTATTATTATTAAAAAGCAATTATGTTGCTTTGCACCATTTGCTATAAATGGTTACTGAATGCCAGATTATAAATAAGATTATTTAAAGCAATGCAACCACATAAATGTTTTTTTTGTGATTATACTAAATTCTGGGAAAATGTTGCACAAAATATCAGTGGTATATTGCATAAATGCTTTCGTTTCTTTACCTTTTACCAGCATGAATTATTGGCCCTCAGTCCATGCTTTCCAATCTTGCAATCTTGTGTCTGGTAAAACAAAAAGTTTAAATAACTTGATGTTTTCATGAGAGCATGTGAGAAACAGTCTCACACACTTTAATACTTCATGCTGCTTCCACTTTCAGTATTTCAATGCCAACTCTGGACACAGACAGGAGTAACCAACCTGCAGGTGATTGTTCATTTGACTGCTGCACTTCTCCTCACCGCCCTATGTGATTCTTCCCAACATGGAGGTATAATCTTAGAACTTCTTTTAGTGATGTGCTCCAGGGCCTGAAAAAGATAAATGAAGTGAAAAATAAAAGGTGACAGTCTTGGTGACGCACTGAACCACTCATACTATAGTGGTCAGAATGAATAAATAGCCAGTTTTTCCATTTGCAGTAGTAGCGGACAGGGACATGACAAAATCATCTGTCCCTGTGTGTACATCTGATTATGCACTTTGCATTTGGAGTTAGATTGTGTTCAGCTGAAAGTCCTTCACATACAGCACAGAAAGAGATTTGGTGGTTGCAAGAGATTAAAGAAGAACACGTAGTGCTTCTCATACTGGTGTCATGAAAGGAACAGCTCTATTGTTTTCTTGGTATTTGCTACTCTCTTACGAGAGCATTCTGTATACCCAACCTCTTCTCACACTCACACACACACACACACACACACACACACACACACACACACACCTGCAAGTTCCCCAATGAAATGCCTTCCTTGTACTTGAAGAAAAACTTTAAAGTAGCTCATATTTCTTTCTAGCTTGTATTCATACGAGTATAGATCTCTGCAGAGCCATACATCTAAATATGTACAGCAGACAGACAAAAAGAAAGGGAAAATAATACAAAGGAGGAGGAAGTGTAAGAGGAAGGAGGGGAGAGGGAGGGCAGGAGGAAATTGTGATTGCATTCATTTTGTAGTCAGATCTTTTGTTCTGTGTCTCTAAAAGGGGGGAAGCAACCATCTCCATTTAGATTGCTTTCCCTGGTAACAAAGAGGACACACACGCGCCAATAAACATATGCTAAGTTTCGGTCTTTTACCTCTGTTATACTGATCTAATGAAACAACATTTTGTACAGGTATTCTGGTATGTTGTGGTAGGGGGGAAAAAATCAAATGATAAACTGAATGCTGATTCTTCCCACACTAATATGTTGGTGATTTTCGCAAACTATAGCAAAAACTTCTCATTGACTACAAAAATGAATCACAATGAAATAAAAAAAAAAAAAAATCTCTTTCCTGTTTGACTCTGCAATGAACTGGCAACATGCTCAGCTTGGCCCCTGCCTTCTACCCAATGTCAGCTGCCCCAAATTATGATTACTTTTTCCATATGTTTTTGTATCATGTTCATAATAGAAGATTTTGGGTAAACTTACAGGTCATGACCAAATTGTTCCATAGGAGCACTGAACAATTTAGGTTTCTCATGTGACACCATACACACATTCAACGTTCAAGAGTTGTCCACCATATTGGATCTGATTCAGTCACCGGCTGCTATGGAAAAATCTGGAGGGTACTGGCTGTAGATGCGTGAAACTGGTTGCAAAGAAGTTGCAATCAAGGTCACCGACTGGTCTGTATGAACGGCGGGGTGCGCCAATGGTTTAAGAAACAGGACCCTGAAGTAGACCCAGAGAGAGGGGTTGCAGAGGAACACAAGGCGAGTCTTTATTGTGGCTGATGGCACAAGAAAAACATGAAACTAGGAAAACTAAGAAGACTATGAACACTGTTAACTAAATGATTATGAAACTCAGTGAAAAGAATATATAAAACTATGAACACTGAGTAAACTAGGAATTCTATGAAACACAGTGAAACAATGAGGAAAACCTATGAAGTCTGTGGTGTGAATAACAGACGACGTGACAATAACTGAACAGAAACACACTGACTAAATGCACACAAAGGTGATTAGGGGGAGTGAAAACACATGAGGAAACAGCTGATAAACATGAACCTAATGATGCTACAGGGGAAGTGAAACTAAACACAATGAACAAAGAACACAACTCTTTCAAAATATAACAGGAAACATGGAAAAAAATATATAATAATCAACAAAATAAAAAACTAAAATACACAAGACACTGGGTCACAGACCCAGTACAGTGACAGTCAGCTTCCAGCAACCACTTGTAAGCAGTCGAGAAATACTTTTTTTTTTCATCACTGATTTCACATTGTCACCTTGATTGGCACTTCTCCAACGTAGTCACGTCACAACAAAACCTCAAAAGATCTCATATACTGTTTTGAACCTTTATTGTATTTCCGTGTGCAACCATCTTTGAAAGACTAAATAATGGTTTTAAGATCAAATAATGCATTCAGTGCAAACCAACAAATACCCTGTTAAACCTGTGTCCTTGCACGTGGAATGCACCTCTAAAAGATGCAAAATCAGAAAATGAATAAATTAATCTAACCAATGTAGAGTTGTAGGTGAAATGAACAAAATAATACCTAAAAGTGTCATGATCATTTTAAAAATAAACAGACAAACAAATAGACACATTAAAGAAGCTCAAAAAATTTTCTGCATTTCTGCTTATATCATTCAGCCCTCACTCGCTTTAATCAAGTCGTCATGATTTCTAACGATTTCTTAATGAGTTCTGTACAAAAAAACTAAGCAAACCAAACTAAGAGCTGACCTGGAGCGAGGTTGTATGTTGCTATGTTACTTATTAATATGTTACTTACCATTCACCTGGTAAAGTTTGGTAAATGTAGAATACATTTTACTTGGAAGTCATGGTAATTTTTCTTTTTCTTCATGTAAAGTCTGACCTTTGTTCTTCATAGTTACTCTACAGTGATTCTTTAATATAAATACTTCAAAAGTTTAATTTGCCATTCTTCCACATAAATAAAATAGACTAGGTTATCAAAGTTTTTTTTTCTCTTCACTATCATCATTCCCCCACAGTGAAGCTTTCTTTTATTCAGGGTTTCATTAAAATAGTAAAATTGAGTTGTCAGTTGTCAGAACAGTAAAAAAGTGTCCAGTGTAACATCATTTAACTGAAGAATTAATTAACTCTCGCTGGCAGTATTTATAATATGTGAGGGCAGAGGGTTGGTCTGTAGTTTTTAAGTATCAGAGAGTTCGTCTGCAGAATAATTCAGCTGTTGAATTAAGCCTTTTTTCCCCTCTCAACCAATGTCGATGTGTGTTAAGGGTACAGAGTGATTGCAACGAGAAAGCTTGACCTGAAAACTGAAAGTAGGCAGAGAGCACTACAATTGCTAGTTAGTCTACACAGTAAAAAGCTGCAAAGTGAAAGAGAAGCAAATCCAGGGCTTTTCTTTTCTTTCTTTCAAAGTATACTGTCATGACATGGATTTGTGATTTTACAGTTGCTAAAATTAAAGTACTCATCATGTTCAAAACACATACCACAAAAATATAATTGTATTTAGATATAGAATTATGAGTAAAGGTACTTTAATTTGAACCATCACTAGCAATTTTTTATTATTTGGTGACACTTACTACGGCTAAAATGTCAACTTTTGAAACATGTTGCAGCAGTACTTGTATACATTTATCTTTCATGTGACATTTAGTAAAATTTTATGACTGGGGATGAATCTGAATGACATGATTTCTTGAATTTTGTACTTGCAACAGGAAGGGGAAATATTAGCATTTTTACACACCATGCTAGCATTAAAGTAAACTTGTCTACTAAACATCGGAATAATAGCAATTGTTCCTAGACTAGAATAACTGTACTTTTAAAAACAAACAAACAAAACTGTGTAAGATATCATTCAGATACATTGTGAATGTAATTTAAAAACACCCGTTGTTATTATTGGGCAATAAATGGCATGAAATTGGTTAAAATTGAGCTGTTAAGAGTTAAGGCTGATATACCCCAATATCACACTATATGAAACGCAAAATGGAAAATTTTGTATTATTCATGCCATTTTCTGCAACCTTGGTGAATGACACAGCAAGCTGTTTTGTGGCTAAAAGCCTGGATTGGTTACTTTATTTTTGCTATTCTTTCAGCATTTTATGAGGTCAATCCTTGAGAATCTAATGCAAAAATATTCTGATCATATGTTTCAAGTCATTACAGCTTTTCTTTTTAAACTGATATGTTCAGTTCCGTCAGTTCTGCCATCTGGATGGAGTTTCTAAAGGTACATATCAGCGAGAAAAGTATTAACTAATTTGGCAGTAGTATAATAGCATGGGCCATTGTTGGATAATGGAATATCATGCTAACTGGTTTATTTGAGGCAGCAAAAATCTTCACTCGCAGAATTTTATCTAGTTTGTGTAAACAGTTTCATCAATTTAAAAACCTTTGCTAAAACACAGAGCTTCAAAATTCTGAATTACCGTGTTAACACAACCAATGGCACATCACAGAGAGGAAAGACTGGAGAGGTGACGAGACATAGAGAGAGGAAAAAGATGAGCGTGTGGAGAAGGGGATGAGAGAGGAGATATAATGATGCAAGTACCCGAGATAAGTGACTTCCATCTGAGGTTGGCAGGCCCTGAACGCACACACTGGCACACAAAACCTACGCACCGCCCTGCTGTGCAGAGCCCGTGTGCCACATGAAAAATGTTCGCTCTTTTCTCCACTTGTTTACAACACTGGCACTTTTCAATTAGCTGGGCAAATGGACACACATACACACACACAAATATGCACTCCATATATTAACATGCTGACAAAGAGTCAGACCACACAATAGCATCACAAACACACTGGAAGCCTATTTTTTAGAAGAGAAAGCTATCAGTTGAGGATATAAACAACAGAGGCAATAGCGCAAATGAGCTGCTGCAAACAAACGGACACGCAAATTCCCTGAAAATCATCCAAATAAGGTACACACATACACAAAACCTGTGTGTGTGTGTGTGTGTGTGTGTGTGTGTGTGTGTAAATTCAGTTCAATTCAGTTCAATTCAATTCAATTGTTTCCTCAACATGTTTTATATTGTAGGTAAAGACCCTACAATATAAAGAATGTTTTTTAAAGAGGAAAAACCCAACCATCAAACAACCCCCTATGAACAAGCACTTGGCGTCAGAGGGAACAAAAAAACTCCTTTAACAGGGAAAAGCAGGCTCGGGAGGGGTAAGTCATCTACCATGATCAGTTGAGGGTGAGGGGAGAAAGAGACATGTCACAAATTCAAACTCATATGCGCACACACTTCCAAGTCCTTCCGTCTGAAGAACAAAAAGTCACACCATCCCACAATTACATGAATGAATTTGCGTGTGATAAAATAAAATTGCATATCATAGCAGTCATGTGTGTGTGTGTGTGTGTGTGTGTGTGTATTGCTGTGGGCATGTCATTTATGGCCACGCAATGACATGAAAAAGTTTAACATATGTAGACATATTGATGATTGAGGAGATCATTAAAGATAGGATGACAGGCAGAGCTTGGTTACTGCACGTGGCACGACATGATGGACGAAAAGGAAAAAATACTCTGTAATGATTTAAGGAAATTGCCTTGTTATTCAGCTGCCATTGTATGATAGGCTGTTCTTTCCTTTGTGTCTTTATCATTGTCATTGAACACAACACACAAAGCCACAGTATGCATCTGTACGTATGCAATACTCTGAGCATAATGCACTGAACAAATACACACAAAACTAGAAACATATTTAATTGCTTGACTCTTGCACAGTGGGATCAAAGTGTGCCTGCTAGGTGTTACCCACAGGTAAGGTGAGATTCTTACCACTCTCTCAATGAAAGAGTACAGGTTACACTAAAAGGAAAAGATGAGGTTTTTGGGGTATTTTTAACTGTTTTTGACTCCTGATGTGGACGTGCTGCATATCTGTATAATGTTTTATTATGCTCTTTCTTGTTTAAGCCCAATTTGAAAACATTTTACAATATTAACATGATGTTATTAATCCTAAAAATTCATAGATCAAAAAGTGTTATCTAATGAAACTACAAACAAAATTCCATTAATAATCAATTTAATGGTAAATCAAATAAATATAGACAGACTTTAAATTGTCCTATTGCAGTTAATGTGTTTTTACTCACTAAAATTATAGACTAAGGTGTGAATTACAGAATTTTTAAAGAAAACATGGAAAAGACTTTAATCAAAACACTTGTTCAACCCCAGAACATCATAAATATGAATGTAGATATCATCCTAGCAATAACAAAACAATTAATGAAAGAGCAGTTCATGCTCTCGAATCATTTATTTGTTTTATTTCTTTTGAGATAACAGCCTACATTTGTTTTGGGCATTTCAGCAGAGCCGTGTAAACTAGTTCTTACAAAAGGCATAAAACATGCACCATTCAGTTTTACTTTGTTTCCTCTCCTCTCTGTTCCATTCCTCTCCTGCTGTGTCTCTAATCCAGTGCCACCCCCCTACCCCACCCCCACTTCCTTTCTCCCTGCTCCCCTTGCATTCTCATCCATTTAAAAATGTATGTTTGTACAGCTGTGGTGATGTGGCTTTATTCTGGCTGGTTGGCAATTTTAAATTTAGAATGACCTACTTTTAAAATTGCATTTCCTTACCTATATGTTAAAAATATATAGTGAAATTACAATAATACTAATAATACTACTACTACTACTAATAATAATAATGATAATAATAATGATGATAATAATAATAATAATAATAATAATAATAATAATAATAATTATTATTATTATTATTATTATGCTGTGCAAAAGTCTTGAGCCAGCATTCATTTCTTTATATTTTGGTTTGAAAGAGTTTCCTGTGATTTAAAGAGGCCTTGGGTGTTTTGTTGCTGTGGCGATCAAGGACAGGAAAACAAAGAGAAAAGGCTGAGAGATGCCAAATACAGAAGAACAAAACTGAAAATCTGTGGCAACTCATCTTACTTGAACCAAAAACGCAAAATTTTTTGTTAAGATCATCAGTAAATATGAAGGTCAGAAGAGAGGCATAATAGTGAGTGTTTACAGCCATCTATAAAACAGAGCGGAGGCTCTGTCATGGTTTGGGGTTTCATTTCTTCAGTGTTATTTGGGATGAGATTTTGGTCTGATCTAAAATTCTTTTTAGCAACAGCTTCATTGTTCAGCATGACAATGATTTCAAACACACTGTCATTGCAGTAAAAGAATACCTGGATAGAATCACATACAAACACACACGTCCACAATTAAGGCAGCATGGAGAGAAGTTAGCCAACTATTGGAGTTAAACAAAGACGTGATGAAGAAAGGGATGCCTAAGAAGTGCAACAAGCTGCCCATATCTGAGGCCTTGGAAACTGCCAAGTAAAGACTCACAGCCTTGGCCAGCCGCTTGAAGAGGATAGAAGGGAGAAGCCATTCCATTCAACGTGTACTCTTAGTGCCAGGGTAAGAATATGAGAACAGCAGCCCTATCAAGCTAGAGAAGAGCATATGGGAGAAGGACACAACATATTACAACAGTGGATAGTGGAGCTAAGAGCAGACCATAGAAACCTCTTTGAACAGGATCCAGTAACCATCACAGTGGCAGACATCAACAAAGATCCATGAATATATCAGTAAGATGACCACAACTGATCATATGCTCAGGCAGGAGAAACCCGAGAAAGAAGAGGAGCAAGAAGAGGGACCATTGTGAAAGGACAGGCCTCTGCATGGCATGCACCACTGGCAGATAGAAGAAGTGGCTGATACTGAGAAGTTCTACCAATGGCTGGGCAAAGCTGAACTGAAAGACAGGACAGAGGCACTAATCATGGCAGCACAGGAACAAGCTTGAAGCACAAGATTGATAGAAGCTGGGATCTACCACATTTTGAAAATTCTGAAAACACTGGCTTTATTTTCATGACTTTGTAATATTTCATGTGTAAAGAAACCCTTAAACAATAAATAAATAAAAACATCTTCACAAAGTATGTGAATATTGCTTAGATGCCATCTTCCTGCTTGAATTAGTATTGCATTTATTTATGGATCAAAAAGAGAAATTATCCACAAAGAACTAATTCAACCCCAAATGAATCACTCTGCACTTTAACATTCAAACTGTGACATTTCTTGTCATTTAAAGTCCCGCTGTTAAAAATAATAATAATAGGAAAGCAGTAATTACAATTGTCCAAAAATCTGACAGGGTGTGTTATTTATTATTAACTTATGTCTCTTTCATCTGTCCAAAAACTGACATCATCTGCTTTGCGAATAGCCTGTGTGATATTTAGGCTGTCAGACATCATAAAACTCCAATATGTGATCCTATACTGGATGGAATGTTGATATGATTAGTATGCAAGATCCAGCAAAGCACATTCATGTTTTCCTGCTGCTTTTTCATTGCTCTTTGGAAATATCTAGCACCTAACATCTTAACCTTTAAAATGATGTGAATCTTCATAGATGCTCTGTTAATATTTATGCTTGCTTATTTATTTATTTATTCATTTAAGCTGGGTTTAACAGTTTCAATGGTTCCCACAAATATCAGCATCTTTCACCAAAAGTAGAAATTACGATATCTCGCTCAAGGTATTTAAGACTTTTAAACCTTTGAGATGCAGAACATAGTTGAAATGTATTTGAAACTGAAGGGCAAATCTTTCTTCATATTGCCTTTATTAGTTTACCACACACACCAGCTGCTATTTAAGTTACTCATTTTGGTCCATTATCATCTTAATGAAGCTCATTGTTTTAAAACATTGTGTCTGAAATCTCTTCCTATTGCCTTGAGTATACTTTAATAATGTAGTCACCAAAGTAAGAATAAATTTGTTCCATATTATGTGCCCTCAAACATTAACATTGATCTGAAAACTTTTAGAAAGACTTAAACCTTAAAATTTAAAAGTTTAAGATTTTGACATTTGATATTTTGCACTAAAGGTTTTCTTTGCCCGAAGCATTTAATTTTTTTCCTCCTTGTGATTTTTTTGCATCTGATGAAATGAAATGTCTAACTGATTCAAACCACCACCAATAGCTTGTCTTTAAGTTAAATTAATTATACACTCCTTTTCTTCAAACAGTACTTCTTCAAAGTCATTAGCTGTTTCCTGCCCTCCTGTGCGTCCAACTGTGCTTTAAGTGTAAGTTCAAACATGAGGATCAGCGAGTCATGACTGATCATGACAATGGCAAATGCTGTGCTTTTCTGTTGTAATCTTCTATTTTATGCTGTTTCCACATGTAATATTCTGTGTGTATATATAATGGCTTTGCACACACTTTCCTCCTACTCATCATATTTGTATGTTAAGGCCAATCCTGCTCTAATACAGTGACCAACACTCTCCATCCTTTGGGAGAGTTCATTTTCTCCCTTTCATGCATAGAAGAAAAAAAAATACTTAAAGAAAGGCCGTCTCACTGACTAACGTACAACAAATATGTGAATTCTGAAACTGAGAATCTGAGGTTTGTGTGAACCTGAACTTGCTCATTATGTGAAGATATATTTCTGTTCAACCCACCCCACACTGCAATTCTGTGACATACTGCTACTGTAGCATCAGAGGGATGTGCAAAAAGCTGCCCTTTGGTGTTGATGCCATCATAAACTGGCCACTGTATTATTGGACACAGAGATAATGGTTCCCTTTTAAACAATCTCCAAATGTGGACTGACTTTTGTTGAGCCAGTTCACATGTGGAGGTTGGAGAGATGGCAGCGGAGTAGAGGTTTGCCAGCTAGGAGACAGTGGTTCATGTTTTACGTGCTTATTAATGTTGTTTGGACTTGGTGAGTTTTAGGCAGAAAAAATAAATACATTAATTAAAAAAATGTTTTAATAGAGCAATAACGTAACACATTGCTTTACTACATTAAGGTTCTTCAATAGTCTGAATGACGGGCTAAAAACAAATACATATATATTTATATGTGTTTGTGCACGCGTGTGTGTGCGCGTGTACATACACAAACAACTTCTAGAGAGTAGAGATCTTGGACTTTAATTTTTATTGCAAAGGATAAGAATGTGATTATAAAGTGCAAGCTGTGCTGACGCTGCAAACAAAGACCCTTTGCAAACATCTGCAAAGACAACATGCTAACATAGAGCTACACTGAAAGAAAGATACTGTGTGTGTCCTCATTGGGACAGGGATTTGTGTCAGTGAGAGACTTTAGCCTAAGGTTAATATTGTTAACTGATAATTAGGCTACACTACAAGTGGCCTTCTCTGTGGAGTAAATAAGTAACCCAGTGCATTACTTTTAAAAAAGTAGCATCCCACACACTGTTCTTTATATATAAATAGCTGTGAGATAAGGCTTTTTTTTTTTGCTTTTGCAATAACCAAGGGTGTCATGACACAAACAAGGACAGAACACCTTTGGAATATTTGAGAAATGCCAGTGGCTTTGAAAAAACAGCAGTACTCGATGACCTGGGTGTGATCTCTCCCTCCAGTCACATTGTGGGGTATCTTATGACTTATGTGGGCAAAAAGGAAGTCTTTAGTCATATAAACCAATAAATGTAATATTATACTGGCACTCTCAAGCACAAGGAGTGTGTGTACGTTTGTTCAAACAGACATGCCCAAAGATCCCAGCCTAGAAATGTTCCAAACACAGGAAAATAAGAAAATAAGGTAATTGGAAGCAGAGGGTGGGGTTTAAATACATCACCACTTCTACTGGGCCATTAGAGATGATTGTATGTTTGTATGTGTGTGTGTGGATATTTCACATACGCTGTAGCCACTGATTTTACCTTGTGAAGGTCATATTTCTGTGGAAATCAAGGCTTTCTCCCAGCCTGGCTGTGACCTATATACTGAGCTTACAGAGAATGACAGAGAGACAGACTCAGATGGGTTAAAAGTGTGTCAGGTGACATGACTTTATGTTCATGTGTCAACAATAACAACAACAACAACAACAACAACAACAACAAGTTCAACTGCAATACTGATGAAAAACATCACCATCACTGGGATGATGATTATTTCAAATACAAGGATTTTATTGAAGTACAAATCTACATCGCGAATTCATACTTTAGTGAACTCACCAAAACAGATACATTGTGTCACAGCTCACTTAATCCCCTTAATGCCCTGTGTGTTACTTTCTTTATTCTTTAAGGAATATTATTCCATGAGTTCCTAACCTGTCATATTACTCCTCACCCCATGTGCAAATCAGAATATATTACCAGCTAAGCATTAGTTAAAAGCCTCTGATAAACTCTGAGATGTGCTGATATGGCACTTCAGTGAGGAACAAAGTGGTTTGTGTCACTTTAATAAGTAGAGTGAGGTATATTAAAAGTACCTTGTCCATTTTTAAAAACTGATTTATTCTCATTTGTATAAAGGATTAAGATAAAAGGGCAAGGAAGGTGGCGTAGTAAAATATGTACACTATTAACATTAACAATATTATTCACAGCTCAGACATGATGATACCAATTCCTTACTGCTTACTTTACAACACAACAGTTACTTAAAAACAACTGCATCCAGGTGCAATAAAGTACCTGATTTGCCAACTAAGATTAGCATTAGCAATCCAAACGACCTTGATGCACTGAATTGGATAAACAGGAAAAAATTGGATGGATGGGCTGAACACATGTAGTGTACTCAAATGTAGAGCAGAAGCTTACAAGTGCAGGAGTTTGTGAACCACTATGCTTTTCTACTTGTGCTCTGTCCTCTTCTTCCTGCCTTTGTCCACCCCTTCTGTCTGCCCTTTTTCCTGCCTGTCAGTTCTGACACAGCTATATTACTAGATTCTTAATATTAATGTGAATAATAACAGAAATAAAAATAAAAATAGAAATGAAAAAATAAATGGAGAACAGAACACAACAGGAAGTGAATAATTGCTTAAAAATCCATGTTGTTATGATTATTGTGTCATAAGCAACACTGACTTGTTTATTTAACTATAAATAATGAAGTTATGTTGTCACACCAGTTAACAATGGACTTGAAAGTCAAACGCTCAGTGACAGTAGCTTTAATTTGATATAAATAACTTCCTTAGCACATGTTTCAAATCACTCTTTTCCATCAAACACACACACACACACACACACACACACACACACACACACACACACTTGTTTTCATATCTTAGTGACAACATCTCATTGACATTATGCTTTCCCTAGCTGCTTACCCTAACCCTAACCATCAAAAATGAATGCCTAATCCTAACCCTCAGCCTAAACCTAATTGTAACCCTGACACTAAAACCACATTTTGAGCCTCAAAAATGCCTTCAAACTCATGGGGACCGGGATTTTGTCCTTCATAAGTGACTGTAGGTCCCCACAGGTACTGAAGGTTTTAATGACAAGTTTTCTTGTGTATTTGTGAATTTTCATGACCACATTGGCTACTCTCTACATTGGGCGATCACAATGGAAAAACAAAAAAAAACCCCAAACACTCTGGACCCTCTTTGCTGGCTTTCATACAGGTCACTACTGAATCTTTCCTTGTAAAGCTTGTAGGACAGTGTAGAGTAAAAATAAAAATGTTGACTCTCCACTACATATAAGAGCTTCAACTAATATTGCAACCATGATTATCCCTCAGATACTATACATTATAAATTTTAAATTTATATTTGCTCCAAAAGACTGAATAACATAATAACAGTTTCTTGTACAAAACCAATTCCAAAGAAGTTGGGGTGTTGTATAAAATGTAAATAACATTACTTGTAAACCTCATAAATTCACATTTTTTCACACAAAAACATATCAAATGCTTGAACTGAGACAATGTATCATTTTAAGAAAAAAATGGTTTAACATGAATATTTGAATATCTCAAAAAAGTAGGCACAAGTACAACAAAACACAAAAGTAATTGGTGATAAAAAAAATTGTGACCAATTAGGCCAACTAGCAACAGGTCAAGAACATGACTGGGTATAAAAAAAACCCTGCATATTAGAGAGGCAGAGTTTCTCTGAAGTAAATATTAGCAGAGGTTCCTTAAAAAAAATGCAAGGACTGAACCATTTACAGTTCATAATATCATCAAAAAAAAAAAAAGAATCTAGAGAAATCCCTGTGTGCAACAGACAGGGCCAAAAATCAATAGTAAATGCTTTTGATCTTCCGGCCCTCGAGCAGCATGGATTAAAAATAGGCATGAGTCTACGGTACATTCATCTTGTGTGTTAAAAATCAAGAGCTGAAAGTCAGCACTTTGACCAGTTGTTCATTTTGTTTCTATTTCTTTTTATTATTATTTTTTACTTATTGCATTTACTTTGTTCTACAGTTAGATTCAGTTTTATCTACTTGTTTAAAAAAAAGTTAATGATTTAAGTTCAAATAAAACTTTTTCTATTTGGAACAAACCCAAAGATATCCTGAGAGGTTTAACTGACCACATAAATGAGTTGTACTTAGAAAAGAGGGAACTTGGTCTACTACTTGTGTTGGTTTTCCAACACTATCTACAATTACAAATAGTCATGAATTCAAGCTTGCCCCATTATTTATGGTGTTTTTTTGAGCTAGACTATCTCTACAGGTAAATAGTATGAGCTAAGACACACAGTGACTAAGTAAAGCAGTGTACTATTAATAAGACACGTCCAAAGAGGGTTGGACAACTTATTTTATCTGCCTTGTGTTCCTCAGGCCATGCTTCTTGATTCAAACCATAAGTTATTGTTGGAGCTAGGTAGGTCACCTTCACTTTATTGGTTCACTATGGTTCCATAGTGAAAAATTGAGCTTGTTCTTTTTAGATTAACTTATAATGCAAGTATGAGAACATTCAAATGAACCTCACTACCAGTGTGAAACTCCAGAATGTCAAGAATATGCCACCTAAAATGCAATCTAATGTAATAGTCATTAGTTGCCACTAGATGCTCATAACTGAAATAGTTGGTGACCGAGAACCACATATGTGTGGTACTGCAGAAAATCCGTCACTTGGTAAAATGTAGAGACTTTATATTTTGCAATTTAAATACCTAGAAGTTGTCATTTTTAAAATGCATTAATCAGAGCCCAACTTATAAGTGCTTAAGTCTACTGAGGCCTAGAGGTAAAAAAAAAAAATTAATGTGTTTAAAAATTCAATTTCATTTCATTCTTGACAGAAGTTTGACCTAAACTCAGATTTCTACAAAAACTGAAACATTTAAATATGTTCTGCTATTTTATTATGTCAGTTACTGACAGTTTAATAATCTATTGAAATTTGCTCTATTCTTATTAAAAAAAAAAAATCATTGTCAGTGTATTTTGTGATGAATCATCTGGTAAAGCAGAACAGTTTCTAGCAGGGATGTAAATTTGCTCTCACAGTTGCCTTTTAAGATCTGTTCCTTTAACAATTTGCAAGAATAAAAAGTATTACATGCCATGTTAAACTAAAAATGTCAGCTGTAAATGGTTCCAAACAAAGGGTGTTTGACACATATTTAAACCATTCCCCAAAAGAAAGCCCAAATCATGAGATTATTGTTAGAAATATACAGTATAGCATTTAACCAACTGACCACTTCTAACAAGCTTCTACTTTTTAAAGAACAAGGCTTTTGTTCCACAAAAGGAGCTCAAGTGAAGTTTTAGAGGAATATTATAAGATCGAACATCAAACACATTTATTTATCATTCAAGGTGTCAACTGTCGTCTTTACCAACCTTTTACATGCTGTAGTGCCATTATTTTGGAGCATTTCAAGTTGCTATCCATTAACAGAACCATTATATCCCAGTTTTCAATAATACGTATGCATTAAGTCCATAGTAACTACATAAATTGCAAAAAGTGCAAAAACTACAAAAAATTGAAAATCATTTTTGTTTTTTTTTACACATATTTCTAGTTAAAGAAATGTCAGAGGTATATCCCTCAAAACTGTAAATGCAACAAAGTTGCACAAAATTGTTTCCAACCACAGGAAATGTATTTTGAGTGTCTTCATAGTTTCATTTTTGCATTTGTGCAATTTCTAAGCATCCCAGAAACTATACAAAAAGGCAAACATGACTTTCGAAAATACCAGTAAACCTTTGAAAGGCCCTGTAGGGAAAAAAGTATGTTTCTATGAAAAGTTACTTCCGGTTTTTCCAGGTAATGGCGGGCATGTGATAGTTTGCGCTGACATTTATTCCAACGTAGGAAGTGCTATGAACAGCTGATCAGATCGGCAAAGCGTGTTTCTAGATTATAATGTTTTTGTTGTTGCCAGCACTTTTAATGCGATTTTTGCAAAGCCATTTGTGGAAGGAAACCATGATTGGGACAAGGTGGATGCATGTTATGCAAGTACAACTCTTCTGGTTTCATATGCCCAATAAAATTATTGTGCCAGCTTATTTGGTTGCAATTGTACCGGGATTTAAAAATAGTTATGCAAATCAGAGCGTGCACGCTCTGATGGGCTTAAAAGGGTTACATCCATCCATTCATCGTTCTTCTGCGGTTTGTCCAGGTCTGGGTCACAGGGGCAGCAGTGAGCACTCCCTGGCCACCTCTTCCGACTCATCAAGCTAACGCTGGAATTTTTCCCAAGACAGCCGATAGCTATAATCTCTCCAGTGTGTCCCTGTGGCAGGACACGTCTGGAACATTGCATCCAAGACGCATCCTAATCAGGTGGTTAAACCACTTCAACTGGCTCCTTTTGTTGTGGAGGAGTAACTGCGCTACACTGAGTCCCTATTGAATGACTCAGCCCCCCCCCCATCCTCAGCCTCTCTTCACGCTCTATTAAATGAAAAATACATCAAAACAGGTTTTGGAATGGATAATATTCCCAAAGCCCTGACCTCTATGCTACTGAAAATTCATGGACTTTGCTTAAAAGTCAGGTCCATGTCAGAAAACCAACCAATTTAAAAGAACTATAAAGAAGAGTGGTCAAATATTCAGATATTCAAAATAATCAGTATAATCATTCCACCCTGCAAAAGCTCAAAGAAATTATTTAAGAAATAATTAAAAGCTGATGAGTGTATGTAAACTTTTGATCACAGCTGTATATTACTTACACTATCAGAGAATGTGCTACTTTTTAAATTGCACACTTTAAATTTCTACTTTAACAACAAAGCTGTTTTCTCCCAAGGTCTTGATATAAATACAAACTTGTGTGTGCCTGCTGCTATCTGAAGGCCTACTTTCTCTTTGCTGGGCTTTCATCCCATTGCACATCACTCAATGGGATGAAACTTCCATGCGAGCGCAAATGCTTTGTCATGGTATAGTGCAAGCCAATAGCAAAATTGGTTTCAAGTGCCATTGTTGCATCCTCTCTAAAAAAGCCTTTTACCTTGTACCACAGGCTGCTTGACCTTAGTTTTTATTTATAGTGTTTGGATAATTTCTTCCTTGAAGGCTTCCTTGAAACCTTTCCCCTCTATGCGATCTATTTTTATATTCTAATGCTCATGTTTGCCCTGAGAGTTAAACGATTTGAATCACCTGTCATTAGAAGTTACATAATGCGATAAGTGGCTATTACTGTATCATTAAGAAGCCAATGGGTTCAGACACATGGTGATTAATAGAACAAAAGGTAAAAAGATCATAAGCTGGAGTTGCAAATGTTCACACTCTCATTCATTTCCAATATCTACATCTACACATGGTGTCACGGTGTCTCAACCTCACCTCCCCTGATAAGGATGAAATATTCTGCATGAATTAGTCTCCATTTTTCAAAACACTGTGCCGCCTAGATGATTTATATGAGGCTTCATAGTCATAGACAACTAAATCTAAATTTTCTCTATGCATCTTCGACATTAAAAGTGCATATGAGAAGAATGTGGAGACAGAATATTGTGTGTGTGTCCATGTGTGTATGTGTATCCATGGGCCTTTCACTCAAACTTGTGTGGCTCTTGCTGAGCTGATAAGGATCACTCATTATGTGGTGAGTTAGTTCTCCGCTGAGGCGAGTCACAAACCTCTAGCCACATCACAACAAGCTCCTGATCTGTATTCATGGGTGGTTAACAGCCGGTGCACCTTCCCTCTGAAATATAGCAGGTGGACATCGTAAGTCTCGCTGCCTTCAGAGATGGAGAAATAAGGGTCTTACCTCAATACGACCCGCTTTAATTTGCTATTTAATTTTGATATATGATATTTTGAAATTGCCAACTATACTGTTTTTTTTTTAGTTAATTACATTTAGTTGCTAGATAAATCAAGTTTAGAGAAAACTGTTTCAAGATTGCCATATTATTGACTTTATCAGAGCGCTTTTTGAAAGCGACATCGTTTCTCACTTGCACCTTAGCAATGGGTACTGGAAAGTAACTGCATGACTGAAGAAGAAGAGCTTGAACATATGACTGACAAAATGTGAATCAAGGAAGGCCTTTGATCTTTATAAAGGTGTTTTTTCAGGACTTTTTCCCCCTCATTTAGGAACATATGCTTTCAGTGGCATAGGGATTTTGCATAAATTGTAACTGCATCTTTGTTTCTGCCAGTATTCACAAACTCCAGCTTTACCAGAGACCAATTATAATTATTATCTCTGAATATAACTTAATAACAGGGGACAGTTTGAAGAACAGCTGTGCCCATAAAGATTTATATTTACAAAAACATGACAAAACACTCAATTTTAGTGATGTTAGCAAGTGCAAAGCAAAAGGTCTGTGCAAAGTGGAGGCTGGTGTCAGGAGCAAGCTAAAACTTACATGCAGAACACAGTCCAGGGTAGGTTTGCATTGTTCATTTATTAACAATTTAACCATGTTGTAGTGAAATTGATATATTAATTCATCCTTCATCCTAGATAGATTCTCTAATAACAAGACAGGCAATAAATGTGGAACTATGAAAAATTTGAATTTTTGTAGTGCTTTTATCCCACCTGTGCCTGTCAGCTTTTTTATGACGCACAGCATTTCTGTAGGATTTTTGTTTTTGTCTTTTTTTTGTCTGAAAGAGGCCACAACCATCATGGAATACCATTTCCATAAAAGGGTGTCTGCAACAATGCCTATGTAGGTGGTGCATGGCAAAGTAACATTCACATGGATGGCAGGAGCCAAGGTTTCTCAACTGAACATTTCCCAAAGCATCACACTGCCTCTGCTGGGTTGCTTTCTTCCAATAGCACATCCTGGTGTCAGGTGTTTCCCAGGTAAGTGATGTCCACACATTCAGCCATTCAAGTGATGTAAAAGAAAATGCAATTCACCAGACCAGGCCACCTTCCTTCTTCCATTGCTCAGTGGTCCATTTCTGTTGCTCACATGTCCATTGTTGGCACTTTTGGCAGTGGACAGGAGTCAGGATGGGGACCTTGACTGGTCTGGGTGATTCAGTCCCACACAAAACAAAATGAAATACATTATGTAATCTGACATCTTTCTATCAGAAGAAGGATTAACTGTTGGATTGGACCACCACTGCAGATCGGGAACACCCCATAAGAGCTGCAGTTTTGGAAATGCTCCGATGTCAGCCATCAGCATTTGGCCCTTGTCAAACTTTCTAAAGTGCTTATGCGTGCCAATTTTTCCTGCTTCCAACCTATCAACTTTGAGGACAAAATGTTCACTTGCTCACTCACTAACAGGTGCCATGATGAAGAGATAATTATTGCTATTTATGTCACCTGCCAGTGATCACAATGTTATGCCTAATGAGTGTACATTAAATCTAAGTTTTAGTCCTGCAACTAAGATGTGACATCATGCACATCTAAAATTTATAATCAGGTCATGTCTTGTTCTTTCTTAAAATACTTTCTACTCCATGACTCAAGAGTATTCAAAATGTTTTAATGTGAAATAAGTGAAAAAATGCAATTTCATATTTTATGACTCTTGGGAGTTTAAGAGTCCTACAGTTTCACTGCAAAATATATGAGTGGATTAATTTGGTTCTGATTATAGTATCATCCATCAGTGGCCTTGCTCAAGTGTCTTTGTCCAAGACACTTAACTCCTACCAGAACCGCTGACCTTCCTATGGTGCTGGGCGAGCAAAGAAATCATTCACTTCAAGGATTCAATAATATAAAAGGAAATGAAATATCTCTTAGCATGAAATAAAGCTTATTTTATAGTCAAACCCTTTTTAGTACTGCTTGTTCTCTCTCTCTATGTTGCATTATTTGTAGAATCATGTAGAATTTAGTATTGAGTCATATTTTCTATTTCTAAAGCTTTATACTGATACATTTTAACAGTGGTTGTTGTGGTAACCAGTGTTGGGCAAGTTACTTTGAAAAAGTACAGCACAACCTCACGTGTCTGAATTTACAGTTATGTTTTCATTTTGACATACTGTATTAACACAATTGATCTAAAATCAGACACATCAAATCTGAGTAGAAAAAGTGATATTTTCACTGTAACAACCACAAACATGTTCATTGAATCATATTTCATAACCTTAAATGCAAATATAAATTGTGAATTTTAAAGTCATATGCACAAGTTTTGCAAACAAGTTATTTGCAGCCATTTACCTTTTACTCTTTTTTTATAACCATTTCAAACTATTTACATAACAATCAGGTGTTCTGCATTCAGTAAGAAGCCACAAAAATTATTTGTGCCACTCCAAAAAAATAATTTCTGTCCACTATAAAGGAGAACATCACAGCCTGATACCTGCAGGTCTGACAGCAGCAGGTGTATCACTCCTGTTTTCTACCTGGAGACAGCAGTCGCCTCATTGTTCTGACACACAACACAAAACTATCCACAGCACTATACACTAACTACACAAGACAACACATGAACTACACACTTCACATGAACACGCTAAACGTCACAAATCTCTCAGCATCTCAAAACTCGCTCTCTCTCTTTTTCTGCTCTTTCTCGCTCTCTCTCTCTCTCTCTCTCGCCGTCACTCCTAAAACTTCCCCTCTTCCCTAAACAACCAAATGTCATGTTGCCATATCATTTTTTGATTGGTCGACAGGGTGCATTTTTCCACCAACACAAACGGGCGTTTTTTGTTTTGTTTTTTTTACTTTTTGGTCATAAGCAGAGAGTGCTTGCTAGCGCTGTCCTTAGACAGCAAACGTGACGAAACTATTGAGGAAAAACACGGGTATATATTGTTTATCATGACTCTGGTTTACGTGGCCTATCAACACAATTTAAAAACTGATATATATCACCTTGTTGCTTTGTCATCTTGAAGTGGTCATGTGACCACTATATTCTTCCTCAGTCAAACAGCAGCACTCATACGATTGTTTTGCCCCTAGCTCCAGGTGTTGTGCCAAAAAGTGATTTGTCTACCAGAAAGTGATTGCCGCCCGCGGGAGTGCACGCAGCTGTAGCGCCCAGATTACTTACAGTTACTTCCATGCAACCGATATAAGCTTTGGTAACCTGAACACAACTTCAGCCGTTTGTTTGTTGAAAAATAGTAACGCGACCACACGGCATTTTCTTGTTAGTAACGGTAACGGCGTTGTAACGATAGAAATAGTAATTAGTTAGATTACTCGTTACTGAAAAAAGTAGAGCCATTAGTAACGCCTTTACTTGTAATGCCATTATTCCCATTACTGCTTAAAGTCAATAAAAGCTTTGATATATTACGCATTTGCCTTTACTGATGAAAGTTTACCCCCAAAAATAGGTTGCTATATTCCATCATTACATTATAATTATTTAAAAAAAAATGTAATTCCCATAAGCTATTTTAAAACTTGTTTGTTAATGTAATAAAAAAACTGCCTTCAGGGCAGATCAGTTAGAGTCTTTTACTATCTGGGTAACTAATAACACAGGCCCATCGGTAAACCGTGTCTGATCCGTTTCTCCATATTTTATCTTCAGTTTCTCTAACCCAAATTTTGTCCCTGTCAGGCTCTAGCTGAATAATTAGTTTTAAAAAAAAATTAATGTGAAGTTTTTTTTAGCTTCTAATGAAAATTAAAGCTGGATAAAGAATCAGCATGGACATTATAAAAAATTATATACTTTGTGTCAAAATTTTATTCTGTCTATGATTATAACAAAGTGGCCCAAGCTAATTAAAATTACAAGTTTTTTTTCCCCTCTTCCAATTTTTTAAGATGAATATCATGATCAGCACTGATATGCTTTTATATTCATTATTATAAAAGCAGCACCAGTTCTCTTAGAGCAGATACAAAGAAACTTAGGAGGGAATGATTCATGATCAGTTACATCTGATCAGAGAACAATTCTCGTTTTCAGAAACTTTAAATAAAAGAAATGTAACCCCCCCCCCCCAAAAAAAAAAAAACAACAACAAAACTTAACCAGCAACTTAACCCTTCCAACTTCCAGCTATAAAAAGTTTTGACTTTTTTAATAATCGTTCATATCCAGCAGAAATTTAGGTTTAATTAACGGCATATGTTATAATAATTCTGTTTTGTTATTAATTTCAAATATATTTATTCCATTGTTATGTCGAGCTCAGAGTGAACTAAAACATAGGGCTAAAGAAGAAAAAGTGTCTAAGGATGACTAGTCCAGTAGCAAAAATTCAGTCTAAATAGAATTTATTTAATAATCAACGACAGTTGAAAATGCTTTAGGGTAAGAACAACCAGAATAACAAACAAAACAATATATTAAAGCAAGTTGTTAAACAAAATATTAACAACTAAGACAATTTCAATAGAAATAAAAATGTTAAAACAAAAAGCTCCTCTCTTAACCCAGAAAGCACAATGCTGTTCTGAGGGGAAAGAGTGATAGAAAGCTGAGGTGTCAGAGGTGCACTTCACAATATTTGCTCACATGTAATTTTGTTTAAAATTTAGCTGATCTTACATTATGTACACAGTCATCCTTGTGGAGAGAGCACATGAGATGGTGTGCTGTATCTGTATTGCAAGGTGCTAGCACCACAGTCACTACAGTGTCACATATGATTGCAGTGGTAGTCCTCATCTCATTCCCTGGAGCACTTAGCACCATAATTCAAAAACATACATTTTCCTTAGGAGTTATTTTGTATAACAAATATCAATATATAAAAATATTAGTAAATAACTATATTAATTATTATTATTATTATTAATTTGTTTGAAAGCAGAGGAAGTCAAAGTTGAGGGTTCAACAAATAAAACTAACACAACTAAATAGCACCTGAAAATGTGGCAACATGCATGATGGTGTGCTAGTACTGCTAACCAGCCTTGTTTTTGTTAGAAAACAAACAGAAACAGCTCCTTATTGTTTGCTACGTTAGCATTTGAAGCAAAAATTACTAACTAAAAAGTTTTCTAAACGGGTTCGCTTTTAATTTTTGGAAACTGCAAAATCACCAAGATTACAAGCTCAACATAAACAATAACACACCAGATGTAGGATGTTCAGTCATCATGGCAATAGCCTGAAACATGTTCACTGGGTAATTAATTTTAGAAAATGAAAACAACATCTGATCTCTAACACCAGCTCATGTTGTGAGCAACACTAGGGCAGTGGAAAGAGTAACTGTGCGGCGTGGTTTATACGTAAAATCCCAACATCAACAATGATCCATAAAAGGGCTGTACCACATTAAGTCACAGAATGTTTCCTCCTAGTACATTTAGGAATTGCAATGCAAATCTTGTGCCCCATCTACTAAATGAAAAAGCTTAAAATCATCATGAATGTCTGCTTTTGGTAAAGCTTTCAAATTTTATGCTAGCTAATGAAAAATGGTGTAACTGTTATTTTCAGCACAGGACTAACTATAATGAAGTGTCAAGATTGATGACAATAAATGCACTTTCAATTCTTTTTTTTTTTTTTTTTTTTTTTTAAACCTGTCCCGTTTGGTTCTTTTGCCATCAGAATTATTGTCTAAAGGCGAAGAAAGATGCCCAACGGATTTACTTTACCAAATGGACCATCCCAGCCTTGCCGTAATGGTCCATTTGATTTACCTTTTATTGTTTATTTTATTATTTTTTTTTTTACTTGCTAGATACGGGACAGGGGAAAAGAAAAGGGAGAAAGAAAGAGGGGGGAAAAAACAAAACAAAAAAAAACAGCGGAGAAGAGGGACGGGGATAAAGGGCAAAAAACAAAAACCAACAAAATAAGCAGACAAAAAATACATATATCGATCACCTGGATCACCTGTTGAGAAAGAAAAAAGAAAACAAGCAGAAGAAAACGAGAGTAATAGAATAAACAACATCACAATGATATATGGGAATATAACACTAAATACTTAATATTAAACATTATTGTGCAGCACGTAAGATCGACAGCGCACAGTGTGCTTTGAGGTAGGAGCCAAAAAGGGTGTAGTTTGTGTGTGTGATCACCTGTGTGTACACCTGTGAGCATGAGCGCGCTTGTATTTAAAAGGTTCCTTAATGTAATGATCTGCTAGAGGGTGTGGGGGGCCACAGTCCCATCCTCCAGGGCATGAAGCAGGTATGGAGGAGATCAAAACTCCAGACATCCAGAGGCCCCCAGAACACAAAAGACCAAGGAAGACCAACAGAGGGGCAGCCGCGCCACTGTCCCAGAAAGAGCTGAGGAGAGTCCCAGATGAGGGATCACTCAGCAGCCGCGGAGCAGAAGCCAGGGGGGGTTGCAGTGACGCGCCCGTGAGCTCCGCCGGCAGCCAGCTGTGCCTGAGTGACCGAGCCCCAGGCCGAGAGGCCGAGGGCACCCCACCCCCGAAGTGGCCCGAGCGAGCCCCAGGTTCCAGGCCCGGATAAGCAGCCACCAAGGAGTGAGCCGGTGTGTACCCGGACGCCCACCCCCGGACACAAAGAACCACCAACGCATCGATGTCTGAGGGCGTGTGCCACCGGCAGGGGAAGTGGTGGGGGGAGATAGGCCTCCAAACCTTGGAGGGCCTGAGATGTCCCCAGAGAGGTGGCGTCTGATACCCAACCTGACATATAGACACAGACATACAGGCACACTCAAATACAAACATCCATTCCCACCCTCATGCTCTCATAGGCAATTACTCCACACTCAACCAACGTGGAGACAGACATAAAGAGACGCTGTACACACAATCACACTCCCCAAGCGTACTCTAAGAACCGGGTCTAGGTACCCTTGCCCCTGCAGGGGGAAACTGCACCCAGACCCAGGTGGTGTTACCCTTTTCCCTGCAGTGGGGAGAAGCAGACTGCCCCGACTCCGCAGCAGCAGGGAGGCCCCACACACCAGACCCCAGTCGGACGGCCAACTCCTCCTCCTAGCCCCCCCGCTCCAGCAGGCCGCAGAGACCGGGGGTGTGAGAAGACTCCAAACCTCCCTCTACCCGCTCATATGTAGTGTTGATGTATATGTGTTCTAAGGTGCAATTAAAACCCAGGAGGGCATGGAGCTACCTGCCAGAGAGCAGCAGGTAAGCGCATAGCCCCTCCTGATAGCCCTCAATGTCTACGTGTATTTAAAATTGAGAGGTGGGCAACGACGCCAGGGGTGAGGTGTACACCTTGATGGTAATTTGGAGTCCGTGTTGTGAGCCCACCCCCAAGATCCTATATGTATGTGTTATGAGAGTGTGAGTAATGTGAATGTCTAAGTTGTGAGATAAAATTGAGGCAGAGGCAGCCAGAAGGGGACAGAGGGGGGGGATGCCTCCTCTGCACCCTGGTGACACACCCCTGTCAATCACCCTGCATGTGTGGGTGATTGTGGTGGAGCGGGAAGAGGGAGGCAGCTGGAGATGGGGAGGGAAGAAAGGGAGGGGCAAGTGACCCCTCCCTGGGGCCAGCTCCCCCGCTGACCCCAGTAGGCACCCCCATGCTCTGCAACCCGCCAGGGAAAGGGGGCCCAGGCCCATCCGGACCACACTTTCAATTCTTACCCACTGGAGTTACTGTAGATCACACAAGGAAAATAACTGTCTTTTTATGATGGTAAACTCTGGCAGAATAGCAGTACTGACAAGAGCCACAACCTTTCGCTTACTGAAATAAACAGGACGGAATTCTGGTAAACGTGTTAAACTCTTGCAAAAGCAGAAGTCTTGAAAGCGATCAGTTAGAGCCTTGAAAGCATAATTAAAGCTCTGCTCAAGTGTGAGGGTGGCATGCACCTTGTGAACTATCCCTACCACTTCAGACTAAGTCCAAACAATATTTAGGTAGTTAAAAACAACTGCAATGCACTCCAGTGCATAAAATAAAAAAAGAAAATCTGAATCTTTGAATGGTGGACCAGTGCAACATGTGATTTCACATTCAAGTTTTCAGGGGAAGAATGCAGGCTTTGCTTTGTAGTGGCACTAGAAAGGTGTTCCAGCTCTAAAGCTCTCTCTTGAGGTGCACTTTTTCACCACCAATTTGCTAATGAGCCCCAGAGCTCCTCAACTGACATCCCTGGCATACTGGGCATCTTTGGGAGCGGCTGTGACACAAGTAATGGGAGTATCAGTGGGAGTAGTTGTTATGAGTGACACAAAATCTTAGTACTCCACATGGCCTCTTGCTACTTTTCCTGTAGATGACCTGCAAACAAACACCTTTCCCCAAGCTTTTAAACCACAAGCTGTTCCTTTGATGCATTTAATGGTAGTGGAGCATCACATTTAGTTAGCACCACATTTAGTTTCCTGGAATTTGCTATGTTGCAATGTGAGGTTTCTTGCAAAACTACTTAAATTGAGCTCCATTGTGCCATGCTTCAAAAAACATGAATACAAAAAAAGCAAAGAATACGTCTATAGATCTGACATTAGTCAACATATCTATAGAAGCAGTCCAACAAAACACAGTGGGGAAAATCGGAGCAGACTGACTTTCATTTCTTATACGTGACCTAGTACCTAAAATCTAGACTAAGTGCAATATTTATGATTTATATGAGCATGTCATAAAAAAGGACACCCTTCTTTTCCCATTCCTATAGGTTGTCGTGCCACAACACAGTTGCATTACGAAGAGTTGATTTAATATTGAATGAAGGAAGAATAGGCATAGAGGTGCAAAAGAAAAAAAAGTACCAACAAAGAAAACAAATTGAAATATTAACAGCTAGCTACCGTAGCACTGTTCTCAAAAGAAAACAAAAGTACATATACCCAGAATACCTGGCTGCATTCCTAACATCTTAACGTGGGGAAACATTTTCTTTTATCAAGGTATAAGTTCTGTACACGTCAATCTTGTCCTGTGTGATGCTCTAGTATAATTAAAGACCTTTTCAAGTTGACAGTGTATAAACTAATCACCACCTGCAAGTCAAAAGTGTAAAGCACAATAACCAGTTTGAGCATCGCCACCTTCCAGCATAGAGGTAAAAAAACAAACAAATAATAAAACAATATGAAAAACTTTGTAGATAAAACTGTTTCACTTCATAACTGATGTTTCCGTGATGTCCAACAATAAAGCCACTTAATGCCTGATTAAACTGTCACACACATTGAATTACGCAATAAAAAATAATGGCACTGTGCCGCAGTAAAAGTATCATTGTACGATCATTTAGCATTTCATTATTGTGACAGAAGGAATTCACGGCCTGTTTAATTGTTTTTCTCTGCGATTCTGCACTCTCTCCAAATGTACATTGCTCTTTATTTGCCTCCAAGACCATTTGTTTAACAAGTAACGATGATAAACACAGCTAAATCTCAATAGCCAAAGTAATGCTAACTTCTTTTAGCACTTCCAGCCTATTCATAAAAAACAATATCTGATATGGTACGTGACAACTGGTTAAAAGCACCATTTCAAATGACGTTTGGCCCAGAAGAGCATGTCTGGAAAGTAGAAAACTGTTCTGTGGTCAGACAAATTGAAATTTGAATTTTTTTAGGAAAACATAATACTGAAAGGAACCATGTGTTGTTATCAGCGTCCAATTCAAAGCCTGCACCTTTGATGATAAGTGGGTGCATTAGTGACTATGAGTTTAGCAGCTTGAACATCTCAGAAAGTGCTAAAGCAACATACACCCCCCCATCCAGAAGAGGGCTTTTTTCAGGAAAGGGCTTGCATATCTCAGCAAGACAACACTAAACAACATACTGTATTTATCACAAAAGTATGGCTTCATAATATAAGCCTCTAGAAAGCAATGGGACAATATTCCTTTCCTAAAAGTACAGTAACTGGTCACCTCAGTTCCCAGACATTTACAGAGTAGTGTAAAAAGGAGGGACTCTACACAATGGTAAATGTGGACCTGTCCCAACTTTTTAAAGATTTGTTTCTGACATCAAATTCAAAATGATTCAAAATGTTATGTTTCCTATGTTTGATTTTTAAAACAATATGGGTTTATGTGGTCATTGTATTCTGTTCTATAATTACATTTTATAAAGTGTCCTAACTTTTAGGACACTAAAAAACTATAGTATAGTATAGTAACTTATATAACTAATATAAGTAGACAACCATAACAGCAGGCATAAGAGCAGAAAGGTAGATTGTTGTGATTGTGAGTCTCTCTCTAGTTTCATGATGTCAAAACTGGGTTAATTTATGGTCTTTTTGTTATTGAGTATGTTTCTTGTTTCTCTGACAATAGATTTAGTTTCCATTTGTAAACAACTATTTTACAAATTGTAAACAATTGTGAAGTGTTAATTGTTTTATGTATAGGAATGGAAACCCTATGAAGTATGCACACTGTGCATTGACATGCGTTTAAACACAGCATGTTTTATCACTTACTGTAGTACAGAGTCATTTGTTCAGGCAGCCTTCTGTTCCTGCCCCAGTACCGGCAACTTAATGAAAATATTTTGTAAAATATTCTATTATTTTCCAGCAAGTGTGGATATTATTGCTGATGAATGTGTTTCAGTTGCAAATTATTCCACAGAGAGAATTAAAAACTAAAACCTGCAGGCATGTTTTGTAATTTAAATAGGAGAATTACCTTCTAACTGCAACAACACTTTTCTCTCCTTTACTTCTACAGTTGAGGCACCTACAAGAACTGAAGAGAAAAGGAAAGAAAAAAACTATTCACACTGATTTATAGTATAATGAACAACTGTGCCGGTCTTTTGATGCTTTTTTCCAGCTTTAAAAAAACTGATCCTTATGTTTAGTTGGATTCTATGGTGGGAGCAGACCTTTTTGACAGCTTGTCTCAACATCATGTTGGACACAGATGGGAGAGACAAGGGACAAAAACAGCAGGGGAAGGTTTCAATAAAAGGAAAAAAGAAGGAAATATAAGGAAAAAGGAAACATTGGATTTGATTTACTGTCATCTGCTGTGTAAAACATTGAACACTGCTGAAATGTAGCAGATTGTTACGATGTTCTTTCGCTGTTGTCTGCTTCTGTCCCCTCTTAGAGCTTTTGCCTGTGTCACAACAGCATTTTTCTATCTACAGTATATATACAGAAAATCATCTATACCTATAACCAGTTTTGCATTATCTTCCACAATGATTACCTTTTTTGCTCATGAAAACATTTTCTTTAACCAGCAACTACAGAACTCAAGCTTTCTGAGATCAAACAAGGTAAATCAGTAGCTACTCCATCAGATATGCATATAGGGCTCAGATGTGAGGCACATCACTTGAAACGTGCCATAAATAACTTTATCTTGATGTCCAAAACATTATAATTGCACACCATAGTAATCACATTAGGGTGTGATTAAACATTTTAAATCACAGCTGTACTTGGAACAGAGTTATCATTTGTGATCATCTTCTACTAATTAAGCTTGCAACAACAAGTGAGTGGGGCTCAGGCAGGCATCATATCCTTGCAAAAAAGTATTACACACTAATGCAGTATGGAGCAAACAGAAAAACATAGACACACACAGTGTTTATATAAAAAATAACAAAAAACTCCCCTCTCGAGCTTGAAGGTCTCTATCCTTCAAGCTCCCAGGCCTCTGGTAGAGGACCTGAGCTTGAAGGACTGCGCTCTTCTGGACAGAGATCTCCGATGTTGTTCCTGGGATCTGCTGGAGCCACTCGCCTAGCTTGGGGGTCACTGCACCGAGCACCCGATTACCACTGGGACCACTGTTACCTTTACCCTCCACATCTTCTCGAGCTCTTCTCTGAGCCCTTTCTCCAGCTTCCCGTGTTCCTTCTTCCTGATGTTCCGGTCATTCGGTATTGCTACATCTTCCTCTGCTTGACCACCACCAGTATGTCCGGTTGGTTAACCATCACCATCTTGTCCATCTTTAACCCTCCTAGCGACCTCTTTGTGGTTCCCATTTGCCTTTGGGATTCCCAGCTACTTGTAGCTCTCCTCAATGACTGCAATGTTGCCTTCTGGTAGTTTGATCCCCTCAGTCCTAACTACTTTCCCTCTCTTCATTATCATCCAAATACAATTCTCAGATCCGAATGACATTCCAATGTCATTGCTGTAGATCCTGTCCGTGTGGATCTTTGAATCGATGTCTTGTTTGCTCTTGGCATACAGCTTGATGTCATCCATGTAAAGGAGGTGGCTGATGATTGCTCCATTCCGTAGTCGGTATCCGTAGCCAGTCTTGTCAATGATCTCACTGAGGGGCTTCAGGCCTATGCAGTGGGGACAGAGCATCTCCTTGGTAGATCCTGCACTTGATGGTGGCTTCTGCTATGGGTTTGAAGTTGGCCTTTAGTGTTGCATGCCACATACCCATTGAGTTTCTGATGAAGGCTCTTAGGGTTGATCTTGTACAGTTCTAGGCATTTCAAGATCCAGGTGTGTGGCATCGCGTCATAGGGCTTCTTGTAATCAATCCAGGCTGTGCACAGGTTGGTCGGCTCGTCTTGCAGTCTCAGGCGACTGTTCTGTCTACCAGTAGCTGGTGTTTTGTTCCTCTGGTATTCTTGCCAATTCCTGCCCCTCTCATGTATCGAACCATGTGCCTATTCATCTTAGCCACTATGATGCCTGACAGGTGCATCCATGTGGTACTGAAGCAGGTTCTTGGCCAGTAGTTGGATTGGACGGGTCCCTTCTGGGGTCTTTGGGGATCAGGACTGCCCAGCCTTCAGTTAGCCTTTCTGGGTATCGTGGACTAGCAGCTGGTTGATTTGTGCTGCCAGACGCTCATGGAGTGCAGTATTATCTGAGCTCATTTTCCAACCACAAAAATCACTCCACATTGGCCATCAAAAGAAATACTGGTTTTAGGCACTTTTTAGAAAAATCTACTTTACTTTTTCAAGAACAAAGTGTGTGAGAGAACTCTGGCCTAACTTGCTCAGCCTGCTGTCAGTCTTAGATTAGGTAATAGCAATGCAGGAGTAGATTAGTTTATGTTTTGGGGGTTTTTTTTGTTGTTGTTTTCACAAGGGACAACATACATTTTGTGTATGTATTTTCAGTATTTTCAAGCATGACTTGAACCCTGCTGACTTCAAAGACACATGGTAACAGATGTTTAGCATATGGAAACAGATATCATACTAATCATTCATCTAAATGACAAGAGTAATATCTATGTTTTACAGCAGAACCAGAAAAATGAGCAATCTAGATCAGGGTATGAGTTTTAGTGAGTCAACTCTTTTTTATTGATTATTTTAACTACTATCAATATCAAACATTTATCCCGATGAAGCTGTCAAAATGAAAATGCTGATTGTAAATTTGTGTGAATCATTTCATGAAACCTGTTCTTGTCTTAAAGAATTTAAGCTATTTTGTACTACTGCTGAATTGTTACACAGACTGGGATGTGAGTACATTTGGTGTTTTGGAGTACCATACAATGTTTGTTAAACTGTCAGAATGTAGGGGAGGAACAATCTACCTTAATGCTGTGTCTGATGTATGTAAAAAGAGTCAATGTGATTTGCTCCGTGTGAAGTCAGCCTGCATTTTTAAGGCTGCCAGCAAATGAACAAATGCTGGCACTCACCTCACAGGTGAATCTCTTCCACACAAGCAAATACAGTACACATGCACACAGGACTTATCTGCCATGGGTGCAGAGGCATTTTACAAATGCTTGATTTTGTGATTTTCCTGGGTGTTTTGACAGCAGCTGCTCAAATCGTGACTTCCACTTACACACTTGTGAACACACAAAAATACCCAGCCACCCACTAACATTCACAGATGAAGACAGACAAATTCGCATAAATACACATCAGTGCGTGGGCCCACACACTCACACTGCATATGAATACACTCATATACATACACTAATCAACAGCTATATTCCCTGCATACAGAATATTCTGGAAATAGGCAGTTACAAACACACAGACAGGTTTTGTGAGGATATACCCTTTATCACATACCTCAGTGCGTACAGGTTAAGTTGGAATATTGCTAGACTAGTTGGTGACTGATTGGCAACACTGGTAGGTAGGGCACAATCTGTATTCACTGACTAGTTGGCAAGTGACTCCTGGAGGTTTGTGGTTGTTGCTGGCAAGAAGGGTTCTGCAACAAAAGCCTATGTGTAATTACTTTGGTTGCTAGCAGATTTCTGCAGTCACCTGTAATTTGCATGGAAGGCACCAATTTGTCTGCAAACACTAACTAACCAGCCACGGAGCAGTAGTAAAACTTAAAAACATGTAAAATGCAAATGAGAAGTGGAGACCATTCACCTTTAACAAAGTACCTTACCACTGGAACAGAATATGTTTTAAAGGGCACAACTTTTATTTTAAAGGTGAAAGGTGCTAGTAGTGTTTGCAAACAAGTTTGATATGAGCTGCAGGAGATGGCAATCTGCTGACAACCAAAGCAAACACAACAAGCAGTGTAGCATGGATGCTTCTTTTCGACTCGTTTCACCTAGCAAGAGCAAGCAACTTCTTGCAACCACTTACGGGTTGGTTGAGGATTACACATTTTTAACCTAGATACCAGTGGTTACCAGGTGGTCACTGTCCAGTCTTTCAGCCTAGGTGAGTGGGGCTTTAGTAATCGATATCGCAGTGACTGCCAGCATTTTATAATGGTCAGTTTCTTTGATGCATTGAATTATAGTATTTTTGCCATATGGTAGTGATATCTATTCAATTTGATCCTCTTCTGAACCCTAGTGCATTAAATGAGGATATGCTATATTATATGAATTCTCACAGTAAAATGACACAGTGAAGAAGCTAATTGGTAGCTTGCTCCCAATCTGAATAGACTGAGTAGAGAAATGTTTACTATTATACTTCACAGTTTAATCGATGTCGATATAAAATATTAATGCAGTTGTAACTGTTTGCTCTCCAGCAAAAACAGTGACATACTATTTAATGCATTTGTACCATGACTATGTCCTTCCTCCTGTCTTGCCCAGACTTTGCATTTAGGATTAACTAACCATGCTTTCTCAGTAAATATGCAAGCACAATATTTAGTACCTGAAGGCCAGTACATTTTTCTCTGGGTGTGCTGCTCATACCACTGCACAAATAAAACCAGTACACACTGCCTTAGTTTCACACACAGGCTTCAGCTTAATTCAGCTTTGATCCTCAAACTTCCCTCTAACAAGCTTGTGCAATTTTATTCTAGCAGAATGAGAGTATTCTTTTATCCATGTCTGATTTGACTGAAAAAAGGGTCATTTTTTAAAGTTGCCCTATGAGCTAGATATAATTTGGAACAAGAAACAAAAACATGGGGAACATATGTAAAGGTATTATCTGATTCATATTAAATGAAACCTAGAAAACATCTTACAAGTTATTTACAGTTTTCATTCATACATCACTATTTAATGTTATTATTGGGGAATAGAAGGGTCTGCTGGTCAGTCTAGCACCCTGGGCCAGACTGAAATATCTCAGCAGGCTTGATGCTAGTCTGATTTGGCTGTTGAACTCTGGCAATAATCGTTTTCAACTTGACCTGACATTTAAAGAATCAGACAGAAAACACTTGAGCTGGTGTTAGAGCACACAATAAGTTACACATAACCAAGAAAAGCACAAGTAAGACGGTCACATACACAGATATACAGACAACCACCATTATGTCTAAGTAAATATATGCATCCACAAGCAGACATCTATACCGGCACAGGCACACAAAGACATAGACAGATGCAGGCAGTGACACATACACACACAATTACCGACAGGCGGTCTCACACACAGAGAGGGAACAATCATGTCTACTTTGTTTTGCCTCCTCTTCCACTGAGGAGTGACATTTTCAGGGGCTCGGTGGGGTGGGGCTGAGGGCAGGAGGTTCAGCTATGAAAACACAAGTCAGGTGGTGAAAGAGCAAAACACAGGAACAGCAGAGTGTCAGAGAGAAACAGAAAGTCGGGAGAAAAAAAACTGTGTTAAGTTAGCAAACAGGTAACATGGCAGGTAAGACTTGCACTGCCATGCTGAGTACAAGAGAGGCTGAGCCAGCGAGACACTCAGAGACAGAGAGAGAGTGAAAAAGAAGACAGAAAGAGAGGAAGAAGAAGGGAGTGTATCAGGGGATGCCAGGTAGAATAAATTGGGTCACTTTAGCTGCCAACGCAGCAGAACAAAGTAGGAAAAGTTGAATATAAGGATATAGTAAGCTTACAGTTAACGATACCAATTACAGAATATTCTCTGTATTGAATATAAATGAAACCTACTTGAAAACATACCCCATTTCTCCCATAGAAAGCATTTATACTTTACTTATCCATGCCAATACTGAAAGTTTAGTTCTCATACTTTCTAAGAATTACATTTCACAGAAATCAGAACAGTTTAAGGTGGTTTGAATGACTGACATCTTCATGGCTTTGACAGAAGTAAGTCCAGATATAATCACATCTTAAATATATAGTGCCATTCTGGTGTGATGTTGAAGAAATCCATTAAACAAAATTGCCCTGTGTACATATTTAATAATCTTGCTATTGATCATAATATTGCACTGTCCTCTACGTGCAGCATCAGAATTATCCTGCAAATACATTTATGCACATTTTAGGAAAATGTGTCTATCCTGAATTGAAATGTGCAAACAGATCAGAAAATATTGCAAACATGTGTCATATAGATGATTCCGGAACATTTAAATGTCAAGGACAGTTTGTACAGATTGAGCAGGGTCTGGCTTCTGCACCCACCTACTTGGCTGCAACTGGGGACTTGCATGGTTTGCAAGATCTGAGGAGTCTTCTGACTGCTGGCACTGAAAACTGTCTTAAGAGCGCATTTAGATGAGGCATATTTGGAGCAGCGTATTCAAACTCTGGAGGTGGATGTCAACATTTCCCTGCCTACAGTTATTTAAGCTTGGAAAGCTCTGCTTAAGAAAATGAAGAGGGAGCAAACTCAGTCAAGATGAGGTGAATTTTTACACTGCAGCCACAGACATTGTTCAAGTTTGGTTTCTCCCTTTATAGATCTTCTAATGTGTTTTTAATTGATAAAAGCTAGAGCAGAATAACATTACGGTAAAGATCAAGTCCTTCATGCTAAGTTGAAAAACCTGGAAATTAATTGAAACCATAAACATTTCTTTTTGTAAGTGAGCAAACTTAGCAGAGCTCAAATAATTATTTACCCCACTGGATATTGCTCACAACCCATACTTTTCCTCTCCTTGTTGAAGCTTTTCTTTTTTAAACCTGACTTTTTGTCTCCCTGTCCTTGTCTGTCTCATTCCATTTCTCTGCTGTATAACCCTAATGTTTGGACCTGTCTGACGAGGCCCATAGAGAACCAATTAGCTGAAGGTCTTTATGCTTTGCTGTAGAGACACTTTTGCAAAATCTGCACTTTCTCTCGGACAGGGTTTCTCTGACTACTAAGATTAAAACTGGTGCTTAAAGGAAAAAAAAACAAACTGGTTTGTGTGTCTAACAGATTAACAGTTTTAAAAACCTGTTTTTTTTTATGGGAACCTGGAATTTATTTTAAAACAACGTTTATTAGTTTCTTCAATAATTCTTTCTGTGTGTCTGTGTGTAAATCCAGTAAAAGCCCCAAGACGACAACCTTTAATATCGACACTGGTAGCATGAGAGCTTCCATCCAACTCAGAATAATCTTTTCTTCTGAGGTTTTCTCTCCATTATTGTTGACTCTGTATATAAAGCACATCAAGGTTACTGTCGTTGTGATTTATCACTATATAAATAAAATTGAATTGAAGTGATTGGAATTGATTTTTGTCCTCAGTTACCTCCTCCAAAACATTTTTGCTATTATCTTTTTACCTTCACTTTAATCTTCTCAGTATTTTACACCAATACTAAAATACAAACATGTGACAAAAAGATAAAAAAAGACATCTACTAGAGCACAAATGTTGTCTAAATCATTGCATTGCCTTCCACAAAAACTATTTAGCATCTATACGTTAGGCAGTTCAGAAAAATCAGTGTAGGACAATGCGAGCATGAAAAAACAATGTTGTCTTAGCCTTTAAGTCTTCAAATTGTTTACTGGCATGAAACAGTTCTGTGAGTCTTTGTGTGCATAATAAATTATTTGAAATGAAGATATGTAAGGTTTTGTTGTAGGTGTAAACAGTAGGGATATAGTACTGATTTCACCTATTGTACACATTGTACAAACAACAGTCAAAAGCTTACACACACACACGCACACACACACACCCCTCCCTTCTCTTCAGAACTGGGCCGCCTGGGTTCATACACTTTGAATTTGTTTCCAAATGGACTGATACCAAAGCATGTTAGACACACTAGGATGCTCTGTGGTGCAGCAGCCTAAGACATACCTCGTGCTCAAGATTTTGTGAGTTTGACTCCAGCTTGTGGCAGTTGCCATCCAATTTCTCTCATCCCTGTTCTTTTCCCAATTTAATTTTTTCATTCTCTCTTTTTACCCCCTGTGTCCTAATTTTTTTTCCCTCCAAATTTTGCCTTTCATTTCAGAGTGCTTCACTGGCATGATTCTTGTCTGCCATTGCCAGAGCCTCTTGTCTCACATTGCCTTTATAACCCTCTGTGTGTATGTGTGTTAAACCGCAATCCCTTTAATCCCACTAGTAATGGTGTGTATTGGGAAAGGTATCAAACATGACCACTGGGGTTGGTTCTTTGGCCGAGTCATATCCATGAAAAATAAGGATTCAACACATGTCCAAAAGCTTTTTGCAATCTACTGTGGAAAATGTGTGTTTTCTAAAACACAAATTAAAAGGATTTATATTCACATAATATACAGATAAGAGTTTGGAAAATAAGAAAATAACACTGATAAACTGTCGGTTTACTAAATGCATACACATGACTGTTATATTCGACACCTCATACTTGTTGAGCCGTCTCCTGAAGGACATATTTGACTTTTTGACAATCAATTCATCAATTTCCGTAACTGTTTGTCCTATTGAAGGTTAATGGGGTGGGGCGGAGCTTATAGCAGCTGTCATGGGGGAGTGGCCTAACACATAAAGACAAGCAGTCATGCTCAGATTCACACCTATGTCCAATTTAGAACAACCAATTACCTAACATGCATGTATTTGAATTGTGGGAGGAAGCCAGTGTACCCCCAAACATCCCACTCAGGCAGAGGGAGAACATGCAAACTCCATAAGTGCAGTAACCGCTGCTTAACTGCGCTACAAGCTGTTTGACAACTGAACCTACACTTTGTCTATGCAGCACATACAATGCTATCATCCATATTTTTGTGTTGAGTGTATGTCACCTTGAAATGGGACTTAAGAGATTAATCCTACAGAATCTGTGCAGCACCTGTGTTGTGTTCTCATTAAAGAATCTGCTTAAATGCCTCTAAACTGGAGTGAAGATGTGCATGTATAAGTCAACCTCACACTTTGTAAGATAAGAGTACACTTCTTTTCTTAGGGGTAATTATTTAGACCTTGTTTTACTTAAATCTGCAAGAGGATCTTTGAGATCTCTATGCACATGTTATGTGTATTGTCTATTTTTGGCTGGTTTATAGGTTGGCATATTTATTTTATATTTTCATAAAAACTGAAGCTATGGCTAATGTTGTGTCAATGCAAGAGTATCAAGCTGTGTATAATTCATAACTGATAATAATCTTTAAAGAAATACATGAGTCACTCTTGCTTAAGTAACAATTTCATAATAGTAAGACAGCAGTGATCATTGATCACTATCGATGAGTCTTCCAGGAGCTTTGTGCTGAGATAACATGGAAGTTGCAAAGTAGATAGAAACAGATTTGTGCACTACTACAGGTGTTTGCTCGCTTATCTAAGATGCATTTCAAAGATTCCATTTATGTATAAAAATCTGTTCTGGTACTCAGAGTCTCAGGGTAATTAATGCAGTTAAATTACAGCAGTATGACCCAAAAGGCAACTGAAAGTGCTTGAAATTGAGAACTTTTTCATTGTTTAAAATAAATAAATATACAAGTGAATAGCTTATGTGGATCACATTTTATCTCCGCTTTTTGTAGGGGTTTTTTGCATGTAGGTATTTTTTTGAATGTTGACTATTAGAAGATCCATCATTGATATGGATCATATTCTATGGTAGATGTTATTTTTCTGGCCAATACCATATGTAGATGGTTTGTTACAGCAAGGTTTAGAAAATGCTTTTCTTGTTTTAATGTCAGTGTCTTTAGGGTGTATTTTAAAAAGTTTTGCTGCTTTTGTACGCATACATTTTATGAAGTAAAACTCAAAAGCCTATATAATGAACACATGACAAATAAAGTTTACCCCAGTATCCGTGTGATCTTGTGGGTGTAGGTAGTAGATTTTTTTTTTTACATATCTGATGCCAGTTGTACTTATAAAAGGCCCATATCTCACTCACAGTTAGCCAGGGAAAGTTTGACTTGTTCCAGCAAAGCACTGACATTTGAAAGTTGAGTTAACCTTTTGCCTCCCACTGTTCTGCCCTTAGGATGCAAGCACTATGAGAACTATGAAAAACTTCCACAGACTGCAAGTACTTGAAAGGTTACATGAATATGAAGGTATAATTTATGTTTTTTATATAGATAATAGATCCGCTTTTTTGGTAAGTATGGTAATTTTCTGAAAGCAGACTGCCAGTCCAACAACAATAACAAAGTCAAAGTATAACTTTCAGAAGTGAAATCCCACCTATACAGTCATGTTTTTCTCCCACCCGTATAAGTAAGGTTTTTATAAAGTCTTTAGCTGGTACTGAAGTCACAAAACAGCACTTGACCAAGTCAAATTATAGTCTTGGACTAAAAATACTACTCCTCAACTCCTCTTTCATTTCAGACCCGTTTAGCCTTTTGCTTTATTTTACTTACTGCATAATAATTGCACCCCCAGGAGATCACTTACGTGGCACATTGCTTCCTGCTCCATTATAATCCATCATGTATATTTGAGAATTTAGTTTTCATGTGCATGATGCAACGCAAAGTAGATTAAGATTTTTGTACTCTGGCAGTCTGATCCAGGTCTGGGCTGGGATAAAAAGTCATGGAATTTCTAGTCCAGGAGGACCCACCGCGATCAGTCAAATGCTCAGCAGTCCACCACGCACTTAACTTTTGCACAAACATGTTGCACAGTTTTGTTCAGTTCATTCAACCCGATATCACGGCAGTGTGTAATAGACACGCCGGTCAACCATGTCCATTTCACAGTTTGCCTCTCCAAAAAGTAAAATGGACATGCATGCAGAAGTTGCAGTAACAGCAGAGGAGGTTATTTTATTTCAAGCCAACATGACAATAACCGTGGGGAAAGACATCATTAACCCATCTGCATGTATATGCATATTAGCCAACTAGCTTAATTGTTTTTGGCGATTAAGAGCCCAGAAATGTACTTCATACATTTTTTGCTCACTACCAACTTTGTGACTTTAATTATATCACCTCCCCCTGCTGGTAATGCAACTTGTGCATGCGTGTCCTTTTCACATTTTGGAGAGGCAAAGCATGAAATGGACACGGTAGACTGACATGTTTTGTCGTTATACTGGGTTGATTCATTTACAAAAATGTAACTAGCTTTGTTATCCCCTAACAAACACAAGAATAATAATTAATTCATAATTTAAAAACTTTGGTCGTAGTGCTAAAAAGTAACAACAGCTTGTAAGCTCCATGCAAAAACAACTTTGTTGTTTTCATCGGAAGAAAGTCTTAACTGTGCAACTGAACATAAAGATATAGATTTCCTGTAGCTGTAGAATCTTACAACCACACAGCACTAGAGGACTATAATTACATACATTTCTTTCTTAACTCTTCAAGAACATTCAAGACTTTATTGTTCAATACAGTTGTGATTTTAAGCAAATAAACTAGAGTGATTATACACACATAAACAGATTTCCATATAACTGGTAGCAGTTATATACTGTATGACCTTGTTATACTTTGTGACATGCCAGTGTCTATTTGTGATTTCAGTCTTCTCTTACATTGTATTTAAACCCATTTGTATGCATATACCTACTTGCAGGTATATACGTCTATGTTATTTTGTGACAGATTTCAACTTGGCAGCCCAATAATTGCTTTAGTAATGAAAAAGATAGCATTTAAATGGAAGTGAGAAGGCTTCCTCATTTTCTGGTAGTAATATATATCACTGTTCTTTACAGCGTAAGAGGTGACAGAGCATGGATGGAAAGAAGCAGCAGCGCTGTGGCCAGTTAATGAGGCTCACCTGCACCTATAATTAAATGTCTGCCTCCCTATAAATGCTGCGGGAACAAGCGTCAACTGTAGTGTACAGCTGCTTGTCACATATTTAAAAAAGAACCATGCTGTGCTTGTTATGCTTTTGTCTTTATCTCTTAAAACTAGATCACTTTATTTGTGAGCCTTTTCAATTTGAAATATAGACTGAATACGTCTTTTTCTTTTGTTATTTCTACAGTTACTGAACTTTCCATACTATTTTTTCCCCTAAATAGAATGTGCTCTGTCCATCATCAATTTACCATCAGGGGAAAGTTATCTGTCACTATTAGTTGATCTTCCCCTTGTCATTTTTTTGAGTTTCCACCAGTGTTTCAATGACTAATAATTTTCTTCATAGTCAACAACTGTTTTTTTCTGACAAAAACAAGACAATAAATAAATGAAAACTAATGCACGAGGAGAAACACTGATGAATAAAAACTAGATGAAAACATCCTGCCACTTTGCCTTGCTTCTTCATTTAAGACAGCGATAGCAGCCTGTCTAAAAATTATAATCCACTGACATCACCACTAAGATCAGACATGAGCCAATATGAGACATTCAGGTTGAATCCATCAGCTACACGTGTTTAAATACCTGAAACAGGGGGTTGTATATGTGCCAGACAGATATTACCTGTCACAGCGTGAAAGTTCATGTGTGATCGCATTGCAGTGGAAGTCATTTGAGTGTCAAAGGCTTGTTGTGCATAAGTCAGTATGAGGAGAAATAGACATACTTGAAATGTTAAGCCTTCACATTCAGGCTACCTCTTATTTAGTCATAGTGAGTTTGTTTTTGTTTTTTTATAAATTAAAAATTTTGTTTTCAAATTGCATGAATTTTCTTCCTTGATGCCTTTTGTGTGTTTGTGTCTGTGTGTATAGCAGAGTGTCACCCCCTGAGAGGTGTGACTGATTCAACCAGACAATGACATTCATGTTCTAAGTAGTTTATTCTGCAGTTTCTCTTGCCTGACCCAGATGAAATGATTGTTGACCATATAATTACTCTCACTGACTGAGATTTGTTTGCATGTGTCTCTGTGTGTGTTTAAATTAGCTAACTATGTTAAATGACTGGTAAATGAAGCAGCAAATTGCTGTCCTCTCCAGTTGCTCTCGTGAATTTACCCTAGCGCTACAGCAGAATTTTTTAAAACTATTATTTCTATTTTGCCTTACTGCATGTTTCACAGTATCACACTTTCCAGCAAACCTGCTGTCCTGTAAAGGTCATGTAACTCATTGACCAAACAGCTCTGCTGGCCCGTCCACCATTAGCAGTATTCCATGTTAGTATCAAAAATTTATTTTGAGGGGAGAGTTCAAGTGCATTTTACTGCACGGTTGTTAAGAAAAGTCAAAGCACACTGCACTAGATTGATATGAATATCCCTTTTATTTACAAAAACAGAAAGTATCAAAAACAAATAAGTAATACTGCTGATTTGTGTGTGGCAAGGTTCATTTGTTTTATATTAAAAACAAGCACTAGCTAGTATGTTTTTTTGAGTAGAACCTTTTTTCCCACCTGTAGAAAGTAACTACTCTTATGTTATGTTTGCATTTTGTACAACATGACATGACATGAGTACTCTGAGTGTTTCCAAAGACACCACGAAGCTTATCTAAACTAAAGAGCAATTTATAGAAACACCTGTAGCAACAGTGATATTACTGTAGAAACATAAAACATTGGTACACTGCTGTGTACATAGCCACAAGCCTGTTCTTCACTGCTTTTGTTATTTGCTGAAAAACAAACTTTGGCTGCCTGGTTGGAGTTGGCATATACTTGAGCTTGAGCAACACTCGCGGTCTTTTGCCATTTTTTGTTGGCATGATTGGAGGTGCTTGGGTAGATTTGATTTCATGTTTGCAGTAAATTGTTGTTTCTGACCTGGGTACAGTTTGCAATTCATCTTCACGTTGCCGTCTTTTTCCTGCAATAAATTGGAATTTGTGAGCATCTGAAATGCTATATTTTTACAGTCTTTCACACAAGCCAGAGCCAGGGGGAACACCATTGATTTTTTTTCTCATAACCCTTATGCAAATAATTGAAGAAATTATCCTACACAACTGACAGTGTCATTGTTTGATATGACACAATGATTGAGAACAATTGTACTTTACCTTTGTACAATGCAAAATAGTGTTCTCAAGTGCACACGCACACACGGTTTGACATGAAAAGACAGAAAAAACTAGAGGTTGGAGGGGAGGAAAAAGCAAGAAAATACATTCAGCTTGGAAAGGAGACAGAGAGGAAAGACCCAGCCTACACAGAGAGAGAGGCTAGCTGTACCAAAAATGAGAGGCATGGAGACACAGCACATGCCTCTAAGTCAGAGCAGCAGGTAGACAACCTCAAAGCAATAAAGTTGGGAATGATAGCATATCTCTAGTATGATTGAATTTTTGTGGTGGAGCAACATTTGGATATACTTGGATTTTTTTTAAAGTGTGTGGAATTCCAAAGATGTGTATGTGTAAGGTATATTCCTGACATTTAAAGGGAAACCAATATTACCGTCTGACCAGTAGTATCTAAGAGATGAGGAAGCGCTACAGTGCTATAAAGTCAGCCTAGATTAATGAAAACATCCAATTTGAAATCCTAGTAGAAATACTGATTTGATATAGCAGCATAAATTACATCAGCTGAGATCAGTGGTACGTTTGAGTTTATTGCATAGGAATAATCAAACAAATCACTGTTCTTTGTCTGTGGCAGCACTGTTTTGTGTTATTACCATAAACAGAACCCGACGTAAGCTGGAAATTTTCAAAAAAAAAAAAAAAAAAAAAAAAAGACATTTAAAAAAAAGTATCTCTGGAAAGTTACGAGTCATATCTTAGCTTTTTTCAATATCCCCATATCTTTTTTATGTCAGTGACGTTTTTGAAAATTAAGATATTTACAAAACTGCAACCAAGATGTCCTTGAGCAGTGTCTGCAGCGGGACACTGTGGCCAGTATGAATCTGGATAATCTCCCATGTATGAATATGTAGAGAGAGTAAGTGGGAAATGCGCCAACAGTGCTCTGTTGATTATAAGTAACAGAAAAATAATGAATTTATAATAATTCTGTCACAAAGAGTAACATTTAAATTACTTTTTGTCTGACTTGCATACATATCAGTAACTTCTTCCCAGACAAATGCAGGTGGGCTATATAAATAGAGGACATTTTAATAACAAAGATATTGCCTTTAATTCAAAATATTAGGAGTGGTGCCATTTGTCAGAGACAGAGGTAATGATCTGTTCATAATGGAAATAAAAAACATAAACACAGAAAAGAGAAGTCAGATGAAAGACGAGAAAACTGAAGAGAACGCATGGGGAAAAAATAGGAACTACATAATAAAGAGAGACACATGTATAGAAAGACACCATCAAGAAAGCCAAAGATTAAATGAAAACAGAAAAAAAAACAGAAAGAAAGACGCAAGATAAAAAAAAAAAAAAAAAGCACAGAGACAAAAAAAAAATGACACCGACAGGAGGATTTGCGTTCAGACTCTGTCAGACTCTTCTATCAGCCTATTAATTAAAGCCCATCCTGATTGTTCTAAAAATGAACCAGCCAGTCGGCAGACAACGTCACATGTCATTAAGTCTCTGATTACATCTACATCAAGTCTACTGCTTTTCAAAAAACAGAAATGATTACAGCTACAGCTATTAAATAAGGCAGAAATCATTACATGTGCTGTCAAGTCAACAGTTATTAAATAGGCCCGAAAAATGATGACAGTGATGCTGATTTCGTCTCTCATAATCGCAGCCAGAGAGCACAAAGACGACAAAAAAAGACTGGGTGGGAGTAAGAGAAAAGAAAGAGTAAAAAAAAAAAAAAAGGCTCAAAGATATGAAGGAAAGCACCCAGAAACAGAAGTGTGAGAGAAAATCAAAGGCCTAACAAGCTAACAAAGTGCGATAGACAATTAGCTTTCCATGAATTCCAGACATCTGTGAGTGTCTTTTATTCTCTATTTCCACAGCATGAAATGAGACCAGATATTCCGAGCCAACATTGCCCTGCTAATTAAACAGCACAGACCGAGCTCTGGAGTGCTTTTCTCCCTTGCCATCTTTTTTCTTCGAGGCTTTGGAAACAAATATTCTCTCTGTAGCTTGTTATTCAAGAGAGCATTCAAGAAAATAACATAATGAGGTTTTTTGTTGTTGTTTTGGTTTGGTTTTTCCAAGTGTCAAAATTCTGTTCCTGGAACTAAACAGTGTTGTTACTTGCATCTTCTCGCATGTTTGGCTTCAAGTGTATTCAAACACAGTGAATTATGGTAATTATGACTGTGAAAACATTGGAAAACATGAGTAATATTTAATAATCTGAGAAGTAGTTTTATATCAATGTGTATGAGTCATGTCAAGCATTGAGTGAATGTAATTCAAAAATGCAAAGAACAAGATGACTCAACATCGAAAAAGAAAAAACTTGGGTACCCTCTAAGGCAGTGAAACCGTAGAGTTAACTGTACCCTTATTCTTTGGACCTTAGAGACCAGTCTTGAAATCTGGTGACAATTTTCTGGGTAATTTGATGTAATAGTGAAAAAAAAAATTAAAATAAACAATGATCCTTTTAAATGCCCGTTTCCATGCGTATAACATTTCTTAGTTACTGATCACTCAGAGCTTTGGCCATTTCATATCTACAGAGAAAACAATGGCAAGCTTGAACCAAGGACCTGTCAATACTACATACGACATTACGAGGGACAAACCTTGTAATGTCTGAATCCAGGTGTTTTTAGTCCCATTGCAATAGTTTAATAAAATCAAGCACCGAGGTATGAAGTCTGCCTTTACAAACATTTGTGAACGAATGGGTCTAGTTTCTGTGTTCAGAAATCACAGCAACTTGGCCATGAAGTAGTTGTTACAGTAGTAGTAGTTACAGTCGCTGACTGCTGTGTTGCGCAGTGCATAATAGGTGCCGGTAAGCTGCTGAGTCAATAACTACAGAACTCTAAATCCCCTCTGGTTTTAAAATCAGAACAAAAACTGTGGGTCGAGAGCTTCCTGGCCGAGCAGCTACAGCAGGTGTGACGTGTAGGTGGCCAGGACTTTTGTCCATATAACTTGTCATTATGTAGTAACTGTTTCAATTACAGGTACAAATGTAATGAGTTAACTCAACACTAATAGCTAATAGTAAAACGAATTTTTTACATAATAACTTTTTCCTATTTATATTCATATATATCGTACCAGTAGGGATACAAAAGTTGGGACAACAAATGGCTTTGAACATAATAATTCAAGAAGATTACCGGTAATGAAATGAAGACTGAGCTCCTACAGTTATGAGGCTAGAAAACAATCATAATCAAATATTATTAAATTGTATATTTTCCTGTGAGAGTGCCACTCATATATGTCAAACATATCTTGTGTGGCTCAACATGAATTAGTAACTTTATGTTGACAGTTAACAACATCTCATATATTAAGCCCATGACAAAGCCAAAAACGATTTTGCATTCAAGCCTAGTATAACGATATAAGCAGCTTAAAGGCATGTTACTTGTTTCTTCTATTCCCACATAACGTTTCTTTGAATAAGCAATTAAGGTTTTTAGGAGGTTCTGACTACATAGTACCTTTAGCAAAAAGGGTACCTTTATAGTTTCAAGAAATAAACTTAACTCACCAGGAGTATGGGCAATCAGTTAGTCTGCTGGTGACAATGCCAGTATTTAAGATGTTAAAGAGCAGCCAACAGAAATGTGGGCCAAGACTTTCTCTTCTTAAATGCAAATAAGAAGTTCAATTATCATTAGATAATGGGTGATTGTTTCAAGATTGGATTTCTGCCCCTGTGTTTCCTCTTTTTGTCTTGAAAGTTTGCTAAACTTTAATCAAAAGTATGCCGACTACAACTAGACTAGAAAAAGCTGCTAGTATCAAACTTGCTGCCTACAGATTCTGCATAGCAATATCCCCACTGGTTGCTCTCAGGTATTATATTTGTAAAGTCTCTGTGGTATTTTAAGCTGAAACTTAAGAATACACATTCAAAAGAGACTTAGTTAAAGAAGTATAATTTGACCCCTGTAATATCTCAGCCTACAGTGGGAAGGAATTCAAAAGTTTCACTTTTAGGCATCGCTCTGTAAACTCTGTCCTGAGTTATTGTGAAAGGTCGTAAGTGTTGAAGGTCAAAGTGGCTCGGTGTCTTGCTTATACTTGAATTCTTATTGGCACTTGAGTGTGAGTGTGTGTGTGTGTGTGTGTGTGTGTGTGCGCGCACGTGCGTGTGTGTTACAGAACGCAAGAGAGAGAGAAAAACAGTGTGTCAAGGTGAGAAGTCTGTCACACAGGAACGAATAAATGGAAACTTTGATGGCTCAGACCACAGGAGACACACACACAGAGGACTTCAAAGGTGCTCAGCCTGCCACTGTCCACACTCACAGTTTGTGTGTATGTGTGTGGGCAGTGAAAAGTAAAGTATTGATTCAGAAGGACCAGTTAGGAATAGTGGTATAAGGGTAGAAAAAAAACCCCCAAAAAACAAAACAGACTTTAGAAAAAAGAGGTTTCATCTTCAGTCACTATTCCAATGTAACAGCTAATAATGTTCAGAAAGAATTCACACAGATGGGTATTGAAGGGCTTTTCTATGATTGCATGCCCTCAGTTGAGGTCAAAATAGAAATCCATATCATTTTGAACTTTATTCTATTGCAGTCTTCATCTTTCTATCCCATTAAATTAGAATTAATCAAAGATGAGAACACAAACAAAACACAGCTGGGTCACTGGTTCTGATTGCAAAACAAGACCTCAGCAGCCATCCATCCACAGTGCAGACGTGTGAGGACAAAACAGAACCTGATAATTGGTAAGTACACACCTGCAGAGGAAAGGAAATGTATTTTAACTAACTGAATTATCAGCCTTGTAAGCCTAAAAAAAGCTGTGGATTATAAGGTCGTGGCTATATAATAATTAGGTTCTAAGAAAGAAATATGATAGATACTGAGAAGTCATACAAAGTTAGCAGAGTGAGCTTTTCTGCAGTTACACTCTCACTGTATTAGATTCCTGGTAGACTGTGTGTGTGTGTGTGTGTGGTCGATAACACATGACCTAACACAAAGCCATGTCCCACCGTGACCAACAACAAAGGTAGGTAGAGGAGGAAGATGAGAGGGCAGGACACTGAGACAGAAGGACGATGACAGTAAGAGGAGAAGATAAAATGTTTGAAGGGAGAAAGGGGAAGAAGAGGAGGAAGAGAAAAGGGGGAAATGTGAGAGCAATTGTGATAACAAATGACCTGCCACAGAGTCCACATACCTGTAGCGGGGACTCTTGGAAGGAGAGAGACTTTGGACAGCAGCTATTATCACTTCAAAGGCTCACTGGGGAGTTGGAAAGTTCTCATTGACTCATGTAAGGTGGATCAGTAGTTCTACAACTATTCAGTGGTGGAGAGCACAGGCTTCTTATTTACCATTTAGCTACTGTGACAGGGGGAAAAAACTAACTCATATTTGGAGCATGATATAAAGCCTATATGTTGGAGTGCAATAAAAATAAAAATAAAACAAAAATAACAATAAAATAAAGGCACTTAAAGTTACATTTGGTGCTGTCTATATTTCTTTGAACACATTCATTTATCTAAACCTGAACAAGAAAACTGTCCATATAGGGGCATACAGGGCACCATTATAAACATCTCTGTTCGTCATTGGTGCATCTGTGCAGTGCAGCTGAGTGGATACTGTTAATAAAGAACAGTTATAATTCAATATAACTCACAGGAAGCTGCATAGCAATGCATCACAGCAATAGTTTGAAGTAGAACCAAAGATTTTATTAAAGTTTAGTTAATATTCCATTGTCCTAAGAGCTCACCCATAACATTAAAACCACTGACAACAACTGAGTAATATTTATGATCTCATAACAATACAATGGTCTGCTTGAAACCTTGGGTACAGAAATTGGTGTCAATGTTACTTTGTCACATACTAACACCTAAACACTATTGCAGTCCAAGCACACTGCCATCTGCCCTTGCTTGAATACAGGAGCCTCCCCCAGTAGGATAATGCTTCCCACCACAGCACGAAAACTAGAGGAATCCTTGGTGGTCCATGAAAACTTCACAAGACATTTAATCAGTCTCCCAACTCAAGGGAATACAAACTGATTAAGCATCTGCAGATTGTGCATAAAAAAGCCAAATCCATGGAGGCCCAAACCACAGGAATGAAGAGAATCACTGTCAACATTACAGACACACACTACAGGACAGCCCCTGAAGTCCTGTGTACATGTCTACAACTGGTCCTCAGTTTGTGATTGTATCATTGCTTATATGGTCCTCATGCATAAAATAAGACTGTGTGTGCGTGAATCTGTGTGTATGTGCTTGTTTGTATCTATGTTCACATTTGTGTGTGATTTAATGTTTCACTTGCATTCACTCACTTAGCTAATGACTCCCAGCAAAGCTGTGAAATTAGATATGTGTTTAAAAAACTGCAATAATAGGTGATTATTCATTGGATCTATAAGAACATCATCTTAAAGAAAACAAAGTTTGTAATTTCTGGAAGTCTTAGAAATGACTGCACCATTAGAGCGTAAAAGTGGTGGGAATTTATTTTTGCGACGTGACACAGCAGTAACAATGATTTTTACTCGCACTAATTTGTCCTTCTCAGTCAGCTGCCTCTGCTCTTTAAAAGTAGATGAGCAACTTGTAAACAAATTTGAGCAGTGTAATCCCTCATTTCGAAATATATAATAAAAACAAAGAAAGTAAAACGACTTTTGGCACCAGTGTGTTTGTGTCACTTTTAGATCCTTGCATTGACATCATGTTAAGGCAGAGTACATGGATATATTCAACAATGGTGAGCAATAGTGTCTAATTCATTCATTATATATGTCTACCCAAGCTGTTCGCAATGGAAAGTGATAATTAAAGGTATAAAAGTGCAAACGTCAATGTGATATAAAGGCTACATTAGTTTATTTAGAAACTTTAAAATGCTGTTAAGAGTTGGCAAAAATAACTATAAAAGCTGTGAAATAAATTCAAACATAATCAGGTGATTTTTAAATTGTATGTATAAAGTGTCTATTGTAAGTTGGATGTGTGTGTCATAAATTGACTGTGTGCAGGCAGAATAGGACCCAAACGCAGACTCACTGAGGCAAAACATGAACTCCAAAAAAACAAACAAACAAACAAACAAACAAACAACCAAACAAAAAAGCACAGCTTTATTTGCTACTCGAAATAACAGCACAAAACTGGGAAATCCAATGAACTACACACACTGGGAAGCATATGGAGAATCACACACACAACTATGAGGGAGATCGTGACGCTGGACAGAAGAAAACAAAAGGCTTAAATACACATGATGAGGGAACAAGAAACTCGTGGGGAACACAGCTGGGGCAAATTACCCACAACGTGACAGAGGACGCAAAACAAAACATGGCACACACAGACAGGAGACTACCAAAGTAAAACAGGAAGTAACGGGAACACGTGCACAGAGACATGACTGACTGGGGAAAAAATGGATAAACATGGCAGGCGGGGGGAATAATAATAATAATCAAAAGCTAAACAGAACAACCTAGGTACTATAGAATAAACTACAAACTAACAATGTGGACTTAAACCATACCACAAAATGACAAAAACACAAAACTCAAAACGCTGGGTCAAATGACCCAGGACCACGACAGTGTGCTCTGAAACAATGATAACAAAGTGCTCTGGGTTTTAAACAAACTTTCACAGCTTTCAGGCTGATAAATGCAGACTGCCTAAAACATTAAAGCCACTGGCAGATAAAATGGACATTGATCATCCTGTTACAATGTTCTGCTGGGCATCTTTATGTGCATTGATGTGAATGTTTCTTCTTCAACCTAAACAATCTTGCAGACCAAGCAAGAAACACCCTGTGATAACAGCACCCTGCCATTCTCCACAATAATACAACCTGCCACACTACAAAACTTACTTTGGGATGGTTCAAGGAACCTGATAAAGAGTTCAGGTGGGTGACCCTTAGAAACTTAGACCCAGTCCAACTGAGTATCCACAGAATGAAGCTGAACGAGTCTGATTCCTGTAGGACTTCATCACCAACAACTCACAGCAAAATATCAAGGAGGTGGTTTGTCGTGGCTTATAAATGCAGTTGCCAACTGGTTTTAATTTATTGCTTTTCACCCCTCTCATAGTTTTTGCACTAATGATCCTACATTCTTTCCCATATCATTAAAAATGTAAAAAAAAAACTAAAGAAAGGGTTACTTCCACCGCCTGTTTCCAACTGGCTAGATATGGGAAACCTCAGATTTCACCTATCAAAGTTTAATGAGACTCATATTGCAGATGGCGTTATATCTGTTTATAATCATAAGCTGATGTTTTTCTCCACTGTATACACAGACATCAATGTGACACTATGTTGGCTAAAACTTTAATGAATGAATGAATTTCTGCTGCCTACAGCATAATGTGGTTAATAATTAAAGAGATTAATTACAAACAATTGTAATAGATAGATGACGTCATAAATTGGCTGAAACGTGTCTTCATGCATCAAAGGCAAACAATGTCGCAATAGGAAAAGTAGATATAACGTACATCACGTCTACTAAAAATCATTTCGTTCAGTTTAACACAGGATTGTCAGGGAGTGGTCTAAAAGTAGAAAACAACAAGAACACAATCTTAAAGGGGAGATCTGCCAAGTTTAGTTGGCAGTGTTTCTTTTCTTTTTTTGTGTGTAGTTAAATTTGTTGCTCCTGATTACTTTTTAAAAAACCTGTGTTTTCGGGCTATGTTACAAAGCTGCTGCCGGTACAAGTTCAGACCTTGAAAACATTGACTCACATAGGACAGAAAGGCTTGTTCAACCTTTTTGGCCAGGAATCTGAGGAAGTGAATTTGCCTCACATCCAAGTGCCAGACTCATTAAAAAAAATTAATATTAAGCTCCATAATAAATTTTGTCAACTGAGGACACAACTGAGAATATTGAATTTCACAAAGCTCATTAAAACTCTTTACCAGTGAGTTTTACACAAACATACATTAATGAATGTAGCAAAGAGAGAGGTTCTCTGAATTTATAGATTGAACAATAGAGTAGATCGAACAGAAAAGATTAATAACAAAAAAGGTGAAGGGCTTTTTTCCCCCTGTATGTGTTGTGTTTGTTTTTGTCTCTTTGTGTATGGACAGGCTGCAAATCAATTTCCCATTGGGGACAATAAAGTTACCATTGACCATTGAGACAAAGAACAAAAAAAACCAAAAAACAAAACCCACAATCAGTCTTTATTGGCAATTCACATAATCTACATGTTTTTAAAAGCAAATGTTAACTCACTGGGTCATGGTGTGGGCATGACGGCACAGCTAATCACATGCTCTAACAGACAGATTAAATACATTTTACATACTTACTATAAACAACTGGCTAAATGTCTATTATTCATTATTTTTGTTTTAGGAATCTCAGTGGCCATTTCTATTCACAAAAACATAATTGAATAAACAACTTATTTTTTAAAATCTCTATGTTCTTTTATTTTTGAAGACCATATTTGTCTTCTGTAGGTCTCTTGTTTTTGTACAGACTTTTTTCCTGTGTTGCTTCATCGTACTTTGGTTCTTTATTCTTTGTTCCCCATTCGCTTCATATGTCTTGCTTCATTTCTTATCTGCTTGTCTTCTCTCTATATATTTCCAGTCCTCCGATTTTCCAACTCTGTTGCTGTCACCTCTGTTCTCCGTTAGCCCTATGACGTATCCGTAAAAGTAGTTCTGTATATTGGACCACAAGCACTCAGCTAGTCTTTCATAACTGTCGCTCTATGTTTCTCTCTCACTCATTCTTTGTTTCCTCTCTGTCGCTATCTTTTCCTCTTCTCTGTCTCACTCTGTCTCTCCCTCTTTTCATCAACAGTGGCCTCCAAATAGCTGCAGAGTGGATTAATGATCCACTGGCTTTATATTGTGTGAGATGATGTCTGTGACTTTTTGTGTGCATGCATGTGTGAATGCCGTCCTTGGTCAGGCATTAAGAGTTCATGTGGGAGTTGATATTAGTGTGGGCTGACAACAGCTATCCATTTCACGTGCACACACACACACACACAGGGATGTGCACACAGAAAGTGTAAAGGAACTGGGTTGACAAGACGGCACTCAGTTGGTGATTGCTTCAAATTTTTCATCCAGATGAAATTTTAGTCTTTACTTTGGGAATTCATTAGCTCATTTTGTGAATATGGGGATACTTCCGCTGTCATAAGTGAAATAAGAAACCGATTAATCAAAAGTATTGTATTTGCAACATAAATGGATGCAACAATTTAGACAATTATGTTGCAATTCAAGTTTTTACAGTTGAAATGACATGAAAAAAAATGAGAAAAAGACGGTAACTGAAAAAACAAAACAAAAAAAAACCATGGTATCTTCACCCTCAAGGAAGGTTATCTTGACTTATCTACACCCTTTATAATGCTAATAGAGCCTTATATATAAAAGATAAGAAAAAGCCAGTAAGCTTTGGCCAGAATACTTATGCAAAAGTAGATAAAGACAATGTTAAAAATGTTATTTGTGTCAAGTGTGTCAACCAGGCCCATGTATAGTATTAGGATGGTAGGATCAAATAAGTGCATCATTTTGTGGACACCATGCTAATGTAATAATGCTGTCTTCAGAAATTGAGAAGTTAATCTGTTTCAAGAATAACTCATGTCTGTTGTGTACCTTTGGAGTAATTTTGGCTGAAACTTACTTCTGTTGAAAGAAACCACAGCAGTAAGTCATAGACAGTTTGTGTAACTTCTAAATATCTGTTTAAACATCGAAAGTCTTCAGAATTATCTCCTTATGCTTTCCAGCATCATGCAAATCATTAATTAATAAACTCTTTTTTGCAAGGGATTAGCTATCTCAGATGATGAGGCTTCTTGTGAATAGCAAGTGTGTTTGTGTAAGTCAAAGCAACTCTAAGTCGCCCTCGATCTTCCTCCAAGCTCACTACATACTGATACTTGGTTGTGACCTGTGTGACCACATTGTAACACAAGAAAACCCCCATTGGCATAAGTTTTTGAACATGACATATGGCCCAATCCATACCAATTACTCTTGAGTGAAAATAAGAATAAGTAGGTTTTGCACCTATACTGCAAAGATTTGGAATATCTATATAAGATGGACAAGATCAAGACAAGTTTTTTTCTCATTCATACTCTGTGTAACTTACATGTCAGTATAACTGCATTTTGAATCAATTTAAATACAACTGCAGAAAGTTGACACTGCAGTGAATGTAGTAACAGAAAGAAAGTCAAGTTAAATAAAAACATTAAAACTGACATAAATCATCCACCTTAATCCTATGCATCCTATGCATGTTTCTCAGTTTTAAATATAGTGGTGTGTGTTTGCGTTTTTAAATATCACTTTGTTTTCACTGTCCCTATGTACATCGAATCATTTCTGTGTGTAATCTGCATTTAGTTTCTGGTCATTTTCTATTCATGTCTAATTTTAGTTGTACATAATTGAAAGGCAGACCACATCTCCGAGTTAAGAGCGGCAACGTTCGCAAACACAAACCTGATGAATTTTACAACACCTCGTTGCGCTTTACAGTGTTTTACAGCATACACAAAGACACGCATGGCTGCTCAGGGATATGCCTGCTCTGCTTGCCCTAGTTCTGGTACTAATTCCCCTCCTCTCCTCATTGGGAGCCGTCTCCCCTTCTCATAATTTGGCTTCTCTCTCAACTTCAACTTCTTTTCTCCTCCGTCGATCGGTCTCTATTCATTGCTGTCAATTCTTTCACTCTATTTTCAACTTGATCAGTTTCATAAGGATTCTATCTGGGTCTTTTTTTGCTTTTCCCCCTTTTGTAATTGTGCATTAAAAACTTGTTTTCAATTAAAGTCAGACTGTAGTTACAGGGATATAGTTTTCCAGTAATCTTTAAATAGCAAGTGATTATCATCAACTGCCCCCCAGATAAGTAGCAATTGTAATTAATCAATTAAAAAAAAAATAGCAGTGGGGGTGGGTTGCCCCGTCATATCTGAATACTGGCCGTCTTCCCTTTTGGTTAACCCCATTTTGCATATATGGCTGACAGCCACAGGCGGATTAGAAGTTATAGGCAGTGAAGAGATATCTAAATTTGTATCTGCATCTTCAGACTCAAGATATCAAAGATCATATCTATGTTTTATTGCCAGAAATGGCCTAAACGAAAGAAGAAAAAACACAAAAGGACAGACACATAGTCTTCCTTCTCACTTCAAGCCTTATCTCCTCAACTGAAGTCATGGCTCTAACACACAAAAATATGCATAAACAGGCTTATTTATGTGGATATTGTCACAATTACTTATTGTTAACAGATTAGACATGTGACCTTCCCATCTCCAGTCAGCTGAAAACATTTGGCTAAACAACAACAGCTGGTTATAACTAACATTGGTCCAGCTAATGTTACTCTCAAATGTCATAAAAAATAAAAATAAAAATCACACTTTCCCCTCTAAAGAGTGTGATTATATTATCACATTATATCAGAGTTCATTCACTAAGTGTCAGTTCAATAATGTTAGATTCACTTCAAAGACAGTTTTACTAATCCCAGCTAACAACAGGTAGCAGAGGCTAAATGTAGCTAACACAGGCCAGCTGCAGCTAACAGCAGCAAAAACAGCAGCGCTTATCATTTAAAAAAGTGTAGAATCTACTTAACACCTCACTGCAGTATTATTGTCACTGGTTAGATGACACAGTTTGCCAGCTTTACGGACTTGTTGACTCATAACGGACTCCTTTCACAATGTTTTACAGCAGAGTAAATGTTCAAGCCGGCTTCTAACTCAGGATATAGACGGCTGAAGTAAACAGTGGGAACCTCAGTGGCTGGGGATCTCGTTCACACCACTTTATACTGGTGTCAGATTACTGTGTTGACAAGTCAATAAATAAGACAACACAACAAATAGGTCAGTGAATTTCCACCTCACCATGGTGGAGAAGCTTTTGTGTCCCAGTGATGCCAGGGACTATGTTGTCAGGGTTTTGCCCCCAGTAGGTTATTCCAAGGCAAACCGGTGCTGGGTGTGGGGCCAGACAAAGAGCAATTCAAGAAACAATGAAGTGATCGTCCACGAACTTTTGCTGATGTGAAAATAGATCAAGCAGCACCCTTACCCAGTCCAAATGGAATATCTCTACTAGCAACAACATGTCAAAGGTACACTCCTGTTTTATGTTTTATGTGAGAAAAAGCAGCTTCATACAAAGTGGAAACAGCTTTACTTTGTGTGTAAATCCATCAAACATTGTGTATTTCTTTGTAGTCTTACACTTCAGACACATCATTCTTTTGGTCCGTTCTGGTCAAAAAATGATGGAGCTGCTGGTTGAACACAATCAGCGCAATGTTTTGGAGTTTGTGTGCTGAATGAGTATGTGGACGAGGGTGCTGAAAGAGTAAATGCATGCATGTGTGTTACAGCAGGTCAACAGAACTTTCCTTTGACCGAGAAACTTTTTTTAGCTTGTTTTTGTGTGGCTCCAGAGCTGATGTGTATTCAGACTCTAAAAGCGTAAGATTACAGGAAATTGATAGACCGACTACATGCAAAAAAAAAAAAAAAAAAAGAAACCCAAAACTAATAACCCTGGTCAGCATTCCTGAACTTTTCTATCAGTAAATACTTGTGTTTTTTGCTGCTGTTTGCTACCGTTAGTTGGTGTCAGTGAAACTTTCTTTGAAGTCCATCTAACATTGTTGGACTTGGACACTAAGGGAATAAACTCACCTGGTGTGAATATGATATAATCAAACTGTTTCTCAGAGGGAAAGTTTGATTTTAGGACACTCAAACCTAACGTTAACTTATAACCAGCTGTTGCCACGTCATTGTCTGCTGTGCATAGATGGGAGTAATGCATGTCTAATCTGCTGACAATAGGTAATCGTGGCAATACTGGGAAAAACACACACATTTTCATGTGTTAGAGCTCGGACTTTAGTTCAGGAAATTAGGCCTGAGATGCAGAGGAAGAGGATGAGGTGGAAATGAGGGAGAAGAGAGAGCAGTGGTGTACAAAATGAGCAAATGTTAATCAGGCCAATAAAGTTTGAAAGAGCAATTTTTTATCTTAAATTAAAAGTAACTTGTGTTTTATGTTAAAATTCGAGGATATAATGTCCACTTTCACTCTCTCTTTAGCAGTAAAATGATGATAGTTGTTTGGCTAGCTGCACTGACACAGGGAAATCCAACTGTCAGCCACAATGTTCAGATTTATAAAAACTTTATGAATGAGGACTGTGTGGAGAAGAGTTTGTTTGAATCACCAGACCAACACACTTTACCTGGTGAGCTTTTCCTCAAGAGGCCAAGTGCAAACAGGCACACAATCAGCTGGCACAGCAAATGTTCACAAAACGTGATCAGTGCTATTTAATCAGTGTTGGGGAGTAACGGAATACATGTACCGCCGTTACGTATTTAGAATACAAAATATGAGTAACTGTATTCCGTTACAGTTACCGTTTAAAAAGGTGGTATTCAGAATACAGTTACTTTGTTGAAATAAATGGATTACACGGCGGTACTTTCCTGTTTCATATTCTCGCGGGTCAGGACTGTTTGGTTTTGTTTGACAGCTACGCTCTGTTGTTCCAGGCGGCAGCGTTACGGTTGCCATGGTTACAGGGTGACGCGCTCTCTCGCTGCGTGTTTCCTGGGTGAGAGAGCGCTTTTTTGTTGTTGTTGTTGTTGTGCTAAGCTAAAAGGCAGAATGCTACAGGCATGGCCCTAAAGAATGTAGCCTCATGGGCAGTGTAGTCCGTGCTGCAGCGAGAATGGACTGCCATACACGTTATGTGTCTGTGAGCGAGGGGGGGAGAGAAAGGAAAAGTCCGAGCTGTCACGGAGCAAAAACGGGAGCTGGAAGCATGTAAATATAATAATAACCACTGCAGCCAAGAAGAGTGCCTGACGAGCCCAGTTGTAAGTAAGCTATTAAGACTCGACTGTACACTGTGTTCGTGTTTTCCTCCGGAAAAAATAAGTTCCGTTGGAGCAGCCTTTCAACGCCTCTCTCTGTCTCTGGCAAGCAAAGTTGACCCAGACAACAAAGTAAAGCTATTTTTCGGCTACCAGCCCGACACGGAACCCACCGTATTAGCCAGATGTCCCTTTACTACGGTTCGGAGCCGCGGACCTTCAGTAACAGTAATAAATCACAGCAATAGTACATTCACGTAGTTGTAAACAACATGATAATATATTAAGTAATCCAAAGTATTCAGAATACGTTACTCTCATTGAGTAACGTAACAGAATACGTTACAGAATACATTTTGGGGCATGTATTCAGTATTCTGTAATGGAATACATTTTAAAAGTAACCTTCCCAACACTGTATTTAATGCAATAAAACCTAAACACAACCAAACAGTTTGCAACATCACAGCTTACTACACGTGCATCACACCACAAACATAACTATGTTTCTTACCAAAACACGATGGAAAATCCTAACATCAGCATGTTTGCAGGGAAAGAAAAAAAAGCATCCAAATTACAGTCTCCTTCACTTCCTTTCCTCACTTCTAAAATGAAGTAATCCGGTCAGTGACATGATGTTCGGGGGAAAACGGTGTAAAATATCTGGATGTGCTTGGGAAGAAAAAGATTATTTTATTGCATTAAACAGCGCTGAACGCATCAGCTGACTGTGCCGCTCTGTATACTCGGCCAGAGGAGGAAAGAAATCACCTGCCACCTGACTCAAACAAACTCAAACATTAGAGCTACAGTAACAGGTGGATTTTCCCATGTCAGTGCAGCTAGCCAAACAACTATGAACCACTTACTCCTAAACAGACAGACAGTAAAAGTGTATACTTGAACACGGAGTTCATTGTTACAGCCAGAGGCAGCGGACTCTGCCCCCTTTAACTGATTTTGTAGTTTTAGTGTCCCCGTTTTCCCCTGAATTACTGGTTCTGTTACTAGTTTACCTAGTCTACCATTATTTACTTAAAGATGAGATAGCTTGCCAGGAAAACCTACCTATAGGGTCTTAGATTGGCAGCATTTCAATAAACAACCACTACTGTTGCTTTGTCAATGAGGACAGTTGTAAGAATCTTTTTTTTCTTTTACAAACTTTATTGATTGTACTGTTATGAAATTGTATGGTTTGAAAACTGAAAAACAACAACTAGGAACAAACAAGCAAAAAATGAAAAAAAAAATCTTAAAGAAGCAAAGTTTTGATCTGAAAAACTTAATTAGATGTAAATTTCACATCCTTCATGTTAAATCAGCTTCAACGGTGTGTCTAGACTGGAAGGGGAGGATACTGCCATGGCCTCCGTCTTTCTTGGATTATTAGCAGCAGTGGCTAACAGAGCAGAGAATGGAGTAGCCCACAGCAGTCTAGTGGTGTTGAATTGAAATGCCAGGCCAACCAATTATGTTGTCAGCACACACAGTGACGAGAGTGCACTACTGCACCACTGTGATCATTTTAGTCTGAGGGGCACGGAAGGACGCAAACGCACAGACACACACAAGCGTGCACACACACCGGCCCACAGCCCGATAAATAAGGCTCATCTCGTCTCAGCGGCTCATTGCCCTGTCAGGCCAAATAAGGAGCCCTCATTTCCCCTCAGTGATGCGCACACACACACACCTATATACTGAAGCATAGAAACAAACAAATACTGACACGCACACAGACTCATGCACAATAAGAAAGATTACATGTGGACAATGAGGAGAGCTGCTGAACACACAAACAAAGACAAACACACCACACACACACACACACACACAAGTGCTGAGCCATTACATTAGTGGAGAGAGATTCAGCATGGTATACATGTGACACAACCATTACTCAATCCTGTACCCACAATGCACTGAAGTGGCAAAGGCAATCTCAAGTTCCAGGGGATTGGGGCTTGTTTGTGTGTGGATTTTTTATTAAAAAAGAGAGAAGGAGAGAGAGATAGAAAGACCGAATGCTCATTTGTACTTTCATTCTTCTGTATGTTTTGCAATCTGTATCACTTTAAAAAAATGTACTGGATTTTACTGTACTGGCTGGTGTGTGGAAGAAACTACTATAACATGTTAAGAAATGTGAATCTATCAAAAGGTCCTATATACGATGTCCTAAAATGTACACCGTACCTATAAGAAAATGTCAGACTTTGATTTTTTTTGTTTTTCTTCTGAATGATTCTATTGTAAAATTAATAGTATTCTTAGTAACCTTAGTAAAAGCAAGTCATAGAAACCTGTCACGGCTGAGCAGCCGATATGTTTAAAGAAACAGACCCAAAAGCAGACACTAGAGAGAGGAACTGCAGTTTTAAACAAAAAGCAAGCCTTTCATTGTGGCTGATAACATGAAAGAAAAAAAAAAGCAAAAGGCGAGCGGGCAAAACTAAACTGGGAAAACTAAACACTGATAACTGACATGAACATGATTCAGACCAGGTACGTGAACACGACCTGAGCTGAATCATGAAGAACGAGGAACTAGACGTGACATGGTGGGAGGGAAAACAGACGACCTGACACTGAATAAGGAAGACAGAGGACTTAAACACACACAGGAGGTGATCAGGGGAAGTGGAAACACATGGGGAAACAGCTTACTAATTGAACATAACGACATCACAGGAGAAATAAAACAGGAAACATGGAGAGACGTAGACAGACAACACAGGCTTGACAAAATGAAACACACAGACAGCAAATGCATGAGACTAACACAAACTACCTTGGTGAAACATCCTAAACTCAAAGCAAAAATAGTCCTATAACTCAACATTATCTCAGGATATAACATAAGAACTCAAAATAAACTGAAAACACTGCGTCACAGACCCAGCCCCTGACAGAAACCAACTTATCAACAGGTGCACAATGCAAACTTAACTGTTTCTTGAGCTCCCTGGAAATTTTTTATATGCCCCACCTCCCCACAGCAGCCCTTTAATGTGTTATTCTGGAAATGGCATGCTTTGAGAAATCAAATAAAACGCATTGCCCTTGTAGTTACAGTACAATATCAAGCTTATGAACACTCTGAAATGGGAATACCAACTTACTAAGTTTTGAAATGGGGCCTTTACATGTCACGTAACTGTGCAATTTTCTGTGCTAAAGTCTTAATTAAAAAAATAGAATAAAAAAGAATTTAAAGAAACATTTTACATCAATTTAATTATCACAGGTAAAAATTCACAGTTAAAAAGCAAAGATTCTGACCTGCATAACCTACAGACTAATGGCTGTCTATAAATGTCACTGTGGATGTGTCTATATTCATAGAGGCAGTTATCAGCTTTTAGATGTGCTTCTGCCTCCCCAAAGCACTCTCTGCTTTTCTCTCTCTCTCTCTGCCGTAAGTGGTCCTGATGTGTCTATATTGATACCCACCTGTTTGGAGCCATTTCAGTCGCCTCTCTCTGATGAAATATGGATGCATGCCTCGCACTGTCACTTCTCCTCCTCTGAAAATGTCCCTCATGCCTATTTATTGATGTTCCCAAGAGTTATCAGTCAGTGGCTGTCCCTTTCCACCACTGTTTTTCAGATTTTTTTTTAACTTTGTATTTCTATGTGATAAAATATAAATGCATGTCCTTTCACTTTTTGTGCCCTTCTTTTTAGTACTTACCAGTTGTAGCTAAGTGTCTCCCTAATGAAATATGAATGTGTGGCCCCTCTCTTTTCTCTCCACCACTTACGCATTGTCTCATCTGTGGATCACTGGGGGATTAAGAAAGACGCCTGTCCACTCTTATAGCTGTGAAAGCAATCTGCTGGGCATTACATGTGGTGTTTGCCTTTGGACGTTACCCGCAAGCGTGCATCACCAAGTCATTAAATTAGCTGAACTGAAACTAAATTCATGAATCTCTGTATTGTCAAGCTATATTACCCAACTGACTGTCACTGAAAACACCTGAAATTTGCTGGAAAAAAAATACCTTATTTAAATTTGGCTCATCTTCCCTTCAAGTGCATCCTCCAGTGTACCTCCAGATCTCTTCCAGTGGGTTTGCTACTTTTCGATTGCTGAGTGAACATCCTACTGTGCCACTCATGCCTCTGCAATGTCCACTGGCTCTTTTCCAGTTTGGTCAAGCTGCAAGTTGGCATCCTTTCATTTTGTTGATGTTGACAAACTGACAGGGAGCCCAATCTGGTAAGTGGAAGGTGGGGAGCAAAAGCTGTTTTGGTGTGGCCAAAAAACTCTTTTTTCAATGTGCTGTTTGTCAGCACACAATGGCAATGACGGCTATCATTCCAGATAAATGTTCTGTGTCAGACCGCTCAGGATGTTACAATAGAACTCCTTTATGACAAAACTCCCTTGGGTACAGATTCACAGTAAACAACTCCTTGAATATTAAAAACAAAAGGGAAAAAAAGAAAGGAAACAGTGAGCATGAAACCAGTCCCACTGCTGACCTGATGCATCACCCCTGGGCTGGGTTGTGATGACAATCCACAAAAACAGCCCCTGCCTGTTTGAAAGAGAGTTTTGTGTCTACCAGCGGCGTGTGGTGACTTTTACAGAAAGGCGAGCAGAGGTGACACCCTGATGGAAAACCCCTGATGTCTACACGAATCTTGCATCTACAGTGAGATCACAGAGTGCACAATCCGAGTGGATGTTTAATTTCTGAGAATCAAGAAAACATAGCAATTATTAATATTATAAAAACTTCCCTTAAATATGAACGGTAAAGGAAATTTGATAGTTTTGGAGTTCAGACGGTTGCACTGTGCTTCAACGTATCATGTATTGCACTCAAGTAGACATTTCCAAGACTAAGACTGAGGTCCTCGACCATTCACAGTTTGTTTTTGTTTGCTTTTAGTTTGAAAACACAAAAGAAAAAACAAACCCACCATGCTCTTAGTAACATTTTCCAAAGTCCACTTTTACTATGACTAAGAGTCAAAAGCAGCATAAACAAAATGATAGCTGAAGTAACATTTTTGCATATATTGCACAATGCAGTTGTGCAATATATGCAAAGAGCAGTAAACTCAACAGACAAAGCACAACGAAATGTTAAGCGATTACACGACTCTTCGTAAGGAACACATTTACTGGAGCTCATAGTAGAAAGACATTTCGTTATTTTTAGCTAAATCATTTTTCCCTGCTCTAGTGCTGGACCAGATCTTAGAATTTTCCCCACCTGTTCAGTCCCCCTGTAACTTCATACCCATTTGGTTATATATTTTAAAGAAAGTGGGTTGTTGCTATATGGAGGGTTTTTAAAAAACCCTTTAAAAAAAGGACACAAAAAGGACAGTAAAATGTCCACTTTTGTTTCATATGCCAATCTGGAGTGTCAGCAGTTTTCTCTGAGTGGAACTTCTTCCTTAGTCGACCCTTTCATCCCTGTTTTGTCATTTGTTACTTCGCTCTAAAAGAATGAGAGAGTTGGCGGTAACTGCAATGTATTATTAAATGGCCATATGTGTTTCTGCAATAATGGAACAAAGTAGAAAAGTGTTGCCTTTTTCACGGTGCTATATCTAGATCTCTGTCACATATACAAACATCAACAGTGCCTGTAGGTACAAGGCTGAATCATAAACGCATACACATTAATACACGCCTGATAAAAATGTCAAAGGTTCCAGCAAGAGACGTGCATGCTTTTTTTGTGACGAGATGTGGGAAAATGAAGAGGTTGAGTGAGGAAAAAGGGGAAAAGATCAAGAGAGCATCAAATAAATTGACAGAAAACCTGCTAAGTTGTGTTATTTGGAAAGGGCTTTCCATCAATCAGCTCCTCCGCATGCATCCAAAGAAAAATGAAGAAAATAACAGCAGACTGAATTAAAGAGCGCAGGTGGAATGGAGACTTACAGAGGGTTTGAACATTTCTATAGCAATGAAGCAATTAAACACCTTGAAACATGAATCGATAGCTTGTTAATACTGGCAAAGAGTAAAATTTAATGTGTAATGCTAAAAGCATCAATTGTAATCCAGATAGCAATTTTAATTTCTTTTAGCTGGTTGTTTCTGAGCATAGCAGGGGAGCAAGGATAACAAACAAAAAAAAAACCTACAGAACACATTTTTTTTGACATGAGGATTTTTTAATCTATGTATTTATATTTATCTTACAAAAAGAAATTCAGATTGTTATATGTGTAATGAAACATTTCCTCAAAATAGCTAAACTTTTCAATTTCCTAATCAAGGGTTGTAAATCCGCCAGATGGCATAAATTCCAGCATAAAATGAGAGGATCTGCTCTGCCCTTGCCATCTAAGGAATTAATAATAGCTATATTAACCAGGTTTGATCATGTTTGTGTCCCAAAATATATGATTTCCTGTAACACAGTATGGAACTACTTTTCATGTGAAAGTGGGATGGGTTAGGTGAGATGCAGGGAAACTAATAAGTGCATGAAGGATATGTCAAATTCACTAGCTGGGCCCACGTCCTCATTTTAGGTTTGACAGTGTTTTAGTAGGTAAAAGTGAATGCTTTGACATGAATTGAGCTGCAGTTTGGGGAAGGCCTCAAAGGGGACTGGCGATGGCTCCCGGGCTGGCAGATCCCCGTGTACTAAATAGAAATGAAGTTAAAGAATTGAGAACAAGGAGGGAGGGTGGGGCATGTAAATGAGAATGAACAGCTTGCAGAACTGGGGGAACCTATATAGAGGACAACCGGAAGGAGCGTGTTTGGAGGCGTGGTCCCGCTCATGAAATTCCGATACATAATCTCCAATAAACAAAATCACACAGTTCTGTTCTGTTTTGTATTCTCCCGTCATGGATTGCCATATTTAAGTTTTGTACCGTTATGTTTCATATTTCCACAATGTTTAAAAGTGAACCTCAGCTTTTAAGTGTGGAGCTAATCCAAGAAAGGCCTTGAGGTAAATACCGGAAATTTTGCCAGATATTAGACTACACTGCTGTCATGATCATAACTACAGTTTTCAGTTTCAGCAGTTGTCTCTCTTTTTATCTTCTGTGTTATCCATATATCCAGTCGGTTTCTAATCTGGCGTATACATGCAATAACCAAGAATCTTAAAGCCAGTTATGTCACAACATGAGATGTCAGAATTCCAGTTTTAGAAGTCTTTGGATGGGACATAGAGAAAGTAGTTTGATCTAAGTAGCACATCACTTGTACTACTGTCATGTCTTTGTCCTCCAAGAGTCCTTCGTGATTCTCCACTTTTATCTACATGTGAGAGGTTTTTATGTAGGCTGAGATTTTCTTTCACTAATTAAAATTTTAGGTAAACTTGCCTGGTACATTTTTATGTTTTGAGGACTTATAAAATCTTCATTGTGTCTGGTTTAAAATCCATAGTTGTTCAGATGTTTTGCTCCTAGATTTATCAAGAGATTTTTTTTCCTCTTCCACTGAGCATTACTGCTTGATGGGTTAAGCAGCAAAACAATTTCCATGATCAATTCATATTATTAAAAGTTTTGAAGCAGCTGTCTTAATTACAGAACAGCTATTAATGTAGATCGCTAATGGGTGAAAAGTTGGAGCAAATTTCCAGTGGTTGAGCGTCATTTGTATGCCAGCCATCCAAATGACAGTAAAGGTCTTTATATGCTTTGCAAGTGTGTGCTCCAGTATTCATATTTAATCAAAGTCTTCTGAACAGATCATTTCCACCACATTTTATCATTCATTGTCTTTAATCAATGCCATTTCTCCCACTATCAATGCTCAGTGAGGCTGTTTGCATGAGCCCTCATTCACCCAAAACAGCACAATTAAAATTAGACCAAATTCTAATTAAAATGATGCTGCTTAATGGGAGCCTGTCAGTTCTGTCAGTGCAGCTAAATTAACCAAAATGAAGCGTTTATCACTTAAATGAATTACAATTGCATTACTTTAGGTGAATTAAGGGCTTGCTTTGTGCAAGAGTAGCATAACACTGCTGTTCTTGCTCATCCCATGTCTTTCAGAGACATTGATTAGCGCAAAATCAATGGGACAGTTTGTGCTCCTGCTGATGTATTCAGTCAGTTAGATTTAATCTAATTGCTGCCCGTGACTCATTTGTTAGTGACTTAAAGTCATTTATTAACACTTTTTTTCCCCTGTCATCATATCCCTAATGTATGTGTTTATTCCCCTCTCAACATCCTGTGGCTATTCATCACTCCGTCCGCTCTTATCACTGGTACTTCATCCCTCTATCCACCTTTTGCAGTTGTGTGTGCAAAAGTGCTAACACTAACCTCAAGTTATCGCCCTCTTCTTCTTCTTGTCTCCTTCCCTTCTTGTTCTCTTTCTTATACACTTCCCCCTTTGATTTCCACCTCACCCCCTCCTCAATAAAATTATGCAGTCATTACCAGGTCTTAAATTGAGGCAAATACAACCTCAGGTGAGCAACAAAACATATTACACTATGTCATTATTTACGTAAGTGAGACTAAGCCAAAAATGCAGAAGCTTTGTATGAAAAGCCAAGTACGTGCCCTGATTCAATAGCTTGTAAAATAGAGGAGGAATACCTTGAAATACCTTTCTGTGTGATTTAACAGTCTCTCACAGTATTATGAAGGAAATTTGACCCATGCTTCTTTACAACACGACTTTAGTTCACTAAGCTTTAACAGCATTCGTTTGCCAGCTCGCTTAAAGTGGTGTCACAGCATTTCAATGCTACACTTTAATTCTTTTTCAGGCATTCTGTTGTAAATTTGTTGGTAGTTCCTAGTGCCATTGTCCTGTTAGATGACCCAGTTTTGGCCACGCTTTAGCACAATGGCCTCACAATTGACTCTTGAATACTTCATGGTCCACCCAATGATTGCTACGTGCCCAGGTGCTGTGACTGCAAAACCAGCCCACATAATCACCCCTCCTTCACCCCACTGAGTTTGACAGTTGACATGAGGTGCTTGAACAATGGTGAAAACCAAACACCATATCTGACTTTCACCAAACAAGGTGTTTTTTGTGGTGGATTCTCCTCTAAAAGTCTAGGCTGTGCCACCATTTTTTTTGAAACCACTCCCAAAACAAGCCAAGCTGGTTTTGTCTTCTTCAAACTGTAGATCTCTTTTGTAGTTTTGTGAGAACAGTCTGACCTGGAGATTAATTTGCTAAGATATACACTCCTGAAAAGACTGGCAACTGTCTTCCACTCATCAAGGGCATTTTAGCACTTTAGCTTAGCTTTTTACATACTGCCTATGCATTTTGGCTTAATTGGTGTAAAATAAATGATTATATAGTTTTGTAGATCATCATAGGTTGCATTTATCTAACTTAATCAAAATAATCTGGTTCTTAAGATTTGATTATGTCCTTTTATATAAACCCTTAAAGAGGATGCATTTTCTTTTAACCATGAGTGTATGAGTATCTCTATTAGTCAGGGCAGCTTTCCATAAAGAGTTCATTCACACGGTCACCATTTCCTCTTCTGCGTTCTCTTTACCACGATTTTCTCTTGTTGGTATTATTCTATTTCACTTTCCCTCTGTGTTTATTTTCTCTTTGTTCATCTCTATTAATCCATCACTATTTTCTTCTTTTTCTTTCTGCCCTTGTGAAACACTTTCTGTGCAGTGGAGAAATACCGATAGTTCCTGACTTATTTTGCAAAGTCTGGAGTGGAAGTGTGTAAAACAACTGCACACAAAGCTCAAGTCTCAACATATAAATGTGTGCGTAAAGGACTTTGCTGACTGTAACTGGCATGATCACAATGCTATTACTGATTTATTTTGAGGGGTTTTTTTTGTTTTTTGTTTTTTTACTTGAAAATACATTTTACATGTAGTATTTATTGTTAGTGACTCTATAGTGTAGTGGTTTACAGATTCCTGGCTCATTCCTGTGACACAAAAACCTGTGGAGTTGCATCAGTCATCTGCCAAAATCTAAATATTTGGCATTGCCTGCTGTGGTGACGCCTTGTGAAAAAGGGAGCAGCTTTTTGTGTGTCTGTGTTTATTTATTTATTTTTTATTTATTTATTTTTTTAAATGGTGCCTACATGGGAAGATTCTTTTTATAGGAAAGAAGCTTTCCGTGTAACATGTTTGCGATGGCTGATTTGACAGGTGCTCTTTAGTGGGGCAGGTAAAAGTGCAAAATAAAAGACTAGCAGGTCTCGGCTGATATTAAATGGTGCAGAAAAAATAATTTTGCAGATGGCAGGTAGATGGGAGAAAAACAAAAGCAAAGCATAACAAACAAAAACAATAAAATAAAAAAAATCTTCATGGGGGTCTGTGCCATTTTTACCATTTGCTATTTGGTCTCATATCACATCTTTAATCAGTGTGCTATCAGTGAGCCATCAAACAGCAAAAGTTTAAAGTGAGAGATTTCAGGACTTCACGTAGAACTACATGTTGTGAATGTGTCTTACTAAATTATAGATTACAAATTTCACATAAAATATTCCACAACTGCATGCAGGCAATTTGCCAAATACAGAAATGTCTAAAAATACACAGAAAAGCGTGAAAAGCTGCACACAATGTTGACATCAGAGTTATAGTACATGTCCATAAATGTTTGCTAAATGTGATTCCGTAAAAGCTGAGTATGGTATCCTTTTAAGTATATATTAAGGTAAGGTATACAGTTGAAAGACCATGACTGGTGAGTATTTCATACCAAAATACAGTTTTTTCACTAAAGCTGGTTAGAATATAAAAATTTGTGTCTAGCAACATAAGTAAATAAAATTTGTAAATATATCACAAAGCATGCGTTTCAACTCAGCCCTCCCCTCAGTGCACATTGTGCATATTCTAAAGATCTAAGTAAAGGTGGTTTATCATGAAACCTCATAAAAATAGTTTGCATCTACTTGGTTATTGCCTTTTTTGGCACACTTTTTTTTTAAGAATATCATAATTGGAAACTTTTGCCATACTTTTAATTTGTTAGAAAATAAATAGAAAAAAACATATTTGAACCTAGTCATTAATCAGCAGTTAAACCAGAGAGCAGTGCATAAAAAAAGTGTTTAAAAAGGACTAAAGAAGATGTTCCAATATTTCCATATTTCTTTTGAGTAACTGGAGGTCAGACAGCATTCATCTTCACGCCTGCATGCACTACAGACACCTGAAGAAAAGTTGGGGTTTGTTTATGAAATAGCATCCGATAAATATACATCTACCAACACCCAAAGAGGTAAACATGTCAACACTCACTAACAAAGCAGCTGTAAAATTGCTTTATTTGACCATCTGGTGAGCCTGACATGTTTAGTGTGCCTCATAACCTGGCGACTCTTTACTAGCGAACACAAGGCATTTGTCTCAGGAATACTCTGTGTGTGTGTTTGTGGTTGCAAAGTAGTCATACCACAGCAACGCTGTGTCTGAGTTGATGTTGTGTAACTACGAAATGTCATGTTCATGTAACTAATGTCCTGTGACATGCTGGCTGGTTGAGCCCAGCATGGAGCCTAAAGCCTGCAGCTAATTTTTAATTCATTACTCTTACACACTAAAGGCTATGTATATTAATCAAACATTTAAAACCAAAGAGAAGATGAACTGAAAAATAATTCACAACAACTTCATAATTTAACATAAAGAATGGTTCTCTGCAACACTTACAATACAATCAAAAGACTCCACATGACATAAACGGCAACCTGCCAAAACACTGCAGTTTGATTGACACATGCCTTAGCCATAGTGTGTGTGTGTGTGTGTGTGTGTGTGTGTGTGTGTGTGTGTGTGTGTGTGTGTGTGTGTGTGTGTGTGTACCTGTGTGTACCTGTGTATGTTTCCATCTGCACAAGGTGTTTGAGGGGGGTAATCATCAAGAAAGGAGCAATCATTCGAGGTTGTCTTTGTCTCTAATCATCCGGAGAACCCCCATGGATTCTGTTGTGGGCATGTGTGGGCGTGTGTGTGTGTTATGCGTCTGATTGCGTCCAATCAGCCAGAGAGCTCCCATAAACGATGTCAATGAGGCATCAAACAGTAAACTCACATATATCAATCCACCACCACATATGCACACGGGGACAAACATGACATCTGTCACTCAAGTGGGGCATGGAAAATTTTCTGTGCAGAATCCCTTGCAGGAGACAGGACTTTAGTCTTTCAGTGTATCACTTGGGGCCAGATTATTCTGTGAACCGATGTGCACAATCATCGAATGTTATTTGTGCAACCAGCTACTTCTACTTTAAAAGCTGTATTACTTTTGATATTTGTGGTAAAACTGGGATGAATTATGAATTGATTTTTTTGTGTGTTTTTGAAATTGAAAAGCTGATACAGTCTTTGTATTTTAATTTAAACAGAGAAAAGCAAATGACAAAAAAGTGGATGCTGACAATTTGTCTTTTTTGTAAGTAGAATAATATTTATTATTATTATTGTGATGATGATGAACAAGCATCAGATCCACTCCATGATCTTTTTACAGTTGTTTCCTGAAACTGTAAAATTTGAATTATCATGTTTTATTTTTCTTTCCTTTATTTCATTTTCATTTATCAACTTTGCCTATAAGAAGCAAAAAAAGCATATCCTGATCTTTATGGGTGATCTTCCCCTAGAGATCATCTCTTTGTGCACCTCTGGACTGGTTTCCATGTTGTTGGTCTCTGGAAATCCTTTTCTAACTGGTCTGGATTTGAAAAGCCCCCAGTGTAAAATGCAGTGAGTCAGAGTAAATATTGCAGCTAATCAGGCGGACAAAGAGAAATTGTACTATAACATCCGGAATCAGTCACTTCAAATGTCACCTTGTGTATGTCATGCACTGGCAATGCATTAAAAAGGTGAGAGGTGCTCGATTTTGCTGCTTGCAACCATATCTTCTACATTTTGCAAGAATGTTGTTTTTGTTGGTTCCATTTGTTCAAAAAAAAAAAAAGACTTGCAAAGAACAAACGGACAGAACAAACGGCAGTGCTGAAAGTAGCATGAAGTTGGATATTGCGGCTCCTCCAAAACCAACGGCTGCGGCAGGCTAAACATGGGGATACTGACGATGCACAACAATAAACACATGAAATGCACTTCTTTTTATTCAACCATTATACTGTCCACAAAGAAACAGGACTGCAACTCACAAAGTGTTACAAGAATTATTATGTCAAACTAAGATATCCATGCGCAGACTCAAACTACAGCATCAAATGGTGTATCAAGCTGCAGTCAACAGAAAGTTTCACCCCATGCTCACCCTACCTTTCCACTCATCAAACAGCAGGTGTGGTGAACAGGTGAATGCAACCACATTTATTATGTAATACAGACTCATGAGTCACGCCCCACAGCCGTGCACCAATACAGTGTGTGCATTAAACCAACCCTCTTAACCCAAAAACGGAAAAACTCACATATGGCTCCTACAGTGCAGGAGGAGACAACTTTAAAGGTAAAATCAACCTTTCTGACCTTGAATGCAACACATTTTTTAACAATTACTTTTTAGGGCATTTTTGCTTTTATTTTATAGTGGAGCAGGGAAGATTAGACAGGAAAGTGGGGAAGGAGAGGAGGGGAAAGCAAAGGTTCAGGCGACAGCAGGTCACAGTTACCAGCAGGCCACTCTGCTGCTCTGGTAGTAGCTGAAGAAAAATATTCGGTGAGACCAAGGATCAAGACTTTTGGTTCAAGTCAAAATGATTCAGACGAGGAAGGGGAAGCAGCACTCTGCTCACATTGTATATAACGGGGTGGGATGCTACTGACCTCAACTGAGGATATAGTTGCGTGGTGGAAAGAACACTTTGAAGATCTTTGTCTCCTACTGTCACACCTGAAATTGCATCCACACTGACTCGAAAGGAGTCAGAAATGTGTTGCAATATAGGTACCGTACCTAACGTCTAATTGCAAATTTGAGATGAGTACACATACTTTCCAAATAGCCATTGAAATTATACGAGTGCCCAGCTCAAGAACACAAAGCAAATGTTCTGGGAGTAGATTATTACACCACTCAGTGAATCAACCTATGCATCACAACAGCTTTTATTAGACTGTTTTATACTGTTGGAGAGGAGAAATCCTTCATGGTGACAGTGAGTGATGTGTTGATGATGTGCTATATGAAACAAGTAAACAGGCATCATGAGATTCAGTTAAAATTAATATCATGTCAAGGGTAAAAAGAAAATAAAAAATAATCCTGTCCCAAGCTCCAGTGGCCACCACGTCAGGTCCAGGTATTCTTAAATAACTGCTGTCCTGAGTTGTTCACGCGGAACATTGAGTGGGTTTAATGAGAATGATGTGGAAAAACAAAAACAGTAAAACACACACACTCGCACACACCTCAGCTGTCAGTGTATACTAGTAAACGGGAAAGTATGGCACAGCAGACAGGCAAATAACAGCTCTGAACAACAGTGAGTCCAAATGAGTTTTGATTTCTGTTTCACTCTTGTAATTGGCTGGAAATTACTTTGTTTGATCGGCAACATGTTTGTGTATGTTTACATAAAGGTATCATATTACTTAACAGACAAAAGAATAGCTACATGCCTTTAAAAAGCTTTTAGAAGTAAGAACTTATATTGATTATAAATAGATCATTCTTTTAATTGGAAGCAAAAATCACATTGTAATATAAACCATCTAATGAAAAAACATTTGGGAATGTGACAGCATTTTTTAGTTCTTTCATTTTATACATAACAGCATTTGATGCCCTTGAAGATACAAATGCAGACAAAAACACTGATTTTGATGTGGCTGTGTTTTCATTTGCATGTGTTTGCAGCCTATGTTACCAAACCTTTGTGTCCTGCATAATTTTTGGTTTCCTGTCATTCTCTTTGTTAGTATCTTTGTACATATAAATGCATCTGCTTTCTTTGATGTTCATTTATGTGAATTTGTGTGTTTTCTCTATGACAAGCACTGCGAATCCAGAGACCCAACCCTCCCATCTCCAGGCAGCATACAAATTGATGCTGCATTTTAGTAATTGCTTCTTTATTGACAAATGGCTGTGAAGTGTTCTGGGGCACTGTCTGTCAGTATTGCTTTTATTTCTTATTGAATTTCATCCTGTTTTTTTGCTACTCTGTGATTCTCAGAGTCAAAAAAGTTAATGTTACTTCATACAGCACTTTGTGCGTGTTTGTCTATTTTATCACCAATCCTGTGTGCACATATATAAATCTGACCCTCTATGTCATTATGATATGATTTTTGTGTTTCACTTCACCAATTAAATACTATTATGGAGAAACAACTTTGTTAATATTGTTATCTGCAAACCACTGAGCATTTTTAAAACTACAAAAGGCATCAGCGATTAGTTTCTGATTTAACTAACCTTTAACTCACCGGCAGAATATAATATTAGCCTTTGGGTGTCAGAGTATTAGTCCGAGTCGATGATTGCATATGCAAACGTGCACTGCCTTTGTATCATTTCGTGATGTTTTAGAATATCAGTCAGGTATATTGTCACATTTGGCTTTATTACATTTACTAAACTGACCACAGAACAGTGGTCTATTTGTTATTCATTTTAGATGCATTGCACATATTCAGTCATGCCCCTTAAAATAAATATTTTGGTTTAAAAATCTTTATGTTAGTAATATTAAGTATATTAAGCTTGTTTAAAGCTTAAAAGTAAGGGTTCAAGCTGAAAATATTTTATGTAAAGGTGATGCCTACAGCAGCTGAGAAGACTACACTGTGCTTCAATTATCTACTTAGCTTAATAATATACTTTTTTAGTATCTATTTTAATTCACCTACCATGAATCATCAGTGGAGGGATACTATGCCAAACCCTGAAACAGGCATTTTTGTGAGTGCCTCAGTGGCATTGGCAGGGCTCAGCTGGAATGAGTCACATAGGTCTATCCTCCTGTGGGTCAAGCACACACAGGCGAAGCCATATGACTCCAGTGCTTTGTGGATCAGGTAGTGGCCAAAAGAAGATGCCTTGCCAGTCCAATTCCCAGCTGTTTAGACTGGTTTTAGGGACACAGAACATCACCTGTCTGGTGAGGAAGCAGCTCACATTTTTCCGTGAAGTTGAGAGATACTGTCTAGATATAGCCAGGGCTCACCTCATCACACAGCTCAAGTGCTGGAACCAATCTCCCTGAAAGGGGCTGAACCCTGTTCCACGCTGGAGTTGCACTCAGTGAGAGACGGTGAGCAGGAGTCGGTATATTAGTATTACCTCAGTTTGCTGCATGTCGATTGGGATTTTTCCTGGTAGATGAGAGGGTTATTTCCCTGTGCAAGCAAGGAAATATACCCTGACATTTGCACTTCAGCACCAAATTTCATCTTAGGTATGAGGTTCAAGACACACACAGTAGTTACATTGAAGCCTATATAGTCAGGTAAGATGGCTGATGTTAGACATCAAAGGCACAACTTAAGCTTTAAATTAACATATAAAGCAATTCACACACTATTCCCAGCTGCTTTGTAGCCAATTGGTCACTGAAATCTGATAGTGTATCAGTCAGCTGTTTTCTACACATTGGTAGGATGTTAAATAGTTGTTTGCCTACTTTGTGTAACTTTTTTCCTCCATTGCTACAAACTGCTAAATTAAATTGTAATCCAATGACAGTACTCCCGTATGTATGCCCTTTTAAACCAAACAGGTATAAATATCACTTTCGTCTGCTGTTCATTATGATAGTGATTCTCTATTATTTTTCGAATGATTACTTCTTTGTAATTTACAATTTTGTCAATTTTCAGGCATTCAGTACAGATACATTGCCAAAGTGAATGTAAAACAAAAACAAAGTAAGTGCAAAGCTAAATGTCAGTGTTTATGTTGCATTTCTAATTTGTCGAGGCTGCGAAGAACAAGTTCCTCCTAAATAATTTTGCTTGATGACTTTTCTTCTCATCAATATTCATGAGACTGTAAATGAAAGAAAAGTCATTCAGCTTAGAAGGTGAACGTATTTAGAAGGAATATAATTTAATCGAAACAATTCGATTCCTTCCTGTTCTTCATTACATCCCAGCAGTTTACAAAGAGATAAGGAAAATACAAATGCCAAAACAGCAAAGATTAAACATTCTATTCGTTTGGAAATGCAACAGACTAAATATGAAGTGGCTTAACAGTGTAATAATATTTAGTACCATTATGGAAACTTCAATCTCATGTGCTACTGCAGATTTAGCAGTTTGCCAGAGGGTATGAAGATGTGGCTTTAAGATGTGGCGTGGAGGGGTGGGTGGGTCCTTGTCCTACCTAACCACTCTCTCTTCATATCAAATAAATTCAGACAGACACCTATCTCGATCTAGTCAAATATATTTACTGCGGAGCTGAGGAGGCTGGAGGTATGATAGTGATCAGGTCAGTGGTGTGATTCATGCAGGAAATGAAATGGACACGTAGCCTACCAGACATGTCCATGTGCCCTGTGGTTAGTCACTTCAGCCACTGTTTCATTTACTAGTGCAAGTGTGAGTCTAGACAGTTTACGATTTTTATACCAAACACTCTTCAAACACGGCACTTCTTTAATAGTAATAACACATAATTTAAATAGTTAATTATGGCTGTTCAGCTGAGGCAATGTAAAATGTCAACTGTGTATTAAGTTTGGAGCTCGTTAGGAGCTTTTGACAAAGCCATGTTCTTTTTGTTGTGGTGAAAGAAATTTGCAAAAGTATCCTACAACAATCTTTTTTCAATGCGTTGGTTTGACTTACTTAACAAGTCAACAAGAAATTATAGTAATGATGATCGAGATTTCTTGCCTGACTTGTATATAACATATTTAATTTTCTCAACTCAGTCAGTAAAGAAAAATGCACTGCCTAAATGTAAAGTCAGAACGGACGACTACAATGTCAACATGTAAGATTTGATAGGATTCACAGTGTAAAATGCTTAAATAGCTGTGACAGGTTTAACCTACAATGACAGACAACTCTTCCCTCTCACATTCACATCTATGATCAGTTTAATATCTGTAGTTAACCAACTGACATGCACATCTTTGGATTTTTGTGAGAGAAAACCACAATATCTAGAAAGAGAGTCCACACAGGCACAGGGAACACATGGAATCTCCACACAGAACCTTTCTTGGTAAATTCCTTATCTTAGTGTATTGGACACATACAGAACATCTGGACTCAGACATCTTTTACCATTCTTAAAACCCCAGACTCTGTTTCCCTGCTTTGTGTTATAAATTTGTATTCACCAGTCCTTGTGGTGAAAGTTTTTTTCTTAGATTTGATAAAGATGACAAAGACAGAAAGAACGTTACTATTAGAACTGTTTTCACTCGCTTAGTAGTGCTTTATATTTCTAACAAACTGACTTTGATATTAAAATTTGGCAGAGTGTCCCACTTACAGTATCTGTCTCTGTGATATGGAGCCAACCATGGCTTAGTTGTCCACAATATTTCACATCAATATTCTTTCCATATACAAGACAATAAAATTGTGGTTATATAATAGCAAGGGTCTGAAAAGAAAAGCAGTAAATTAACGGACAGCTGTCAGAAGCTGAGGCCATGGAAAGTAGAAGTAAGGGCAATAAGTTTAGTTTGATGTCCTGTCAAATATCACCTGCAGCCCTGAACTGGGACAGCGCTGTGACAGTGAGTGATAAATTGAACATCACTGCACTCAGAAGCACCTTGCAAGATCAAGTCTTGAAGTTCCAGCAGTTAAATGTAATACATGTACAGAAACACATTAAACTGAATCACTTTAATGTATGGGAGCACAGTGCTATCATACAGTTTCATAAAAGTGTTTCTGCTTCTAATTTAAGAAAATTCTCTACATTTAAATATCACACATTATAGTCAACTAAAATTGATCTGTTTGATAATGTCATGAAGGGTAAAGAGAAAAGAAATTCAAATGTAAGATGCCAGGAAGCAAAATATTACAAACTTCATATTTTATTATATTGATAGCAAAAGTATAATGACAAATCCCAGAAGAAAACAAATAAAAATCTAAATCATCTCAGAGAGCCAGAATAAACATCGAGTACACATCACAGCAAACAGGATAAACAGATGCAGATATGTCAGAGACTAAGAGAAAGGATAGGGCTATAAGTACTGAGGACTAATTGAGATTAATCTCAGGAGTGGAAGGAGACACAGGTGAAAATAATGAACAAAGGGTGAAAACAGGCCAATCAGTCAAAACCAAACCATGGTTTCAGAGAAAACTTGGAAACAACCCAAAAGAAACAAAGTAAACACAGAGACAAGAAAACATACACTTTACATGTTGAATGATTCCTAAAAAGGAAAAAAAAAATAGAACAAAGTTTGCACCAACCTTAATAAATGTATGTGAAACACAGTGGTGGGGCTACTCTTTAGAAAAATTGTAGGTACTGCTCTACAGCTATTCATTACATTCTGAATATTTGGGTGTGTATTAAAAACAACAACTTTTACCTAGAACTGCAGATGATGTCATTTTGGCCCCATAGAAATTAATGTAAAGCCACTACTGCGGTTAGTTGGTGAGGCAAATGTGGACGACACAATATACTTTTACTGTTCTGCTTTTACAATAATTATTTAAAATGTTTTTCTTACATTTTTTCTGACCAGAAGCTGCTCAGTCTGTTTCACAGTAAACACTCAGAATGGTCTTCTTCTGCAATAATTAAATTCTTTTCATGTGTTAGTTATTGCATTATTTGTTATACCCGTTATTTATTAGGGTTTTTTTATGTCCTATTTAGGGTCTGTAATAAAATTACCTAAATCATTTATATAACTAACAAAAATCTCATAAAAAGTCATCTTAAATATCATTTTGAGACAGAGAGGAAAATTAAGAACTTGAAGTCATTTGTTTGCTATTACTGCTGTTGATGCAGGACGGGGTCAAAATGAATTACTTGTCCTTGTTGTATTGCAGCCTTTAGGATTATCATAAATTAATGTTTACTTCAGGTCAGCTGGGATAAGTGATGGATGGGGGAAATTTTACTGCAGTCATAGAAATCCTAAACGGGCCAGCAGAAGGAGTTCCACTGGATCAAAGCAGGTAAAAATAAGAAAATAAGATGGATTTCATTTTATAGGCAATGGGACAAAATATTGTAATGCTGCAATCGCAGGGTGATCTTCTTACAATGTGCTATAGTTTATTCACAGTGATGCAGCCTGGTCACTTCAGTAAAAAACAGCATTTTGCCAAGAGCAGCTCAAATTACTCTCTATAGTACGGCTGTTCCACCATATAAACCTGAAATCTGTGTGGAACAGCTAACCTGCACAATGTGCAGAAGGACACAAAACATTATTTCCAATCAGATCATGAGTTACTATGTTAGCGTGCCATGTGCGTAAATGTTTGCATCTTTTTTATCTCTTGCTCATTTAGCATTAATCTGACATAAACACTAATTCATTAATAGCAGACATTTCACTTATATTCATTACAGATTGGATAGCAGGAAATTGCTCGCTGTGTGCGCACTGCTGAGAAAAAGACAGCTTCCTTAAGTTCATTTCTGCTGTTTCAGTACAGTCCCAGTATTATTGAGGAGCAAATGTGGGCTTGCCTTTAAGCACTCAGCATGAGGAATGCTGAGTGATAAAATCAAACACTCTTAGAAGTAACAATCATGACGACAACCTGCCTTAGACATGATTTTTTTGGCATTAGATTTCATGCAATGTGCAAAGTAAACTGTTTGCCGCAGTTTCTTTTAATTTGCATTCTCGTGACTCATTTAAAAATCCTCTTCCTGAATGTGAAACTCTTACAAATACATATGGCATAAAGCCAGCTGCAAAAATACTTCTGTTCACAACTTTCATTTGATTAACATTAAGCCTCTTTAATAAATCCAGCAACATTTTACCATGAAAAGGCGTCTTCATTGTATAAAACAACAGGGTTAGAACATGTTGTGGCAAAGATGCACATTTTATAGTTTGTCTTCTGCACAAGTAGTTTCAGGACAGCACACATCTGACATCACATAACATCTTTTTGATTCTCCTACTGAACTCAATGAAACATCATTCAGGTCAAGGAAAAGAGCTTAGCAAAAATATGTACACAGGAGACACGCAGACCTATCACATGCTACTCAGCCAATTAAATCATTCATTCAGAGTGCATAGAAAAGAAAAAGCTCTACATAGAGATGAGATGCAGAAGTGTGAAGAAGTAAGTCAGGGAAATGGAGAGAAATAGATGACCTGAGATGATTTACATGTGAAATGCAGTTAAGGAAAAAAGGAGAAAACTAAAACGGTACCTTGTCATTATTTTTCTGTTTTTAATCAAGCACTTTATTTGAAGACAACCACTTTACTTGACCTGAGAAAATAAATGTTTATTATTATTTTATTATCAGAATACCCTCCAGTTCCAGTACCCTCCAAAATATTGAAACACTGATTGTAGTCTTGAGCTTGAAGAGAAGGCAATTGGACTGTTTTGCCTGGCATCTAGGAGAAGGTTCTTCAGTTCTACAACAACTGTTTGCTAGTCCCAAGTAATATGTCTATATATCATATATTAGACAAGCTAAATCGCATATATAATTGCCTAACAGGTATTGGTTGGCATACTTGTGGTCTTATGACAGGCCAAGCTGTCTATCTGGGATATATTACTTCTGCCTTGGGTAGATTAATAGCAGATTTCCCCAAATACTGAACTCTATCTTAACATAATAACAGGTATTTGCAGCATTGGGACGGTGTGTGAATATTCAAAAGGAAAAAGTCTGAACGTAAAGGTGATGTGTGTGTGTGAGTGAAGAATGAAAGAGATGGTGGTAGAGACTTTCAAAGGGGAGGTAAGGTGTTTGTGGATGCTATCTGTCTCCTGTGTTATTTATCACCAAGACAGGTACAGATATGGAGTCTTAGCTTCCCAGCCTCATTACACATTCGCTTTCCTTTTCAAACACAAACACACACTTCTATACACACTGACGCAAACTTTGTCTCCTTCCATCTTTCACTTTATCGCTTTAGCTTTCCACTGTTTCTTTCTAACCCTCTCCTTCCTAACTCTCAGATGAGTGGGCCTGCACACACACACACTCACAAAGACACACACAAACAAACATATATTTCAATTAAGTCTTGGCTCAGTATGATGAATGTGGTTACCTTTTAATTTCAATTATACTGGCTGTTTAGCTTGCTAGAAAGCTGTTGTGTGCTCAAGCAACATCCACCAAGCAACGGTTCAATTACAACACACAACGTGCACAAGCCGGCTTACACCAAGGCACAAGCACACAATGGCTGACACAGAGGCAAATATACACAGCAAATGCACATAGACAAGGTACACATATGCAAGCACATGCACACACACAAAATTAGATTAGCTAATTTAGCTCTTGTCTGGACACATTTTTCACCTCCGTCTAGCTGACGGCTGTTCTAAAACCTATTTAGAATTTCCACAGGGCAGCACGACATTTTGCTGCAACTGACAATGTGTGGAAACGAATAATTATTGCCCCAAATAGAAGTGTTGTTTATTCATTTATAAGTAAAAGACGTCATACGTGAGAAATGAGAGGCGGAGGACATAATTATCTCACGAGATTTTGCTGAAATGGATTTATCGTAGGTCCTATTTATGCCAACACAAGTCAAAAGACGTGGTGCATTTTGAGTCTGTAACCTACTTTAAGAAAATCAGCATCTTAAGTTCTCCTTTGTAAACTTTATTCACATGGGGAGTCTTTGCTGAGCTTGCATGTGCTGTTTCCGTAGCACTGCTCTACACTTAAGGTGCATATTCACACCTGAAAGCTGCACCAGTACAAAAACTGCTTGTTTTATCTATAAAAAGAAAGTTCCAGCTGATTTTCCCATCCTTATCTTTCCTATGTTCCCTTACAGACCTTCCCACCTGAACCACATGATCACAAAGATAAGCCGTGAACATTTTTTAACCTGAAATCTTTTCGTAACGTCAAATCTGAGCCTCTGAGAAACAATGTGACAAACCCAAATAAATGTTGCATGTTCCACACACAACCCTATCCTTTGCAGAAAGCCAAAAAGAAAAAAGAGCCCACAGTTTAGTTCAAGTCAAGTCAATAACATAAAGTTATTATGTTTTAATTTCTTTTGCAAGAAATATTACACAAATTTAAATCAGCAACATATCATGTTTAGATCTAATACCTACAGTGTAAGGACTTTCCATGCATGATTTAAACTTCCTGCTTATAAAATTTTACTTCCTGATCAGTTCTGCCCATAAATGTGCTTTGTTCCCCCTGTGGACCCAATGTAAAAACAACAGGAACTTTTCTGTGTTTTAATTGTCATTGTATCTATTAGTTAACTACTCTGGTGGAGTATGAATGGCAATGGTGAAGGCCTTCATCATTAGGAAAAGCTGTAAAACCTATGAAAATACAGGGGTTTTTGCAGAGAAAATTCTGGACCAATTCTGGCCCCCGGCCATGTGTTTGACACTCTTGATGTAAACCGGCCATGGGATAGCATTTATTGCATTCTGGATTATTCTAGAGATTATAACTCATTGAATTATAGAAAATCTATGTAAGGTTTAAAGTAAATGAATTCATGCTGAAATTATCCTGATTCAATGTCTTGAAATGTAGCATTCTGCAAACTCCTTTAGCAAAACTGCTTGTGTCTGACAGTTACTGCAATGAACCTATTTAAAATGAAACCTGAGAGAGTGAGAGGGAGCAAGTCAGAAGGGAAAGACTGATATATGCCTACATGGCGTGACAGGCAGGTGGGAACAAATAGGAGAGACAAAGTAAAAATGAGAGACTGAGAGAGAAAGGGAGACACCCAATGGTAGGAAACGGGTGTTCATTTCATCAGTTCCTATTTAAGCACTTTATATTGCTCCTCTGGCACCCGACAGAACACTCAAAAACAGGCAAATGGCTAGAAAATAGGTCAAATTTAACACAGAGTGATATTCATACTCAAAGTACGTGCCATCACCTGAGGAATCAATTGAAGAAGGTTGGAATAAATAAATGTGCACACACACACACACACACACACACACACACACACACACACACACACACACACACACACACACACACACACACACCCAACACTTCAGGAGTCAATCAGAAGAGGAATTGTCCTAACAAGACAAGTGCCTGAAGATGAAAGAACTCTGAAGGCATATTTTGCTATTTCTAACCCACAGTGTTGTGTGTCACACATGCACAAATTATCTCTCTCTTTGTTTTATACACACAGACACATGTGCATGCACACGGTGTGTGTGCTCGATCCTCTCGGTCTGTTCCCTGTGAAATTTGACATGGAATGAAAAGTTTCTGGAGGGTTTCAACACAGCTTGTGTAATAGGAAGTGGTAATAAAGACGAAAAACCCATCTGTTGTCTCTTGTAATCACTTTTACACCTTAAGACCTTGAGACTATGACAGATCACACATTCTTACTTCATACATTGAACTTGTCTCCATAAATGCATTCCTTTGTGCCAAACCAACATAAGGCACAAGCTGCAAAATATATGTAAATAAAATGTTTTCTTCAGGTAAATCAAGAAATTTGAATTAGGCTTTTTCAATTATAAGAATCTTGTGATCCAAATTTACCTAAAAGGAAGAAAGCAAGTAGTTGAGCTGTTCAACTAGCAACCAGAGTTGTGCTGAGGTAAGTTGGGGTCAACTCATATGTCATTGAGAAAGTCAAGTTTCCAATTTCTACAAACTACACTTCACGTTAAATACAGTTGTTTAAGGAAAGTCCAAGTCAAGGCACATGAGCTGGTGTCAAAGCAAAACATGAAATAGTCCCCCAAAAATCTATTTGGCTACAATAACACTGATAGCCCCATTTAGTTTTTTTCAAAACAGTTAGCAAAATTCTAAAACTGTATTATTGTACATCTTTTCTGTTGAAAGTCTGTTTTATGTGAGCACCACATAGAGTTTCAAAAAACACCACATGATTCAGTAGCTTTAGAAACACTTCAGTTCATTGAGATTTTGGGGCATTTATGCCAAAAACCACAAGGAGTCCTGTGATTTGAGAGGAGTAAGAGGACTATTTGGAGACTGAGGACTACTGGTTTGATGCCACAGGTTTTGTTTTGTTTTTTATTAGAAGCCTGGGGGAATTGGGGACAGCAATAAAGAAACCTGACTTATCATACCTGATGTTTCCTAGGAAAATGCTATCAAAGTAAGGCCTATAGAATAAATGAATTTAGTTTCTGATTTACACTCTCAAAATTAGTACTGCACATTCTCTTATTACCTGTGGAATCTTTTTACTCTGATTATTTAATGTGGATGTAAACACAGCCTATAGTGTTGAACTAAATGCTGCAGAGCAAAGCATTAAATAAGTATTTCAGTTATTGGTTAGAAAAAATGGTTATAAGCACATTTACACACATTATATCACAATCTACCTTAAAATACCTTATTGCGGTCTGCATTCATCAAGTTTATCACTCCTTTAAAATCATAGTTTCCAAAATGCATCACCAACTTTTACTAGATTTCTAAAGTAAATGGGCAACATGTTACTGTGTTTATATGATTATGTGGATGCCACATATATTCCACAGTTAGCCAGTGATCTTAGTGTTTGCACTAACTGCTCATTTGAGTATTGATATCACTTGGAACAACAGTTTTATTAGAAATGAATATGAAAATCAAATAAACTTAAAAATCCAATCAAATAAGCGACTGATATGTCTGCTTACAAAGGTGACATGTGCTGACTGGCTCAATTTCTTTATTACAATCAAAAACATGTGGGTTGGTAACTGGATCAGTTTAACTGGGTCTAATGTTTTACTCTGTTGACATTCATTTAGCAGGGACACTCATGAGTCATATGCAGCCATAGAAACATATTCAGTGATTCTCTACCTCTAAACACAAACATATTGTAGTATGTGTTTGACAGTCATCACGTAAGCCTCTGAATACTTACTTTTCATCCTCATTTCCCATTATGTTCTGCGATGCTTAATGGAGACATTCAAATGCATTAGCTGATAATAGCAACTTGATGAGTGGTGGGTGATTATTTTATACACGTCGTACATCAAAGTGAAAACACAGAAAATATCAGAAAGAATGAAGGACTCAGGCTTCTGTAAGTCTATTTTTGTTAGTCTGTATATAGAGGATCATGGGAGGTAACCCATTTACTGTAGGTTAATCCCATCTCCATTAAATCCATTTTCCCTTTCTTTCCTCTTCTGATAACCAGAAAGATTCGAGTAGCTTTTATTTAAATTAAGGCCCTCGACTACGACAGTAGATGTTAAGGGACTCGAGGGTGCAAAATGGGGGTTGAAAGTGGGACATAGCACCAGATAGAAGTACATTATGTGGATATTATTCCGTGACTGATCTCTAGAAGTCTGCCTTATTTTCTGGATCAATATTCAGAGTTTAAAGTTTTAAGCTTCATTGTGATTGAATATAAAAACAGCAAATGTGTTGGTGTTTGTTGTAACAAGCTATTGTATCTATACCAGCAGTTATTCTGGAATCAATACAAAACACTGGGTAATTAGCAAGAGTAAATTAATTATTTCACCAGTGACATAGAGGGAAAAATGTAGAAACAAACAAGCAAACAAAAAAACAACATTTGTTTGGGCTTAGTGCTATGCTATGACCTTGCATATATATCAAATCTCAAAAATATTTAAATCAATATTTTTAATAAAAAGCAGCATCTACTACAAGAAAAACAACCAAAAATCATAATAAATATACTTTGCCCTCAAAGTACGTTTATTATTAATAAACTAATTAAACTTTGAGGGGATAAAGGAACAGAAAAAAAGGCTCAAAAATATATATTCAGTTAAAGCCTCCATAAGGCTCCAGAAGACGATACCTAATGAACTCACTTGATCCATCAAACTAATCTGGGCTGTCTCTGGCTTGGAGAATTAGAGCAACCTGTTTCACTGATAGCAGTTCGAGAAAGTCCTCATGCCAGCGCTCTGGCTTTCTCTCACAGTCCAAATGCTGTGCAGGTTAGGTTAATTGGTGATTAAATTAGCCACTTTTATGAGATATATACGGTGTTTGAAGTGTATAGATTGAAGTCCTGCAGAACTATACAGTTAAAATGAGGCTGAGTGGTGTTTAAGACTAGAAAACCACTATTTAATTATACTAGACATAAAAAAGAAAGAAAAGCACCATGCAAATATGAATGCATTGCAAGTGGCCAGAACTTTGCCTGTAATAGAGTTCTTTTAATATCGTTTTTATGTCCGTTATATGACCATTAATGAAAGAAAAGCATCGCACAGTTGTGGCTTAACATCAAAATGAAGCTTATTCAGATATTCCTGGTAACTGCAACCTTATCCATGGATATTAAAATGGATGTGGATAGCCCACTTCTGGGTACAGCTCACAAAATGTTATGTTTTTTCAGAGGGCAAGCCAGTTAAAAAAACAAACAAAAAAAAAAACTTGACTTTGCTGGAGTGTACTCTCCCCTTTATTGCCTGTTTGCAGACGCGTGTGTTTGCTGCAGTTAGAGCAGAAAACTGGCAGTGTCTGACAAATCTGTCACTCCCTCTCTGTCTTCCTCACTTCTCTCTTGCTGACAGTGACAATAACATCACAATGTTTCACTGACTTTCTCTACTTTGTCATTTTCTTTCTCCTTTCCCCTTTGTCTTTCACCACTTTCTTTCCTGCCTCTCAGTAACTGACACTTTATCTTTGTCACCTTACCACTCTCCCCCGGCTTCCTTCCTTACAGTCGCCCCTATTTCTTCTTCTCCCCTCTTGTTATTGACAGCTGTCCCATAGCATCAGTGATGCAACAGTCTCCAACCATCTGTCCTTTCCTCCCTTTACCCAATCCTACACCTTCTCTCCTCCTCATCCTCCTCTTCCTTATCCGTGATATTGACAGCTGTCATGGAGCACTGATTTGGCTTCTTTTTTTTTCCTGTGACAACTTAGCTTATTTTGGTCTTGCAGCCTTTGATTGGATCCCACAGCAGAACTGTCATCCAGTGTGATGATTCATACAGTGAGCACGCTGAGACAGTCTTTGTCTTTTATTTCTTGTGCACTCCGCCTTATTATTTCTCCTTTTCTCTTACTTCCTCCCACTCCTCTTCTCAAGGGTTTAGTGCTATTAACTTACATTCACATTTAGTGTAAATTCTGTGTGGGAATGCCAGTGTGTACGTGTGGAATGTTCCTCTCTTCAATTCTCAGTAATGCATCCTGACAAGGTTTGAAGTGAACTCAGGAGGAGAAGTCCCTGCACATCTACATGTCTCTCAGTCTCTTTTTCCCCAAATATTTTGATCATGCAGCAGCTGAGGAGTTACTCAGCTACTAACGATAATCCTGCTGAGAGTTTATTCCTGTTAAAATGGATAGATGCATCACTGCTACCCTGGGATTGGGGATTCCTGTATGTATAAATATATCAAATGAATAAATGGAAGCACTGATCTGCCTCTACCATACAAGCAAGTGTTCAACAATTTCTGGCACCTGGTACTTTTGAAAAAAACAAAAACAAACACTAATATGATGGTCACAGCATTCATGGAAGTCTTTTAAATCTAATTAATGTTTAGACACGGCTACTCTTAGTATACGTAACAAATTCAGCAGGTCTTTGTTTCTGTTACATTGACACTTTCTTTAAAATTGTATGTGTAGCCACAGTGCATGCCTGGATGAATACTGAACATATTTACCTGGAGCAGGACACTCACCTTTAATAGATAAACTTAATTAGTTTTATATCTCTATGAGACACAAGAAAGAAATAGTGGATGAATACATTGCAATGAATTAGTCATGAGCATTTTAAATGTTTATTCTCAGACTGTGTGGATATGTGTACACACAGTCTGTGTACTATATTAGTCATAACTAGTTTACAAAAGTCCCTTTGTGCTGGTGGTCCAAAAGTCATACTGAATAAATTGTCCGAAATTTAAGTGTGTGTCACTTTAATTAAATTTGAGGCAAACACAGGTGGAGTTTACTTAACCCTGGGGATATAATGGGTAAGACTGCATCGCTTTCTGGCTCTGACACGGCTGCTGGTACTACTTGCTCCGGCAAAAGGCAATTGTTGCAATTTAATCAGATGCAAAACATAAATTTTGGAAATGCTGAAGATTAGCGACAGGTGGGAAGTCAGAGAAAGGAACAGCATAGAGAATCCGCTTAACTGTCAAAATGTAAGAACAAAACACAGAAATGTTTTCTCAATGCTGTTGTTGTGATCTGAAAAACAGATACACATCAGAAAGACACATATCTGTTACATCTGTGAGAGCCTGAGCCCACTCTGTCATGACCCTGAGTAGCTATAACAGGTATCAGTCACTGAGCAACACGTCATTAACTTACACCCAACAAACATTTCTGAACGACAAAGGGGTTCTTGAAAAAAAAGGGAAAGACCCTAACATCACAACAATTAAAAAAAAAATAAAAAGACAAACCTCTAAAGAAAACATTGGAGGCCATTTTTGACATTCTTTTTTGCCTCCCGGATAACGTGAAGCATAGTGCTGTGTAACGTGTCCAAAAAGAATGTACAAAAGTGGTCAGTTTAATGGTATTTCCACTGCCAGTGGACAAAATAGCTGACATGGCACCACAAAACCACAGAGCTCAAAGTTGCAACCAGTGACATCAGTGGTTGTTGTGGCGACCTCAAGATTTTCACCAATGATCAACATAGCAGTGTGGTTACACATTCTGTTCAGCATTATTTAACTACCCCAGCCTAAACATGTGCTGATTCTCACAGGGCAGGAAAGCAGGACTGGTTTCGCATCATCAACGGCACCACGCCTGTAGAAAAAAGATGAGGACAAATAGACCCAAGCAAAATGCACAGCAGGGATGAAGAGTTCAGGTATTTCCTTTAATTTGTCTCCCATCTGTATAGCATGAATTATTAATTTGAACAGCTTTGAAATCATTTATCAGGATTTTATGCACAAGAGACCTTCTAAGAAATTACATCCTAACTTATCCTAAAAATTAAATAACTTGCCTCAGATGTTCAGCTGATAATTTCGCTGCATCTCGCAGTAATCAGTCTGCGAATGCCATTTCATTATGCTCACATTGCTTTCACAAACATAATCATTATTTCTTTTTTTGTCACAAAAAAAGTTGAAAAGTTGCCTTTCTTTCTGCTCGCTTGTTGCATCAGTTAAGCAACTTAGCTTAGTGTGTGAATGAAGCAAATAAACCAGCACAAGAGAACAGATAACCCGTGTGTGTGTGTGTGTGTGTGTGTGTGTGTGTGTGTGTGTGTGTGTGTGTGTGTGTGTGTGTGTGTGTGTGTGTGTGTGTGTGCGTGTGCCTGAGGCCAGCCCACAAAACCTTCTATCTTCCCCTTTCTTTTTCTTTCACAGAGTAGAAAAAAGAATGTAAAGCAGAGTGGGACAGGAGAGAAAGTGATTCTCTGAGTTTACAGCCAGTGTGAGCTGAATAGAAAGCAGAAAGAGAAGCTAACATCACTGCATACTGGATTTACTGCAATCATCCCTTAGTGGTGGCCTTGTTAATTGTTGGTGGTGTAGCAGTTTTAATTATTATAATTATAATCAGCAGCATCATGGAGGTTTTGTGTACTCCACATTTTAGGGTTCATGTGATCTGAAAATAAGAAGGAGAGGATACCAGCACTACACATAGAATAATGGTAACTCTTATTCATCAGCTGGACAGATATCCACACTGGGTGCATAAGTAGACACCCATTTGCTAACATGTTCACGATAAACACCCAATTAGCAGATGATGAGCTGTGTTTTTGTCTGTTGAATGCAGTGTCTTTCATTGCTTTGTACCACAGTTGTCTATTGAAAAAGTGGAGAACAATTGCTAAGAAGATGCAACAAATGCTCTTACATTTAAAATTTTTATACTAATATAAACAGCAGGATTTTAGTTATTGATTATTTTTGTTTCCACTTTAAAAGTTCGAAAGAGCAGTTTTGGCTGGACCTGGAACGAGATGCTGGCCCAGGTGGGTCTCTTTAAATGGTAGTGACTGTCAGAATCACTATCCAGTATGAGACAATGAACATCCATGAGTACATCAGGAAGATGGCTGCAACCAATAGTGTGCTGAGTAAATGCCCCAGGCATCAGAAACCCAAGAAAGAAGAGGAGCAAGAAGAGGAACCATGATGGAAGGACAGGCCCACGCCCACTATGTACCACTGGCAGATAGAGGAAGTGGCTGACATCCAGAAATCCTACCAGTGACTGGAGAAAGCTGGACAACGAGTGAAAGACAGCACAGAGGCACTAAGCATGGCCGCAGTACAAGTACAAGTACAAGATTAATAGAAGCTGGGGTCTACCACACAAGGCAAAACCCTAGGTGCATGCTGTGTAAAGATGCCCCTGAGACAGTCCAGCACAAAACAGCAGGGTACAAGATGCTAGCAGACAGGACATACATGCAACGCCATAACCAAGTGGCCAGCATAGTATACAGGAACATCTGGGCCGAGTATTGTCTGGACTACAGCAGACTACAGTGGCAGAAATGTTCAAAAGTGAAGGTGGGAACAGGTTCATCAAGCAGGGCGTCAGGCAGCACTACATTAACAAAAAGCATGATTCATGGAAATCACTGCATAGGCTCAGGATTACTTTCAGAAAACCATGCCATCCACAAATGCAGGCTAAAGCTTTATCATACAAAGAAGACAGAATATGTGAACATGATCCAGAAACGCTGCCATCTTCTCTGGAAAACGCAAATTTGAAATGAACTGAGGCAAAGTGGGAAACTGTTCTGTTGTATGACATTCACTTTTGAAAAACATGGACGCTGGATGCTTTGTATTAAAAAGGAGAGGTACGACTGGTTTTGCTATCAGTTCTCATTTCAAAAGCCTGCCTCTCTGATTGTATGAAGGTGCTTATGGAATTGGCAACTTACATCTGGAAAAGCACCGTCAATGCTTCCTTTACTGGAATTGCGGTTGTATGCCCTCAACACCAGCGACACAAAAATGTCACACAGGTAACACGATTAGTTGAGGTGATGCCCAGGAGAAAGCTACTTGTATCACTACACTTGCCAACTTTAGGCACTTATCACTTTATTAGGATCCACTTTTGGTGGGCAAAACTGTACTGTTGTTGAAGCTGGAAGCTATCCATTGAGACTAAAACTATAGCAAGTTCTAAAATGTGTACAAATGTTGGCCAATGGACTAGAAAAGTGGTCACTTCTACATAGAAAAGGGAAACATTTTAAAGTCTGGGCAAGCCATGCTGCCCCCTTCAAGCCACTCTTCAAACAGAGATTTGTTTGGGAAAACACATTTTACAGGCACAAGATCTACCCCACGTTGAACATAATTTTGGAAGTTTATGCATTCAAAAGTAATTTATAATGACCAAAACAATGAAATGAAAATGAAAATTGTACACAACCCAGAGTGTACGGGCTGGAAACTAAACGATAGCTATAGTGATACATGCATGTTTGACAATCTTCAGATTAACTCAATAATTGGCAGCACATTCTGAACTTAATTCCGGTTATGCTAATACAGCAGCATGCTATGGCAGCATTTCTCCTGTCAAGCTAGAAGACTGATTTTTTTTAAACTTCTTAATACAGCATAACTAAAGTTACAACAACAAAGACAGCAATGAAAAACAGACATGCAATGCTTCAAAGGAGGCATGTTGATTAGAAACACTCATCCCTAATGAATGATACTAATTATAAAAATTAACTCCTTAACTAATCAACTTATCAACACTGATGTCTATTCTACATCTGTGTTTAGTTTGCTCATATGGTGTTTAATGCTTCAGCGAACTGCAAAGGTTCAGTGGGTGGTACAATCATCTCAAAGGAGCTGCCAGCTTCTTCAAGACTTTTAATGGCAAAACAAAAAGCTAATCAAGGAATATTCTTATCCTAAGTACATGTAATGAAATGTGATGACACCAAGGGAGACTAGACTAGGTTTTTTTTTCAATTTCCATGTTCTCCCCTACCACTTTCTTTCCATTCAGAGTCGGAAAACTTCTGTGACTTCTTTTATCTTGCAGTTTGTGGGGTGTTTAAGATTATTTGTCCTCAGAGCCACAGTTTTCCCTTCACTTTCTTCCATTGTTTTCTACACATCTTCTAGTAGAACACAACTGGCACTGAGGGAGGGGAAGGAACAAGAGGAAAACCAAACAGACCCAACAGAAGAGAGAGTATGAAAAGAGACCATAAAAGACAAAAAACGCAAAGTTGAATACACAAGCAATGAGATGCAAGAAGTCAAGTAGAAGAGAGAGAGAGGAGGGAGGGAAAACAGCAGCAGAACAGGTGGGAGGAAGCAAGTGGGTGAGAGATGCCTTCAGGTAGCCTATTTTCTCACCCTGCAGGAGAGAGACAGCAATTAGGATAGATGTGTGTGTTTGCATGCACGCATGCATGCGAAGCTTGTCATGAAGACAGCAGGGTTTTTGGGTTCTTGAAAGGCAGGGTGCAACCCACTACAGCACCCTTCCCATGTCTCATTATCACTTAATAAACACACATGCACTGTTAGGTTGATCAGGCATGTAGTTGCTGTGGTTTGGCAGCTGAAGCACTTTAAAGTTGAACAAGTGCAGCTATGGCATTATCTGGAGCATATACACAAATGCATGTGGAAAAGCACATATATGCTTGCATCCCGCTTTATCATGATTGAAAAATCAAACAAATGATGAGACTGCTTCTGTAGCCAAGCTGGAAAAGTGGCTTAAAATGCAACTTATGTCACGGGTTGTCCTAGAAGGATCCACACACAGGACTCCTGAGTTGCGAGTTAACAAAGTTTATTCACAATTTCTTCACCAAGTGTATTTACAGGCTGTGCGGGAATAGTGGTATATACAAGACATGAGAAGGGCAGGGTTCCAGGGACAAAAGGGGAATAACACACATGCTCCACTCCGACCTCTCTCTCCACTAGTGACCAGTCGCTCCTTCCACTCACCACACGGGGAAACACGGGGATTGATCCGGGAAATGAGAGCTTAACAACGATCCAGCGCTGAACAGCAGACCTCTTCCCTCTTAAATACCAGCTGGTCATGATGAGGTCCAGGTGTTTCCAATACAGGGAGGCATGGGCCGAGGGCGTGAACCCACCATGAGTTCCGCCCTGGCAAAACAGGAAAGCTAGAGACAGGAACATAACGATCAGCGCCTTGCTGATCCAGCAGGCCGTGACAACTTATTAGTAAATGATTTAAACTAGTTATAGATACATACTTTATTAATTTATATTTATTTATACATGGTGATAATATAAGAAAATTCTTTTTGCCTGTTCTGTCATTTTGATAAGTAACAAAATGTTCTTGATTAGTGACCTGTTAAAAGCTGCTCCTAAGACAAAAGTGTTGAGAAGTTTATCAGCTACCACCCAACAGTGAGCTACTTCCGTGTTCAGTAGAACCCACCAAAATCCACAAAAACCTTGGTTTGATATGATTCTATTTGCTCCACGTGTCTCAGTGAGCTCTATTGTTCGGCTATAGAGTTCAGTGATTCCACTAAATGGCTCCAGATCTACATACCCATTCAAACAGCAGGTGCTTTATCTGCTTTGTGGTAGGATTGTATCAGCCAACCCAACTGGTTACAGTTGAAGAGATAACGTGAGAGATAAAACTCTAGACCTATGAATTTGTGGATTCTCTAGACTCATGAATACTGCAAAAATTTTGACTTTCTTTTGCTGCCAATTCTTAAAATGCCTGACTATTGACCAAACTGACCATGCCTCTACTAAACTGAGGAAAAAACTGAAAGATAAGGTTGCAATCTAAACAAATACACAAAAGTATCTACAATCAGGTTGTGTTTTATGCATTACTCTCGTTTTGTAAAGGTCCAAGGTTGTTATTTGAATTTGTGAAATTCTTACTTGCTGGTACATTGACTAAAGTTGCAGTTAACTGAAATACTTATGTCTTATAATCATTTGCACTCATGTTAAGCTTCCCCTGAACTTCGAAGATTTAGTCTCTGTTTCCACATGTATCAAGTTCAGTCCCAGTTGTGGGAGTTGAGGCAGTGTATCCTAAATATGAGATTTTTCCATTAAAATATCAGTTTCATGTCAGCATTGATTTTAAAAAAATGGAATAAAAGTAGAATAAAAGTATAACTGTGATCCTATATCCCAGGTTTCACATTTATGTACAAGTAATACAGTTATTTGCCAAGGCACACTTTAACCACTGTGAATACAATATACTTTGAGTTCATATCTGTAAAGTTATAGCTCTAATCTGTGCTGTCATATGGTATGTAGATTAAAAATGAATCCAAGTCTGACTTTTAAGTATTGACCTTTGAAAATGTCGTAAGAATCACTCTTAGACTCATATAATTAGACATTTAGAGCTGAAATATGTAACTTTTAGCTTACAAATCATAAATAATCTCAGTCAAAAAAAAAATTTGCCTATTTTATGTGGATCAGCAAGCAGCTTTAGGCTTGATGTTCTTGCACTTACTCTTAAAATGGATGGCAACATTTACAATACGCTTTGTTCTCTGTTGGTAAAAATCTTTAAAAAAAATAGTGCAGCTGCTTTTGTCCAATCCTCAGATTTTTATTGACAATATTTTCTTTTCTTTTTTATGTTTGATCTATCTGTCTTGACTTTAACAATCATATTCTAAAGATACACAGGTAGATGAATGAATGACAAATGATGCACCAGAAATGTGCATTTACATATATAGTCAATCATGGCTTGATTGATATGAAATCCCAGATTGGATTGGTGTCTGTAATACTTTAATACAGGCTGAACCTCAGTACTAGATGTTGTTGCAATGGCTCCTTGAATCATTGAAGTTTATTTTTCTAAAACACTTTTTACTTATACTATACCATATACTATACTTCCATATTGTGTCTCTCTTCCATATGCAAGTTCAATATAAGTCACATGTAGGATAAAGTTGACATGTGACACAGCACATTTTATTATCATGCTTTTTCAGAAGACCTCAAATTTGGACCACAAAATTGATCTGTGATTTTCACAGTTCAAAAGAAAAGATCTACTTTAATATCTTACAACCATCATATATTAAAAACACACACCAAAACATCTCACAGTTGTAGCCATGCTAAACTCTGCATGGTACACTAATCCCATGGGGATATAGCCTTGGTCACCTCCAACTTAATGATGTATTATTCACTTTAACACAGAGCAAGGCTGGGCACCCATGATTACTCTCCACACAGACACTCTTAACATTCACCACCAGTTCCTAAGCTCAGGTCAGACCACACACCCTCTGCTAACATGCAATCATGTATCTGATCCACCACTTGAAAAGGATCCTATTCAGATGCAGAGGTAGGAGGATTTTAATTTAGAAGTTACACAAAGGGACCATATTATTTGGTATCGACCACCCGTTAACATTTTCCTTTGAGCAGAATCATACTATCGATCAGCAGATAGTCTTCTAGGTTATTGCAGGTTTCTGCATAAACTCTGTGTAAACATGTTAATTATAACTATGTGCATGATTTAAGCATGCACTCTAGATTAGCCTGTGTGAGTTTAAAACAACATTGTTTCCAAAATATTGGGACAGCATGTAAAAGACAGCAAAGTAATGTGGAAATCATTTAAAGCCTATCATTTATAGTATAAAACAACATATCAAATTTTGACACTCAAAAAATTATGCTTGTAGTTTAATGGAACATACACACAGAAATATAAAACTTTTACACTGATATTTTTGTAGTGTTTCAAAAACAACTGCTCATTTGTTAAGCAGTAATAGCTTTGAGGACCTACATAAACTAGCTGACTTTACTTGGCCACAAAGAATCTATTTCTTTTACTTGCTTTTATTTAATTACTGTTATTTACACACTAAAAATATTGAATCATTGTAAGTGACTGTTCACTTGTCAAGCAAAACCTTCCAGGAGCTCATCTCATCTCATATTTCTTAAGCAATTAATGCAAGAGTGAACCAAAGATTCAACACAAGTGCCTAAATTGAAAGCTTCATCCAAAGTCACTCCAAGTTTCCTAGAAGATATGCTGCAAGCAGACCTAGAGCTTTCATTATCCGAGGTAGAATTCTGTTAGGAGCACAAACAAGAACTGCAGTTTTCTCTTCATTACATTGGAGTCATTTAATAGAGTTCAAGCAACTCTACAAAATCTGTAGCTTAGAAATATCTTGGGGTTTAAGAGAGATATACAATTAAATGTCAACTGCATAGCAGTGATACGAAATGTCCTTAAAAGTGCTCAGAATGTACTGAAGAACTGTACAGAATTAGATACAATGGAAACAACAAAGGCCCCCAAAATAGAACCCTGTGGATTAGCCTACAGACTGGTTGTACCACACACTGTTGACATACATACATTCACGTACATGTAAAAACAGTTGCTTGCAGCAGGTAGTTAGGTGGTCCTTAGCTGTAGACTGCCAACATGCTACCACGCCTGAACTATAATTTCCCCATAAAGAGTGCTTATATTTTGGCTATTTTGTAGAAGCTCACTTTCTGTTTTGAAGAACAAGAAGGAAAGTTGTCAAACTAGTAATGATTGTGTTTAACAAATTAGTAACAAATTTACTATTCTTCTAGTTAAACAGCAACCTATATCCACAGGACTTGTTCGGAGGTGTATAATGAAGGCGCCGCAGGGCTGCATTGAGCCTACAGACTGGAATGTACTTTGTGAACCACATAGGACATTTCCAGTTTGACAGGCTGCAATATAGAATATATTAATTTCCATGAATATGCCACATTGCCAACCCATACTCTATGTTACTCTGTGAACAGGCCCTGGATCACAAGTGACCTGAAAGAACTGCCTAATAAAAAGAAGAAAGATTTCATGCAGGGGACAGGGAAGAACCAGGTAGGATGCAGCATGACCTAAGGGTAAGAAAAGGCAAGGACTTATACAGAAGGAAGCTGGCCAAGAACAGCAAGAGGGATTGGGTTTAGGGTGACAGGCAGAAAACCAGTGGACAGCTTGGAAAGTTCAAATGAGTTAAGCAACTTCTTCAACGAAATTAGTTCACGGAGCTCTGCTACCTCCTCCACCATATGCTGTGGCCTCCATAAATCCTCAAACTCTACCATCAGTAATTTTACTCTTCTTTACATCTTCCCTCAAGTGAACTGTGTGGATCCGTGAGGTCACATGTGATGAAGATGCTTGAGAGACTAGTCTTGGCCCACCTGAGACAGCAAGAGAAAATCTGTCAACCCTCTGTAGTTTACATATCAAACAAATCTGGGAGTGGAGGAACCAGTCATCTATGCTCCAAAGGGCTTATTCCCATCTAGACAGTAATACGTAAATGGTGAAGATCACCTTCTTTGATTTCTCAAGTGAAGTTAACAGCATCCAGCAGCTGGTCGTGAGGGAGAAGGTACAGGAAATGTCAGTAAACACATCCACCAGCTCATGGATTACTGACTATGTGATATTCAAACTGCAGTATGTGAAATGGAGAGTTGTTGGCAGTCCTCAAGGGAGCGTGTTGTCTTTATTCCTGTTCACTTTGTACATCTCAGACTTTCAGCACAATCCTGGGTCATGCTACCAGCAGAAATACTTTGATGATTCTCTGATGGGCAAGAGGAGGATTGTGTGGAGTGATCTGGGAAAAATCATCTGCTTCTGAATGTGAATAAGACAAGAGAGTGATTGACTGGAGGTGGAAGGACCCCTACGCGATGTCAATGTAGTGGAGGAGTACGAATACCAATAAAGAGACTGTATGCAGAATGGTTAGCAGCCTCTATTTCCCAAGGAAGCTGAGATCCTTCAGTGTGCAGCGAAATGTCGGAGAATTTTCCATCAGTCTGCAGTGAGGAGCTGTGGTATCCTTGGGGTGCAGCATTGGAATTGGTGACACCATTAGACTTAATAAACTTATGGATAAGTTTATTCACTTACTAGACAAGCAACAAAGCTTTTTGTAGAAATTTCCATCACATTCCATAAAGAATCTGACTAATTTAGCTCCACTACCACAAAGACTGATATGTTTAGCAGACAATCATCTGTTCTTTCATTTTATTTTATTATCTTTTAAAATTATTTAAAATCATAATTTGTACTCATGTGTTATCATTTTGTACAAAAAGTCCACATATATTCCGTAAAAATATAAACAGAATTCAATATACTTGCCAAGGTTAAGACCCTGCAATAATTCAGAGAAAACCCCAACAATCAAACAACCAACCTAACCAAACTAACCCTAACCCCCTTTGAACAAGCACCTGGTGAGAGTGGACAGAAAAAACTTCCTTTTAACAGGAAAAAACCTCCAGCAGAACCGGGCTCAGTGAGGGTCGGCCATCTGCCGAAACTGGTTGGAGGTGAGGAAAAGAAGACAGAACAAAAAGACACATTATGGAAGAGACTGGAAGAGAATAATAACTAATGATTAAATGCAGAGTGGTGTATAAACTCATAGTGAGTGCAAAAGGTGAGTGAAAAATAAACATGAAGTGCATCACTGGAAGTCTAAATCTGTTACCACACAACTAAGGGAGGATTCAGGGTCATTTGATTCAGCTCTAAACATATGCTACAAAAAGGAGAGTTTAATTTTGAAAGTAGAGAGGGTGTCTTCTTGTATGTGTTAACCAGATTGATTTTTTTTTTCCAATTCTCTTAACCAATCAAGAAGTCTTTGAATATCTGAGTTGCATTGTTTGCTTGTTTCTTTGCTATTTTGTACACCAGAGTGCCTCTAAAAAAAGGGATAACACCCTCAGAAAAAGAAACATGGATTTGATTGGGTCCAGAGTAATGAAATAAACAACAGCAGAAAAGAATCCAATTTATCATGGAAGGTATAAAAATAACAAATGATAATCATTCGAGATTAAAATAGAAGACCACCACAAAAAACAGGCAAAGATTGTGTATTTAAATATAACAGATTACAAAATCAAGGCTTCACTCTCACTGCATTTCTCATAGGAGCTGTTCACACACAATTTTATGTAACCACGTTATGTGTGAACTGGTAATGTAATATTTATGGATGCATTCATGCTTTTGACAAGCCAGGAAGGGCAAATCACTTGCATAATGTGGAAAAAAATCTACTACATAGTTCTTGTACTGCAACTAATAAATTTAGTGTCTGATATGTAATCAACAGCTGTCTACGAAATGTGTGCCCATGTGAGATTAATGCTAAGTTAATAACAAAATAATTACTTTTTTTCTTGCCTTGGTTTCGTAAGCAAGTGCTGTATGTGTTTTATGTGTACTCTACTATTTCAAAATTGTATGCTCTGTAATCGAGCATACGCACCAGTATTCATCTGCACTGCATCTGTAGTGGTCAGACTAAAAATCTTTCTTTGGTTGGTATATTTGTCATTAAAGTAGGAATATGAATAATACCAAAAAAAATTAGTAAAAAGTAGTAATGTATTAGAATAACCATCCCCTAACAAATAAGACTAAATGTGACAAAAGTAAGTTCCATGTCAGTGACATGACAGAGATGAAAAATAAAATATATTATTTAATATATTTTTCAAATCTAGATTATTTATTTCTAAACTGCTAAAGTCTCAATCAAGACAAGATGAAGATCATTTATTTTTTGCACTGCAAATGTCTTTGGCACATTTCAATTTAATCATATTTTTTGCAGCAATTATTTGCATTTATATTTGTATTTTCTTTCACCTAGTACTGAAAATATGCGATTTAAAGAAAAACTGTAAGAATCTCTCAGGATAAGAGGAGCCCTTTCTAACTTCCCTTTGCATTTTTATATCCTATTTTGAATGTATGCTCTGGACCACAGAGAATAGATTCTGTGACCAGTGTGTCGAAGGAGAGTGCAGCTGATGTACACAATAAAGCAAAAGAAGAAGTGAACACTTCATGTTTGATCAGAAGCCACATTTGCCTTTACTCGTTTTTATCTAATAACATCTGCTTCTGTCATACCTAAAAGTGTGTGTGTGTGTGTGTGTGTGTGTGTGTGTGTGTGTGTGTGTCTGCAGTATAATGAATAATGCAGCGTGTGTTGTATGAAAGATAAGGAGGCAACATGGGGTTGCTTAGGGGTTGAAGAAGGTGATGTCACTACATTCACCCTCTACCCTCACACCAAGATGGTGAGGAGTGAGGATGGGTGAGGAATAGTTAAAGACAAAGGAACGAAAAAATATATATAAGGAGCGACAAAGGTCACGAGGTAGAGTCAAACAGAGAGAGAGAGCTAAAGAAAAAAGAAAAATGAGAAAAGCTGTCATTAGTCCAGGAAGATGGTTTGCTTACCATACATTATCTCCTGTTTATTATTTATACTTTTCATAGACACAGCAGGGTGGCTGCCATACCCTTCCACACAAGGACACCATGTGTGACAGTATGTGTGTGTTATTATGTTCTAGAATTTAAGCTTAGGAATTCAGAATATCTCCATGAGACTTTGGCATTTCATCAGGTTTTAGCCCAAACTTCATTAATCTAAAATCCCCACATAGACTGACCTCTGCAAGGTGTGTCCTTTTGACATTTTAGCATTTATAGGTATCATTGGAGGCATTTAACTGCAAGTTTTTTATTTATTTATTTTTTTTTAAAAGAGAAAAATACGTTTTTGTCTACCCAAAGTTGTATAACAGCCAATCAAAAGGAGTGACACATCTATCAGAAAATATAGCATATAATGTGAATGCTAAACAATGCACTTTTTGTCCATAATTTCTCAGTTGAAATTCAAATGATTCAGCCTGTAACGGTGAATGAAAATGTGGTCTAAAATCCATCTGGCTTCTCCGTGATGCAATTCACCGCAGCTGTAGATATAACAGTAACATTATGTTTAAAAAAAAGAAATACAAGTCTGCATGTTTTGGAGCCATTCTTAAAGTAAAAGAAAGAAAATTAATTAGTGCTGTCAGCGTTAATCTCATTAAAATGACGTTAACGGCATAACAGCATTAACGCGGCAAATCTCTGTTAGCGAGTTAGCGTGGATCGCCCTTTGCGTGAGGCTGGACGGCGCTAACTCGCTAACAGAGACTTGCCGGATTAATGCAGTTATGGCGTTAGCGAGATTAACGCTGACAGCACTAAAATTAATTAATCTGCAGATTTACATCATATTTTACATGTAATTGTCATATCAGTAACCACCAGAGGAATTGGCATGTTATAGAGTTGCTTGCAAGGTCAATAGGTCAATGCCCTGACCTGGCTGTCAGACTAGAAAATGCTTATGTTTCATTCTGGAGGGCAGTTCATTGATTTAAGGAGTTGGTATATTTGCTGACAGGATCAAGCAAGGTTAAATTGTGGATATATTTTATTCAACAAAGGGCTTTGAACATAACAATAAAAATTAACTGATGCACTCAGCCATTTTTTTTCTTAGTTTCTGGCTTTCTTAATATATGCAAATTTGACCTCACACTGTGTATGTCAGTACCTTTTTTAATATACAGTCAATTTATGCAGCCATGTAATCGGAGCTACATTTTAAAGTCCTGAGCTTGCCAAGATCAAAAATTTGGCTTCAAAATTAGGTAGAAACATCTCAAGATAACAAATAGAAGAGCTGCAGGAGGGGCCCGTAAAGCCAGGAGTGTTGGTGTTTTTTCAGTATCCCTTTGACAGCTGTGACACTTTCTAATCACCTCCTGCTATTTAACATGTCACATGTGATGACACTAATCTACAGATAAGCTGGCCTTGTTTTTCTTTCTCTTTCTTCCTCTATATATTTTCATCTACCTCCACCTCTCACTTGTTTATCATCTGACATTTTGTCTTTCTTTATCTTTCTCCTCTGCTTACGTTCTATCTTACGCGCTGGACCAAATTGAGTCTGAATGAGCTCCAAATTATGTTCAAGTGCAGCCAGAGACACTTCCAACTCTTTCAGACAGTCATTCTGCTTGCTAAACCATCATCAACACACACAGATGCAGATTGCTCTGTCTGGCAGTCTATCAAGAGCCTTTGGCACTTGCGCTGCTGTACTGTCATTATCCTGCAATGAATAATCTCTCCTTCTACAGAACAGAGTCAAGGAGCAGGAGAGAGAGAGAGTCAGAGTGACACAGTGACTGACAGACATCATCATTTAATGTCAGACTGCAGGGCCAAAGAGCTTTTTTCAATAGTGTCTGAGAGCCTGTGACTCTACTGGTAGCAAATTGAACTGGGGACTCTAAGAACAGCTGGATGCCATTAGCGAGCAATGAGCAGGCAGTGAAATGTAAATAGACAAGTGATTCAAGTTGCTCCTAAAATATAAACTGGAGCACTTCTTCCATCTTGAGACTTTCAGGATCATGCTATTAAACCTTCTAGATGTGTTCCTGTAGACTTAATACCCCCTTGGGGCAGGCAGGACCTGAAAAACCTTCATTGTTTCTGATTACCTACCCTAAGGGAGGTCAGTTTTTTTGTTGCCAATTTTCTGCCTGTTTATCTGCTGATTTCCATCATATTTACTGAAGAGATACAGCATGGGCAAAGGGAGAGCTTGTTACATTTGTGATTACTAGGATCAAAGAGTTGTTTAAGGATTTTTTTTTTCAGACTTTGAGCCTAGAGCTTGTGAGAAGGCATGTCAGGCATACATCATTGGCCTTCTATTGATAGCATCACCATACCACTTGAGTTTCAAATGTATTCTTCAAGCAACCCTATGACAGTCTTTCCTTCAGCAAGCTGGTAATGCATGTAGCATTCACAAGATATTTTGTATAAACAGTAAATGTATTAAATTTATTACATAAATTATCAGAAAGATACATTTACCAGAAAATGATATTTTCATGAATATACCAATATTAATTTAATCGTTATCCAAAAACCCATCCACACATTCATTTTCTTAACCAGCTTGGGCATGGAAGGGCAGCACCTTATCATAGCTATTGGACAGGTTGCCAGTCCATCACAGCGATGATAAATTCTCAACTTTTTTTGCTAGTTAGAAAAGATCTATCCTGTACACCTAGATGACTTTTGAGAGCCTCCCGTTCAAGCCTCAAGGTCAGAAGGCAGGAAAACGTGCTGAAATTGTAAAAGCTATTTTAAGTAGAAAAAAATAAACAAATACTGTTTTCTGAGAGCAAATTTACTGTGCAGGGACAGCAGACAATAAGAAGACAATGGCCGATCAGCATCAGAAGCGTTACAACAAATCAGTGCTCATTAGGCGGTACTTCTCCATGTGTTTCCCATGAACCAGATGTGTAAATGTGCTTGGATTGCATCTCCACTTCTCGTAACCAAGATTAATTTAGTTTAGTTGACAGAAAATGAGGCATTAAAATGGAAAGGTATGTCTTAGTGCTCTCAAGCTATAGCTCGAGAACAGAGCTCAAGGGAACTGTTTAATTATTTCTCAGATCACAGCACTTGTCTGTAAAAATTTGGATTAAAAAAAGACTTGTACTGTTAAATAACTGTTTAAAATTATAAAATGTTTGAAGCCTTAACTGATACTCCAGTGTTCTTAAATGTTTGGGAAGCCTTGTTTTTCTTTAATTAGGTGGCAATGTAAAGTGCAATACAAGTGCTATTCATATTGCAGTGCAGATGCAGCGCTCTTACTGGCAAGACACAAATCTGTCTGCTGTCTGGCTGACTGATTTTTAAGTGGCAAAGGCCAATTACAATCATCCATCATGTGGAAAATTAAGTGCAATTTAAAAAAGATTATATAAAAAGGATGAAAAAATAGGTTGAAAATAATAAACGAGTTGGACTCAGTTATGTCTTGTATTGTTATGTTTTAACATATATACATTCAGGAAGCAGCGTCTATTGCAATTGTGATCAATCAAAACTGAATAAAAATCATATATGGAGAAGCGTAATGTGTTTCTTACACAGCTAACATTATGTATCTTCTGTGAACTAAGAGAACAGATTGATTTTAAAGCTTTATTTTACTCACTGTCAGGACGCGGCCTCTCAGTATGCACTACTGCTTTAAAAAAAAACTAAAGCAGACGGGGGTCCACACGCATACCGTTTATATGTACAGTATCTGTTACATGACAAATTTCTGTCAAATTGGATCAGGTAATTGCAGCTCAGCTATGACATTCGTAATAGAAAAAAGTCTTAATTGGGCATAATCTGCTAAAATGTAATTAATAAATACTAATTTATGCAATATGTGCTTATGTTGCCTGTACTGTTAAACCAGTGGTGACAGAAAGACATTTTTTTTAATTCAAGGTTTTTTCATCATTGCCAAATATTTGCTTCCTGCTGGAGGCAATACTTCCAACAGGTTTAATTGTTCTTACCTAATGTCGTTCCTTTTGACAGTCAAATAAAAAGCAAATTTTCTTTTTAATTTGCTTATTTCTCAGAATAATTTGTAGTCTTTGGAGTGTTGAAACTCATTTCTTTGAGTGCAGATAGAAGGAGAAATACAGTATGCGCTGAAATCAGATGTTAGAATAAGGTTAGAGTGTCAGATTCAGGGACACATCCCACAGGCTGTTTCATAAAACAGAGTTATCAAAACGCAGACAAAGAAAATCCAGACAGAGGGACGATAGTGAGACACAGATGCAGACACCGATGGCTATATCATTAAGACCGGAGTTATAAAAAGTTGATAATTAAAGGCAGGTCTCATAGGAGGATAAGAGATAATTGGCTTTCTCAGCCAAGACACTTCGACCCACTTTAGTACCAATAACTTAATAAGGAACAAAGTCAGATGGAAGAATAGGAAAAATAACGTCTTTCTTATGACTCTGAAAATAATCTATTAATAGGTGAGTGTAGGCATGCTTCACACTGTGATCCAGGCTTTGTTTTTGCCCCAGAAATGAGTGGCTTTGGTTCAGACAGATAGAAGGTTCAACAGCCACACTGCCCATATTTGCTGTTAAATCATGATTCCTCTATTTTTAAATTTTAGTGAATAGTAAGTTTCTCATCAAAGATGCATGCCGAAAAACAGAATAAATTTCATTTATGTAAGAACAAGTCTCCGTGAAACGCAGACATTAGATTAAAATTGCTCTTGGAGGCTCCACTCGAGACGATGAGCGGTGCAGAAATAAAGGGAAGAAAATCACAGGGGAAAGGAAAGCAAAAAGTGACAGAGAAAGGGCAAAGAGTCACACAGGAAATGAAATCTGACGTGGACCCTTGTTATTAAGTGTCAGAGTGCACTGAACCTTTCTACAGTTCAGCAGCTAACCTATGCTCTCTCTGAGAGTGTGTGTATGTGTGAGGCTGAGATTACTTGAATTTATGTGCATTTATGTGTAAATGAGGATCTGTGATATGTGCGTGTGTCCAGAGAAAAGACAATAATAGTCCCCCAAAGCACCAGCCTTCCCCACACATATGCACCAAGTTTGTCGAATCAGCTGAAAGGTATGTCTTCAGTGTGTATGTGTGTGTTTGTATCCTAATGTCGTATGGCTCAGTGTGACACTGCTCAGTGACACTGTGTGTGTTACAAAATACAGTGTAAATGAGCAAGTGTGAATTGACCTTTTGGAATGTTTGTTTGTCAGCCAAGGTCAAACGTATCTAATTTAATAATTTTAAGCTAAATATCCACTTTAAGGAAATACTGGGGGCAATTGTGGGTGAGGGGAGGGGTGATGGTGTGGGTAAATGTCATTGTTGTATCCACCTTTCTGTAGTAAGTTACATCCCCATGTAACAGTCAGGGAGGAAGAGGACCCAAAAGCACAAAGAGTAAAATCCAAATCCTTTATCTGGTTAGACATCATACACCAACAGTCAGTGAAGCACATGAACATAGAGCACATCTGCACATAAACCTACAAAGAAGGTAGAAAATCAGACACAATGAATAACTGTAAATCCTAGGACTATAGACACGCTACAGTAAACCTGCGAAACACAAAGTTTAGTTAAGGTTTCACACATGGCATGCTCACAGTGTTTGAGAGTTGTCTGCCATATTGGATGTGAAATAACTACCCGTTGCTATGGAAAAATGTGTATTCCCCAAATGGTTGGCAGTGGTTTCTGTAGGTTGCTGGCTCTCTCTAGATGAAACCGGTTGCCACCACTAGTTGCTAGCAGATTGCCACTGTTGCCTGCAGCTTTTCAACTTTTTTTTCCTGCCAAAACATGTAAAAATGTTTGTCTGTCAACTAGCCAAGCAGCAGCATAAGTTTTGGTTGGTGTTGTTCCTCAGCACTCCAGCCAACATGTGTTACAAGGCACTTTTATTTTGAAGGCAAACATTCTCCATTTCTGGTTTGTGTCACAGTTTCACTAGAGCTTAATGTTTGCAGACACATGACCACATCTATATCCTAGAGACCAAAGCAATCACAAAGAGGTTTTTGCCTTCCAGTTGTATTTTTTTTTCTTTTTTCATGACCTGTGCTTGCCAGATGGTTGCTGACTATGACTCTGACCATTTTCATTTGATCTTAGATTGTCACATGACTGTCACACATCCATGACTGTCACAAGTGGAGCACAAATTAACATCTCACGGTTAGTAGTTACGTGTCTGCAACACGTCAATGCAAATGTTACAACACATTAGGACAGAGAATTACTAAGGATGGAACCAAAACAAAGAGAAGAAGTACAATTTATAACAGAGGAAGAATGTAAAAATGTAAAAAAAAAAAAACCACACACAACACCAAAGTCATGGCATACCCCTCTATGTTGTGGCAACAGTCTTATTTTTTGCATAAATTATGTTCTTTCTTTTTTGTACCTTTTTGTTTCATTTAAATGCAACTAATCTGCACCATTTTTAATCGTAATGACATTTAATCCAATATTTAGTGTGATTAACAGTAAAAAGTGATTTTCCTTTTTATTCATTTTCAGCTTACTTTGAATTTGTTTTTCTTTATGTATAAGTTCTCACAAAAATTCTTGCATTTCTATTCATGTCACAAAGGAAACTATGAAGTTTTCAGACATAACACAGACAGGTTTATTCTAGTCGTTATAGTCATTCCTCTTTCTTGAATTCTGTTTTTATTTGTTGGTTTCTATCTTCCTGTCATTCTTTTTTTTTCTTCCTTGTTTTTTATTTTTATTTTTATCTGTTTTATGGCCTCCAGAAATCTTAACACATTTGGGTTCTTTTTTACTGAATTTCTCTGTGTACCATTCATCAGGCTAGTAGTGGACAGATCTAAGTGTTGCTTTCCTGAGCAATAACAATATTTTTTTTTTATTACATAAAATTCACACCGTATGCAGTGCCATTAAGAAATAGCTAATAACAAACAATAATTAAACAATGCAATTGTGTAGCTCTAAGAACTTTAATAATAATACATTTAATAAAATGTAATAATAAAAATTATACTTTTTTAAAATAATTTTAAAATAATTACTTTTTAAAAAGTTGTTTTAATGAATGCCCTAAAAGCCCTTTATCCAGAATACAAGATCTGCCTTAGAGGGTTTTTAGCTCAATGACATGGTCACTAACTACATATCCTGACACCAAACCTTCAAGTGAAAAGTGAAATCAAATGTTTAGGTTCAAAACATTTTATAATTCAATTTGTGAGCCAAGATGTGGAGAAAGCAGCTTAAAGGACATTTCTTTGTGAATGTGTATGTGGGTGTATGTGTTAAAGTCACCAATGTATTTTTAACGCCTCTGGGTACCCATCAATAACCCAGACGTTGTAAGTCAGTCTTCACCCATCTATCAGGCTTGTGTGCTGCCCAGGGCTCGAACCCACGGCCCCCTCATTTGTCTTGCCGTGTTTTCCTGCTTGACAGTTTGCCACCCCCCACTTAAGCACAAACACATTTGTCCCCTCAGTGACCTACAAGAACTGGCATGAAACTAAGGTTAAGACAAAAGCTCCCACTAACAGCTGATATAAGATCAAATGGATGGAATAAGAACATAGATTAAATGGTTTTGTGCCATCTGACAGAAGTTTTTCTATTTTGTTTTTATTTAAGCAGCATTATAAACATCGTGATGGTGATGCATCATTTCCATCTAGAAATACCTGCATCTAGACTTTTTCCCATCTGAAATAGATCTGATTTCTTCTTTTTTTTTTATATTAGCTTGACAAAAATATTGAAAATAGGAAAGTATGGAGCAGCCTGAAGAAGTGGAGGTGTGCACTGGAGAAACGAGTCAGGTGAAGCAAAATCTTCTACATCCATGTGAATAAGAAGAGAGACGTGGAAAGGTGGAAATGCAGGAAGTAGAGGTAGTGAAGGTGTCTAAATACCAAAGCAATGGCCAGTGTACAAGAGAGGTGAGGAAGATATACATGGTGCGAGTTTTACAGGTTATTTGTGACAGAAGGATAGCATCCAGAGTGGAAGGCTAGGTTTATAAGGTGGTAGTGAGACGTGCTATGATGTATGATTTGGAGATTGTAGCAGTAAGAAAAAGAGGAGGTGGAGCTGGAGGTGGCAGGGTTGAAAATTTTCATTGGGGGTGATCAGAGTGGACAGGATCAGACATGAGTAATCAGAGGGACAGCTCACAGTGAGTGGTTTGGAGATAAAAGGAGAGAGACAAGGCTGAGGTGGTTTGGACGTGCAGAGGAGTGGTAGGGGATAAAGGATTTTAAACAAGGAAAAGAGGAAGACCAGGAGAAGGTTCATGGATCTAATGGCATGCAGAGTGTTGGTGTGAAGGAGGAGGATGCCAGTGATAGGATGAAATCGAGTAATTGCTTTTGATCATGAACTTTTAGGTAGTATTTTGCTGTTTTAGTGTTATCTTAATTGAAAACAAGCAAAAAGGTTGTCTATATGACATATATTGTTAGTCTGACTGACTTTGACTAGGTTTTTCAAAGGATCATGGCTATTTTTTTTGCATACCAAATAATATTTATAATCCTGCAAATAAACTATAAAAGAAAGAAACAGTTTCATTCCCCTTCTTTCCTTTTCCTGTTTCTTTCCTTCATCTTTTGATTTTGCCTTTACCGACATGAATATTGTGTCATGGCCCTCAGGACGTTACATTCAACAGAAGCACACACACACATACACTGACATCCTTGCTTATGTAAACACACGCACACACACACACACACACACACACTCAAAGTACGACAGTGGATTGCAGAGTAGGACAGCACATTCCTGAGGATATCAAAGCTGAGACACACAATCAGTGGAAAATGTGGTGAAATTAAGAGGGAGGATGGCAAGTAAATGAAATGTTCACTCTTGCATTCATCACAGATACACACAGTGGTGGGATGCTGAATTAATTTCTGCCCTCACATTTCCATTTCTTCCAACAAGAAGGTGGATTTAATCATATGAGCTGAAAAGCAGGGATGCCGTCAACTTTGAAAAGGTCTCAAGCACAAAATGGAACCGGTAGATAGAGCAGGAAGATGACAACCACCACTTTTCCTGTGCAATTAGAGGCTTTACATTTTAAAATGCATGCACATCTTCTGAAGACACTTATGTGACACAGTAATGATTCTCCCCCATCGATGTGCTCAATTTCTTTAATAGCTCAAATTGCAAGACAGTCGTAAGATCTGGACTTAGAGCAAATTCTGAGTTATCCCTCGAAACTAGGGTTAGCTTTAATACTTTTGGGGTTTTTTTGTTCCCATAGTGAAAAATCTAGCTTTTCTTCCATGCATGATGTTGCATAGTATACAGTATTGTCCAATATTTGGCAGTTATGTAGCATTTCATACCATTTCAGAGGCTAAGCCAACATCTGAACAGTTGTGGACTGTAACGGGGTGTTTTAAAAGCGACTTTGTTAGATTATGTTCAGCACACATTTTCCCAGCAGGTTACCACTAGTCACAAGTTCTAAATGTGGTGTACAATCAGAGCTGTTCTCACAAATATTGAGCTCCTGCCGAGGAGAGGATCGTGAAAGCCTAAATTCTATTAAAAGGGGGAATGAAATAAGGAACAAGTTTGCCCACAAGGAGCTCATGGTCCATGTCTGTTTTCTTTCTACTTGCTAATTAGTATGGTTTATATTCCTTCATGCTACTGCTTTGGACATGAGTTAGGTTTATAGTAGGTACCAGATTTTCTTTATTAGGTTTAGATTTTTTGCAATAAACCCTGTGTCTCCAAGCAACACTGCTGCAAGACATTTTGTACATGCGATAGGTAAAAAATGTAGCGCTTGATTGTCTGGGGATCAAACTAGGGAGATACATTGGAGCAATATATTTTCCCCTTGTTTGGTTGCTTACAGACACTTTTTCAGAGGTAATGGTTGCTGACACAGTGTCTCTTGTGTGGACAATGATGTGCTAGTCCTACAACCTACAACTACAACCAGAAAACAATTCCCAAAGCCAGAGCTTAGAGTTTCTGATAATGTTAAACTGCACTGCTGAGAGCATTGTTGTGTGGACAAAAGATTTATTTACTTTATTCCTGTCTTATAATAAATTGTCTATTATTATCCTCAGCACATACACATGTGCCTAAAGAACACGTGTAAAAATCTAATTTTCTTGAATAAAGAGAAATGATTTATTTTGGTCTGACAGAGGACATACATATTTCTGTAACAGATAGGACACAATCAACTAAATTTCCTAAATTATTCCTATTAATTATCTATTTATCATCTAAATTTAGATCCCACCAACTTAAAGAAATGTTTTAAATAAATTCTTTACCTTGAATCAAAAGGTAAATGCAGACCCATGAGGGTTTGCCCCAGAGTTTTGCCAAATGAGTTTGTACAGACAGATGCCCTTTCCAGCTTTATTAATTCTGTTATGATTAGTATTATTTCTTTTTTATCTTTTATAATGAATATTTCATTTGGTTTCCTCCAGATAAAAAGCAAAAACAAGCATCAGAATAAAAAGCAACGCTCAAACAAAAGAAAAACTGTGATCAATTTTAATAAATTGCAGATGTCTGACCGACTACGTTGGCTGTCCGTGCATATTAAAGTTTGTGACAATACTGATCATTGCAACATAACCTGGAGCAACAGAGTGTCTATTACTCATGTGACATACACAGATCCACGCTTTCATACCCGAATGCAAATGTTGGCTAAATAAACATTTATGTAATTACAAAAAAGGTTGCAGTTTGTTTATATGCATATAAGCTGTAGACACATCTAAAGAAAAAAAAAGCCCTGAAAAAAAAAACACATTCTCACACACAACTATTTCAATCATGTCAGTTGTGCATCTGAGTTAATTAATCACTGCTGGACACCAGAGGGACGAATGTGTGTGTGCATCTGTGTCTGTGTGTGCTCCGATTAGACAAATAGAGATCAGTGGACCTGTTCGCTTGGAAGAGTGCTGGGAGGAGAAAGAAGAAGATCGGAGGAGAAGGGATGAGTGGAGCGCTGGCCTGGAGAACTGAGGAGAAGATGAGTCGGAGGTTACAGAGGTTAAAGAGGATTTTCTGCTCCACAGAGTACAAGAAGGAGCTCAAAAAACATTTAGCTGCGTGTTAAAACTGAAAATCCCTCTCATGTAATAAAGCTACAGCAAGTCATTAACTTAAAAGACTTTCCGCAACTGTTGGTTGGCAGCTAACTTGCAAGAAAGGTTTAACCGGTTTACTGAATTTCCTTTGCTTTGTAGTCCTCAGAAACACGGGGAAGAGACGCAGTGAATTTGTTTTGCAACACTGTCATAAGCTTGGTGACATAGCAGACACATGTGGTATGTGCAGTTTCCATTTTTTTAACAAAAAAAATAAACAGAAAGTATCTCTCCATACTATGTGTTCAGACAAAGCAGTTAGGTTCAAGTCTGGCATTGGATTAAATATAAATTCAAAAAGCTTAGATCAGTTGGAAGACATGAAAAGTATTTATGGATAAACTTGAATCATAAGGAATTTGACGATTTGCCTCCCACGAAGAGCATTGATCCCAACAATGGTGTGAAATAGACCTCGGAGTCTACCTCAGACTCTAAACAATGGTGGTTTTAAAGACTTGAAGATGGTCGACTGTCTCTGAGATAAGGTCGAGATGGGGAAGAAGTGGATTACACAAATTAGTGAGAAAAGGAGGATGACAGAATAGCACTTACGTTTAAATAACAAGGGGCAGAAAACTGCTTGGTTGCCATGGTCTGTCTGCTAACTTTCCTCCTGCTTTCTTTCCTCTACCCTTCTCTCTCTATCGATCTCCTGTCTTTTCTCAGGTGAGTGAATCTCTTTGGTCTGGTGAGGCGCAACTGGAGGCGTGGCCTTAAAATCACTTCTGGTCATTCCACCTGTATGTTCCTCGTGATCAGTCCTTCATCAAGCTGTGTGTGTATCTAATGACTGGTTTATTCATCCACTCTTCACCAGATTGTTTTAGCTTCTTAAGCTTTGTATGTTTCTTGTGACGATTGTTTTGCCATCCACTTACCTTGCCTTTCCTCCTGTCTCTCCTATTGTCCTTGTGGTGTGTCTCTGGATTTGGTTAGATTGCCTCTCTGCTTGTTTCCCCCTCGCATCCCTGCTTTGAATAGTAAGGACTCTCCATTGTGTATACAAGTATTGTTATTCTCCAGCTTCCAGAAGAACACTCCCTGTAAAAAGAAACCTAGAGAGTTTTATGCATAACTCAACAAAGTACCACAATCTAGTTGCGGTTACACGTCTTTCAAATTCTATTTGCATGGTAAACATAGTTTTTTGAAATGCTTCCAAACAAACAAACAAACAACAACAACAACAAAAAAACCACACAACAAAACAAACAAGACAAAAACCTAAGCAACCGAAATCTGATCAGGACTCAACAAAATCCAACAGACAGACTCAGCCAACAAGACGTCTGATAAAGCCTTAAATTGTAAATTGCTCCCCTCTTTGCTCTCCTTCCAATTTGCAGATGCAATCAGACTCTATTTAATCTTCAATCGTGACATTTATTCCTTAAGAGGTGCTATTCAAATGTCATCTATATGGAAATTGTCATGTCATAGCATAATCTTTAGAATCTTTAGACATATTTAGGGATAGTTATGCATAGAGGGCAGGGGGAGTGTTCTTTAAAGAGCTGCAATGTAGAAAATTGACGTACAAAACAAAAGCTGACAGTATATCTAAAGAAAAGCACGTTTGACATCTTTCCTTCTTATAATCATTTTCTGGTTCTACCACTATGCGAGTCCAAATGGTTTCATTTTGCCATCAAAGGCAAAATGAAGGCAAAGGCAAAATACAAGTTCATTCACTCCAATGGTAGGGTACTGATCATCCTGTGGGCATATTGCAAGGAGAGCAGAAAGTAAAATTAAAGGAAAAACTTTTCATAAAGAATGTACACCTTGCCTTAACCTGTACCCCAATGGAGGCATCTGAAACTCAACATGTTATAGATGTTGAATATAATGATGTTGGATATAATGCTCACTTCCCACCAGTGATAAAAGTCAAAAATGATAGTAACAGGAATGTTATGGCACAGCTTGGCAACTCTATAGTTCTTTTACTTTTCTAAGTAAAAGAACTGTTAATTTTCTTTTTTTTTTAATTTTAAAATGGCTATTTTTGCATCAAATGAAGCTTCTTATTCAGGATAGTGCCCAAATATTTACTGTAAAATGATGCCTATAGCGGATTTTTATCACCCATACAGATTAGATGGAGTTGGGAACATTTCCTCAGTGTTAACCATATTCATAATTAAGGACAGCTCTTGTCAGATGTTTTCTTTGAAAGTTGTTTGTATTTGAAAGAAATGAAACTGATAAAAGCATAAAGCACTGATAGCATTAATTGGAAGATAAGCTCTTAGTGAACAGTGCTTATTTTTGTTGGGAAATCAGTAAGCAAACACAGTGAGCTGAAAATCCATCTCAATTTTAGATCAGAACATTTTTGCAATAACACGACTGAATGCAGTTAAATACAAAGGAAATGTGATAAAAAGCATGTTTATATTTCCTTCCAGGTGCATCAGTATAAGATTTAACAGAGTAGCTGTAGCATCTTCCACTCCCCTCTTTGCCCTTTTGGCAAACTGTAAAGGGTCCAGCATGTCATGCACTGATTTCAGATTTGACAAAGTGTCCAACTGTCTTATGAAAGACAGACATAAGGGCAGCAAGAAGTTCATCATTATGTCCCTTAGGAGATGTAACCTTTGCCACAGATAATAGAATAGATGCTGCATGCTTTCTGTTGTTTCAAGTTGTGTGCCACAACTAATCAATAATTTAAACCTATATAAAAAAGGAGTAAGGCCTTCTCTCTCTCTTCATTACAGCCATGAAATTAATACCCAGTCACCACATAGATTTTAATCTTGTCAGATTAAACTGTAATGAATTAAAAAAAACATATTTAACAAAGAAGTAAACAGGGGACAGTGCCCACAAAATGCCCCTAAGCAAGTTGGTAGAAAGAATAGGACACAATAATGATGTTTGTTGAAAAGATACACAAATAGAGATATGTGAAATTTACCATTTTTCTTTTGGTTATTTACAGTTTAAGGACAGTAAAGTATGACTGAGGTGCTCAAGAATAAAATACTGACAATTTTCCAAATTGTCTTTAAATCACTCTCAGTGTCACAAAACCACAGAAAACTGAGAACTATTTGAAGTTTTTTTTTTTCATTCCTGTGTTATTTTAATATGCTCCTTTCTGCAGATTCTTTTCATCTGAGGGCTTATCTCCACTCTTCCAAGTTTCCTTTTGGCATTGCAGCTTCCTCAACTATTTATTCTGTTTCCATCCTTCTCATTTTCATGGGAAAAAAGCAAGTGTAATTAACAGAGAAACAATTTTCTTTCCAAAAAGCCCTTGATAAATTTAAAAAAAGAATTAGTCTTTCCATAGACTCGAAATGCATTTCTTTGCAAAAAACAAAAACAAAAACACAATTATACAATTATTAACAATTATCTCAGCCTGGGCGTCTATTGTCTTGTGTAGTCTGGAAGATGAGTGGATGATGGGGTGGGTGCAGTTTTCTCTGTAGTGGGGTCGGGTGGGCTGTCCCGGGCTCTGTGGGGCCGGGCGGCGCTGCTGCACTGGGCCCTGGTCCGGATGGGCCTGGGCCCCCTTTCCCTGGCGGGTCGCAGAGCATGGGGGTGCCTACTGGGGTCAGCGGGGGAGCTGGCCCCAGGGAGGGGTCACTTGCCCCTCCCTTTCTTCCCTCCCCATCTCCAGCTGCCTCCCTCTTCCCGCTCCACCACAATCACCCACACATGCAGGGCCTTGGGGTAGGGGTGTGTCACCAGGGTGCAGAGGAGGCATCCCCCCCCCTCTGTCCCCTTCTGGCTGCCTCTGCCTCAATTTTATCTCACAACTTAGACATTCACATTACTCACACTCTCATAACACATACATATAGGATCTTGGGGGTGGGCTCACAACACGGACTCCAAATTACCATCAGGGTGTACACCTCACCCCTGGCGTCGTTGCCCACCTCTCAATTTTAAATACACGTAGACATTGAGGGCTATCAGGAGGGGCTATGCGCTTACCTGCTGCTCTCTGGCAGGTAGCTCCATGCCCTCCTGGGTTTTAATTGCACCTTAGAACACATATACATCAACACTACATATGAGCGGGTAGAGGGAGGTTTGGAGTCTTCTCACACCCCCGGTCTCTGCGGCCTGCTGGAGCGGGGGGGCTAGGAGGAGGAGTTGGCCGTCCGACTGGGGTCTGGTGTGTGGGGCCTCCCTGCTGCTGCGGAGTCGGGGCAGTCTGCTTCTCCCCACTGCAGGGAAAAGGGTAACACCACCTGGGTCTGGGTGCAGTTTCCCCCTCCAGGGGCAAGGGTACCTAGACCCGGTTCTTAGAGTACGCTTGGGGAGTGTGATTGTGTGTACAGCGTCTCTTTATGTCTGTCTCCACGTTGGTTGAGTGTGGAGTAATTGCCTATGAGAGCATGAGGGTGGGAATGGATGTTTGTATTTGAGTGTGCCTGTATGTCTGTGTCTATATGTCAGGTTGGGTATCAGACGCCACCTCTCTGGGGACATCTCAGGCCCTCCAAGGTTTGGAGGCCTATCTCCCCCCACCACTTCCCCTGCCGGTGGCAGACGCCCTCAGACATCGATGCGTTGGTGGTTCTTTGTGTCCGGGGGTGGGCGTCCGGGTACACACCGGCTCACTCCTTGGTGGCTGCTTATCCGGGCCTGGAACCTGGGGCTCGCTCGGGCCACTTCGGGGGTGGGGTGCCCTCGGCCTCTCGGCCTGGGGCTCGGTCACTCAGGCACAGCTGGCTGCCGGCGGAGCTCACGGGCACGTCACTGCAACCCCCCCTGGCTTCTGCTCCGCGGCTGCTGAGTGATCCCTCATCTGGGACTCTCCTCAGCTCTTTCTGGGACAGTGGCGCGGCTGCCCCTCTGTTGGTCTTCCTTGGTCTCTTGTGTTCTGGGGGCCTCTGGATGTCTGGAGTTTTGATCTCCTCCATACCTGCTTCATGCCCTGGAGGATGGGACTGTGGCCCCCCACACCCTCTAGCAGATCATTACATTAAGGAACCTTTTAAATACAAGCGCGCTCATGCTCACAGGTGTACACACAGGTGATCACACACACAAACTACACCCTTTTTGGCTCCTACCTCAAAGCACACTGTGCGCTGTCGATCCTACGTGCTGCACAATAATGTTTAATATTAAGTATTTAGTGTTATATTCCTATATATCATTGTGATGTTGTTTATTCTATTACTCTCGTTTTCTTCTGCTTGTTTTCTTTTTTCTTTCTCAACAGGTGATCCAGGTGATCGATATATGTATTTTTTGTCTGCTTATTTTGTTGGTTTTTGTTTTTTGCCCTTTATCCCCGTCCCTCTTCTCCGCTGTTTTTTTTTGTTTTGTTTTTTCCCCCCTCTTTCTTTCTCCCTTTTCTTTTCCCCTGTCCCGTATCTAGCAAGTAAAAAAAATAAAATAAAATAAAATAAAATAAAATAAAATAAAATAAAATAAACAATAAAAGGTAAATCAAATGGACCATTACGGCAAGGCTGGGATGGTCCATTTGGTAAAGTAAATCCGTTGGGCATCTTTCTTCGCCTTTAGACAACAATTCTGATGGCAAAAGAACCAAACGGGACAGGTTTAAAAAAGAAAAAAAAAAAAAAAAAAAAAAAAACCAATTATTAACAAGACCAATACATTTTGGGTGTAATGCATTGTGAAAACCTCTGACATTGCTACATTTCTATCCACATGAACCAGAGTAGTAAGACAAAATAACAGCTTAATTTTCGCACTTGTGAACTGAATTACATTCATTTATGTCTAAATGAGCAGTACTTTAGGCTGAACAGCTTGTTGAGAAGCAAAAGTGATCAAAGTAAAGACAGGACTTGAGGAATGCTGCATATGGTAATTGGCAGTACAATACCCCCTTGACCTAAACGCTGACTGCTCATTAAAATGTCTTCTTGATTTGATTTTGTATATGTTGAATTTGAAAGCTGTGGTATGGCAGCCTAGAGTTGCTCAAAGGCATATTAGATGGTGCTAAGTAACACAAAATTATGCAACAAGTAAAGTAATTTAAACAGAAATTGCTTTGTAATGAATACCACATTAAGTGATTGATTACGGTTTTTAGTAAACCTGCCCAGTGTTGACCATCAGGGGGAGATAACTGCATTAAAGACATAATATTTAGGCTATGCAGACACTGCAAATACATGTAGATTGCTAGCAAACAATTTAAATCGTTTACTTTTTACTTTCCCGTCTGACTGCAACATCCCTACTCATTGGGGATAAAAAAAAAACATATGCAATATTCTGATGTTGCATGCAGACTTTCCTGCTATTTCCTGTAAGCACTAATGAGGTACTGCAACGTCTTCATCTCATTTGAAAGTTTGATTTTCACAGCCCCTATACACCCATAGTTCACCCACACATTTTCACTTCAATATCCTAATTAGACCTCTGTCTGGATCTGCACAGACTGGGTTTGATTGACATCCCCCTGACTCTACTGATGCATCAAATTTGTCTCCTAAAAATTGTGTATAAAACATTAATTAGCAAATTTAGTTAATAAAAACAAGGAATGCAGTTTGTATAAAGGTGGCAAAGTTCCCTTAATTGTGTTTTTTTCCTACATCCAGTGTTTGCTTGCAAAGCGTTCCCTCTAAACAGAATTTCAACATGAATCATTTCAAACTCTGTCTCTGAGTCTGACCTAAGTTTAACATCAAATGAATGATGAGGGCAAGTGCTGAACTGACTTAACTGCCTCGCATATTCAGAAAAACATGCTGGTTCATGTTGTTTTCATTCCCACACTGATAAATACTGTTGGGGTGTTTTTTTGTATCTCACAAATTCACACAACTGTTCTCTACCATCTGTGAGATGATGGTAAATGGTAAAAGGTCTGGTTTTTATATAGAACTATAGGACTTCATTCATTCATCCAAACAAGCACTTTTTTCCATGCTTTTCCTATGTAAGTGCTTTCTATCTGTCTAAATTGACACACAATCACACTCCAATGGAGTTCAACTTGGTGTTAGCATCTACTACCAGTCCTCCAAATGTGAATATGACTGTTAGTGTTTCATTGTGTGTTTCTCTATACAAGTATGTTCTTACTGCAAGAGTTTAGGATTGTTGTCGTGATGAAAAATAAAGGTGTTGCCCTTGAGACGCTTTTGAGATGCTAATATTACTTGTATGTGTTCTTAATTCCATCCATTTTGACTAAAACCCCAACACCACTGATTTAGATCCATCCCTAAACCATGATACAGCTCCACTATGTTTTGCAGATGGCTGCAGAGATTCAGGTTTACCTCTCTCCTGACCTCCTCCTTACACGCTGACAAACATTTGAACCAAAAGTTTCAAGTTTGGATTCATCACTCCTTAAAATCTATTCCACTGATTTACACGCCAGTTCTTGTGTAATTTGGCATACCTTTTCTAAGTCTTTCCCTTCCTTAAGAATGTCTTCTTGGCAGTGAACCTTTAACTGAAATCATTTCTCACGAGGCTTTGGTAAACAGTAGATTTATCAACTGAAGGCTTAGATATATTGCTCAGATCCTGTATTTTCTTTCTATTCTTTAAGGATATGTCTTTCAGATACTGTTCAACTGTAGATAGTTTTATTTCCACTTGTCTAGTTTCATCATTTTCACATTCCTCTGAAGACAGTCAATGAAGGAGTTGACTAAAAATGAGAGAAAAAGCAAGTTGAAAGTTCTCATAAAGCTTGGAGAACTATTGGTCAAGACCACTGTTAAAAATATGAGATAGTATGTTCAACAGACAACCAAACTCAAATATAAGATAAAAGGAGCAGTGGAGGCTAAAGACAGGCAACGACACCCTTCTGTCTGTGAAATGAAAATGTTCCTGCATACACGGCTCTCTTGTTGACTGAGCAGGAAAAGCTTTGCTGCAAGGTTCACGACAGACTTCTAATGTAAGCAACGACAGATAAGCATGATTTCCTCCGTGTAACTACAACAAATTGATTTGCAGTGCTTATCAACGCTATTCTGAAGAGGTTGCTCATTTAGCTAAAATCTGCTGAAAAGAAGAGTACAGCCAGCTGAATGAGATACTAAGCTGCTGTGGTTACGAAAAAGTGAGAAAGACACATGAAATACAAGCAACAGATCTAAAAAAATGACAATGGTAGCTGAGGAAAAAGATTTCTCATCCATGAATGCAGTAGGATTCGGAGGGACCATTTAAATTACATACACTGTAAAAAAAATTGTAATATAAAAGTATTTTACTGTGTATTTTAAAGTTTTGTACTGTTCTTCTAGAATATCATTAAATTTACATAAATAGACTGTGATTTTACATTTCAAATGTAAACTAGAAAGCGAAAATTTCAGAAGAAATTTTAAGTGTGCCTATGCCGCTGCTAATCAGTGTAGTTTGCCATTCATACGGCTACAGAGAGCAAAACTCAGCAGAGCAGCCATTCTCCACCATGAACTATGGTAAAAACAAATACCGCTCACGCCTCACAGATGACAGCTTACAGTTTTGTGTAAAGATGAAGTGACTTTGTACAGCCCCGATTTGCAGACGCTGTGCACAGAGGTTCATGAGCAGAAGTCCCATTGTACCACGGCAGACCCCACAATGTTTGCATGAACACGCTTTGAAGCATTACGTTATGGACCACTTTTCACACATGGTTGGTGTACCCACACAGCCGGCTGTAGCTTTTCAACTCACAGCCCAACACACACCCAAAAAACAGCTGAGAGAGCACAGACTTTACGCCCGTGGGTCCACCTCCCCTGCAGCGGCACTGCAGACCACGCCCCGCCACACACATCAAACACGTAAAATAAATATTTATGCACTTTTGCATTCACTTTTTGTTTTTGTTATTTTTACACAGTGTTTTGAATGATTAACAATGGTCTACAGCCAATCTTGTGTATTATTATACAAACTTTGGTTGTAAGATTCAGATAACTATTTAATAAAAGCTAAATATTGTATATGAGAGTAAGAAAGAAAAGTATATCTTTGTGCCCCCCTTTCCTTGTTAATGCCCTACCTGGCCCCCTGGCAAAAGCTTTGCTAGATCCGCCCCTGCACAGTTACCAGCTGTCAGCTACACAGAAAAGGATCTTGGTGTTATTTGTCTCTCAGAAACAGTTCATAACTTCCCTTCAACTCATTCATGTCACCTAAAAGGTAAACCTGTTTCTCCATCACCAGTTCAGCTCTGATGATTCAGTAAGGCCATCTCCTGGTTTGGACCAGCCGTTTTTACAGCTGTGGCTCCAGCAAACATCAGCTGATACTAGAAATTAAAATCAAATGAATTCTAACAACAGCTGATCAAGCTTAAACATGCTGCTGTTGTTTAAACAAGAGAGAAAAGCCGATCATTGATCAGTTTCATGATTGAAGTTGCAACAGGCCAGAGAATGACAGGGGAGGCTGCGTAACGACAGAATAAATCCAGCTTTGTGTCTTCTTCCGTTCTACCTGAAGTACGGGACAAACTGTGTTCCTTTTCAGCTCAATACGAAACACGTAATATTTTCTCTGAATGCGGGACGATTCCGTTTGTATGGAACGGTTGGCAAGCCTACGAACTAACCCTTATGAATAAAATAAAGTTCAACATCAGTAACTTAGCGCGCACACAGCTGTATAGAAACTCCGTCGTGCTAGCTAGCACGCAGTACGAGTTATTGTAACTGATTGTAAAAAGTCAGCACAACAAAAATAAACTACACCTAAACTCGGTTTATATCTGACCCAGATAGAGTGCAGTTCATAATTTCTTACCTGAAATTCAGTTAACCTGACACTCCGACCGGCAGCCGCCTTGGGTCTGCTTCTCCTGCCTTCGGTTTCCCTGATCCATGGCTGCCATCTGTTTGAGCTCCGCGTTAGCCACCACCGGTCGATCGGCGGCCGCCTCGCCGCCTCGTATGTCTCTTTTTCCCGCATGTCCTTTCTTTCATACACCGGTGGCTAGCTGCCCTTTGTTGGAGCTCCGCGCTAGCCACCACCAAACAACTCAGTTATTTTTCCCACATCGACCAGCATCTGGACAACCACCTTTCACTGTTTATACCGTTACTAAAATGAATAAATGAATCATCGGCCCATATAAACGAAAAATAAGTCCAGCTGAGACATAGACTCTTTGCGAGCGATCGGGGGGTGAAACTAGTGTGAGCCGGCTCACTGTAAGCCAAGCCCGGGTGCTTTTGAGCGAAGCGGCGCTAGCCGCGCTAGCTAGCTAGCCGCGCTAGCAGCAACATCGTAAGAGAACTGTTGCTAATATGGGATGTCTTGATAAAACGAGCAGATATTTGAAGTTTACACAGCTACATTCTCGCCTGAAAATATCTTAAAAGTTTATTTTGTGACCTAGAAACACGAATAAGGCCGTACCACTGCAGGCATACCACTAGAGAGAGCTAACACACCACAAATGAAGTTTGAAATTCGTTTCAATGGGACCGAAAGATGGAGCCAACACACCACAAATAAAGCCTTCCCATTCATTTCAATGGGCAAAAACTTGCATTAAAATATTAATATTTAAAAAACTATAGAAGTAATAAACACCAAAAGTCATAGCACACCATTCCTGATCCAGCCACACAAAATGATAAAACATATATGAAGCTTGTCTCAAAACTGCGGGGGTGAGTTGCGCTGCAAAATTTCAAGCGGAAACTGAGGAATAATAAAAAGAAGAATAAATCTGAGGAATAGTAATAAGTGTGCCTCTTGGCATAGGCACACTTAATTAACGTAAAATCACTGTAAATGTAATAAAACATAATTTTCTTGTTTTTTAAATGTATTTGTCTGTACATATGCATATTTAGATTGTTAAAATACATTCACATATGTATCATAATTTCACAAATATTTGTCCGTTATTTGAAAGATTGAACTGTTAAATTCAAATGTAATGCTATGGACAAATATATAAAATGATTCTTATAAACTTTTTTTACATCAAATAATAATTATTATTATTGTTATTTAGGGCGATCGTGGCTCACGAGTTTGCAGTTCGCCTTGTAATCAGAAGGTTGCTGGTTCGAGCCCCGGCTCGGACACTCTCGGTCGTTGTGTCCTTGGGCAAGACACTTCACCTACCACCTACTGGTGATGGCCAGAGGGGAATTATAAAGTGGAATTGTAAAGCGCTTTGAGGGTCTCAGAAAGCGCTATATGAATGCAATCCATTATTATTTAAACCAACTGTTAACTGTATATTTCTGTACATTTAAGTATTATTATTCATATTGCCGCATTCATTGACCTTGTTTATAGGTAATGTCATTGTTTAATCACATTAAAATGTTCCTAATTTAATGTTTAAAAGCACTTGAAAAAGGCAAAATCCCATGTAAAATTAGGGCAACAAACTGTATTGTCATTACTGAAAATAACCGTATTTTCATGGGAAAGTTATTTTGTGTTATTTTATGGTATTATTTTGGCGCCCCAGCTGCCGGAATATTACTGTTTTTTTAGGATTTTTTTTTTTACGGTGTATTTCATTGCAAATACTGCACAGATACCATTATCTATGCAGTTAACTACAGTTCTCAGTCATTTCTCTATATTGTTTTTTTTTTCTAACATGACATATGCATCAGATAACATCACATGTCAAGGAGATGCAAAAAGTAAGCAGCAACGTGGAAAAAATTATTTTTCCAAGTTTCAAAATCCTGCAGTTTTATCTGGTAAAGAGAATGATTAGATGTTTTGGGGCTATAATGAGTATTTCTTGTCCTATTTTAGCCTCGCTTGCATCATCAAGTGCATGATTTTTGGGATGAATAAATTCTTCCTTTGCCACATCCAGCAGTACTGACAACTGAAATTGCACACATACTGTGACAGATACACATACATAAAGTTTAAAGGTGTTTTCGTGCCTTTCTATTGTGTAGGAAATCAGCCTGTAGCAGGTTAGACAGAATCTCTGTGCTTTTTCTCCTGTGGCACACATGAGCTTTTGTCAGATGAGCTGTTTCTATGGCAGGTGCAATGCTGTCATGCATCATCCATCAGAATAATCCTGTCTGGAGCGTAGGGAAATGTAGAATCAATTGGGAGCAACACCAAAAAGAAATATAACTTTAAATATGGATTAAAACACAAGGAAATTGTAACACCCATGTCCTTATTTCCTATTTCTTCCCCTCCTACCTTTCTTCTTCCATTCTTTTATATTATTTCAGAGTTTGTGTTTTTGTTCTGGCTGTAACCTGGTGACACCTAAGAAAATATGTTTGTCTGTGAATTATGGAAAATCTTCCATCTTTTATTACTTCACATCGCTTGTCATCTTGTGCCTTCTTCCTTCTCATCCCTAAGGAGGACAAAGAAAACAAACAAACAAACAAAAAAAACCCTCTTCCATTCCCTTCTGAGTTTGAGTTTTTTCTCCTCACCTGTCCTCCTCAGGTTTCCTCTTCTATATCCGTTCTGTCTTAAGCCAAAGAAGCTCCTCTAACAAGGTGAAAAATGATGATTTGAGGGAGTCTCTGTGTAACATATGGAAAGAAGTTTCCGGAGAGAAATGCCCGTCATTAAGACTTTAACCTACCGCTGGCTCAGAGGCCCCTCAGTGCTGACCCAGCTCTCTGTAAGCATCTGTGTATGCGTGTTTGTGTGTTGGGGAGAGACCTAGTTGTCGGATGATGCCCTGCTGTACTCCGACATCCTCATATATCACTCAGTCTGATGCAGCTCTCACACACAATACACCGTTCGGTGTTTTTTTCAAACACCTTCTGGGATGCATACATTCAAACAGTAGCGTTCTTCCTCTTTGTCACCTGTGCACACACACAGGCAGGCAGGAGTCGAGCCCAAAGTCAGGTATCATGTGGTTTAATTAATTACCGTCTAAAAGTGACCAAGGTCAGACTACAGCTCAGCTGGAGAATGTTCCAGAGGTTATGGCCTCTCCATCCACCTCTTCTGAAGCTGTCAGCTGTCTGGAAGGGTGAAAAAAGAGCACCTTAAAACACTGGCTCCTAGGTGCATATGGAGCCAAATGCTGAAACACCGTCATTCTGTAAAAGCCTGGTCTACATTAAGGATTTTCCTCAAACCTACTGTATAAACTACCCAGATTCTACATTTAATATTAACTATACATAGGTTCTCGATTAAACTATCAAAAATGAGCTTGGCAACAAATAGAAAACAATATAAAACAACAAATGCCAAAAGGAGGATCATTTCCTGTGTTTCAGCGTCAGATTCTGAGTCATTAACCCTTTAAGACCTACCATAGAACCAAGTCCGCCAGAGCTTACATTATATTTTTACATGCTGTAGTGCCATTTTTGGGAGCATTTCAAGTTGCTATACATCAATACAACCATTATAGCCCAAATGTTAATAATATGTATGCATTAAGTGCATAGTAATTACATAAATTGCAAAAAAGTGCAATAAACTACAAAAAAAATGAAAATCGTTTTTGTTTTTTTAACATATATTTCTAGTTAGAGAAATTTAAGAGGTTTATCCCTCAAAACTGTAAATACAAAAAAGTTGCACAAAATAGTTTCCCACTACAGGAAATTTATTTTGAGTGTCTTCATAGTTTTATTTTTGAAATACACCAATTTTTATATACTGCAGGAAAAACAAAAATAAATATTATAATCAATGTTCCCTCTAAGCTGCGCACGTGCGCTATTGCGCACTGCTGGCACGGTCTCTGCGCACAGAAAATCTGTGTTGCGCACAAAAAAAAATCTAACCTGAATTCAAATTAAAATTAAAACTTTAACAATTCTGTTTTGCAGTGTTAGTCAGTAAGTGACTGGCTGCTCCCGTATGGGATTAGAACGATGCCACCTTATCCCATAGTCCAGCCAATGATGTGATTCACATTCGTATATACGCAGCCAATCAACGTCGTTGACAGGCTATGACAGCGTTCTTATGTGCCGACACTGGTGTTTTAGCTAGCAAAGCGGCGTGGCTGATGTGGAGTGAAGCCACGTTAATGACAACGTGTACAACCATTGGAGATGTGAGCAGGACAGACGGAACAATTGACGGAAAAAAGTGTAGTTTATACCAGCTTTTAAATTGTGTTGATCGGCCACGTAAAACCAGAGTTATGATAAAAATATCTGCAATGTTTGGATTTCTTCCTGAATACTGTCGTTGTTTATATTTACTGCGGGAAGAAACGGTAAAAACTGTGTTTTATAAGGAAAACCAGCACTCTCCGCCTGTGAGCAAAAACAAAACCAACCCCCACCCTTTCCTATTGGTCGAAAAAAGTACCATGTTGACCAATCAAAAAATGATATGGCAATGTGGCATCTAGTTGTTAAGAAACGGGGGGAAGTTTTAGGAGTGACGGCGATGTTTTGAGATGTGAGAGATTTGAGACGTTTAGCGCAAATCTTGTGTAGTTAGTGTGTAGTGTAGTCAATAGTTTTGTTCTGTGTGTCAGAACAATGAGGCGACTGCTGAATGTTACAGGTGCTACAGGAGTGATACATCTCCTGTTGTCAGGCCTGCAGATATCAGGCTGTTTTTCTCCTTTATCTCATAGTGGACAGAAATAATTTTTTGGAGTGGCACAAATAATTTGTGTGGCATCAGATTTGATGCAGAACAGCTGATTGTTCTGTAAATAGTTTGAAATGTTTATTTAAAAACACCTTGGCTGCATTAAAAAAAATAGCTGCAAAAAACTTTGTTGTTTGCCAAACTGAGTTACTTTTTTGAAGAAGTAACTATATAATTAATTGCCCAACATTGGTCATTATATACTGTATTTGGCAGACAGAGTTACAGGACTCTCTCCCAGACCACAGACTCATAATACAAGTCAGAGCTTTATGAAAAAAAAAAAGTGTGTTTTCAAAATTGGAGTTCAAGTTATTTTTACTTCCAATAGTGTTAACATACTACACAGGTCATGAACAAGATTTTTTAAATTTTCATTTATAAGTGGGCTAAAGCAGTTAATTAAAAGTTGTCTAACATAAATGTAAATGCTGTAATTTGATTATTTTAATAAACCATGTAACTTGGATGGATTCGATGCTGGCGTGACCACAGTGCACACGTCTGATGTCGCTCACAGTGGTCCAAGGGACCGCTCAGGGAGTTTGTGTGTTCGCTCAGACACATGAAAAATTAGAGGGAACATTGATTATAATGCAAAAAAAACAGCATATGCATCAAAATAAACTATTTCCAGCAGAGCAATTTGAGTTCTAAGCATCCCAGAAATGATACAGAAAGTCATGAAGTCAAACATAACTTTTAAAAACACCAGTAAAGGGTTATAAGGCCCTGAAGGTAAAAAAAAAACGACATTTCCATGAAAATGACGTCGCTTCCGGTTTCGGACAGGTAATGGCGGACATGCGATAGTTCGCGCTGATGTCTATTCCAACGTAGGAAGTGTTAAGAACAGCTGATCGGATCAGCAAAGCGTGTTTCTGGAATATTATGTTTTTGTTGCTGCAAGTGCTTTTTATGCAATTTTTGCAAAGCTATATGTGGAAGGAAACCGTGACTCCTCCGGTTTAATATGCAAAAAAAATTATTGCGCTAGCTTACATGGTTGCAGTTCTACCGGGATTTAAAAATAGTTATGCAAAACGGAGCGTGCCCGCTCCGACCGGTTTTAAAGGGTTAAACTGATCAATTATACCAATATACAAGTGTAAGTCATGACCTATTCATGCAGCTTATTGATTGTTGGTTTAAACTCTATAGATTTTAATCAATCTGGTTTCTGGTCAGATGAACACTTTAGTGGAATTTGTTAAAATGGAATTCACTTGATTTACATGCATTCATTTTATGCCAAGCGCATTTTCCTTAATGATTATTTTTTTTAATAAATAAAAAAAATTCTGGTTAATTTTACTGAAAATTATTGCTTCTTGTTTGTATGTTAATTTCCTACTTTAAAGTAACTTGGCATGATTCACAGTTCAAAAAATCTTTTTTTTTTTAATCTTTTACTGTCGCTTATTTAAAATAACCTTTTAACTCCCTTTCCCTTCCCATTAAGCTCATTTTCTTCTGATTGGCAGCCCCTCACAAATAGGAGGTTTAACAGCTGATAGGTGGTGTTGCTGTTCTCACAGCCAGAGCTGTATGCCAAAGATTTTTCCTCTCAAAGATATCATACAAAACCAAGAATAGAAAAAGCATGTCATGTTTGAACCAAAACACACATGCAGGACACAGATACAGGCCAAAAAGATAAAAAGGTGGAAGGGGTTGGATGTTGGAAACTCTTTCAGGTATTATTAGTGATTAGGGGAAGGAAGCCAGCGGCAAGGCAAGATTAAGTAGTTAGTAAGTTACTAACACAGAGCCAATGACTAAAGCTGACTGACGGACTAACTTGTAGAGAGTTGGGGAGTTGAGGCAGTGAAGGAACTTGAAAGATGCAGAATATTGGTCATAGGAACTGAGGTGAAGCTCATCGGGGCAAGAGGTGATCAGGGGCTGAACACAGATGAGCAAAAACTGGGACATGGGGAAAAAGGAGGGTTAGATTGGGAGTTTACAAAAGACAGTAAACAATGTTGAACTCAAAAGAGGCTTGAACTAGACTGACAGCTGATTTGATGGCCAGGTGACTTGGTCATGTAGAAGACCAGTATATATGACTGAGATGAAGTGCCCCTGATACACCTGAAACCACTCCTGCAATAGAACAGACACTGAATGGGAGGAGAATAGTCGACATTGTAACAGTTTATGTATATATACTGTATATATATATATATATATATATATATATATATATATATATATATATATATATATAAAGGAAAAGCATAATAGATCTGCTTTAAATTGTTTGCATTTGATGGCATTTGATCCATCAAACACACCAAAGGAAAGGACTAATGATCTCATTGTCTGTGAATCACTTCCATAGGTATGTAGGTTATAGATGTCTTGTTATTGTTTACCCTTTTTAGAGTACTGTAGCTTCTGACTGCATTAAACTAAATGAAATAGATTTATTTGAAACATAAAACTGGCACAGAATTTCTCAAAAGCAAATACTGCCTTCAGTAAGTTCACATCTGTGAAATACTTGCTGGCTTAATCCAGTAAATGGTTTTTGTCTGAGAATTGTTCCAATGTAATCTTTCACTTTGATGACTTTATCAAACTATTCAGTCAATCAGTTTCTTTATATATTTACTTATTTATTTACAGAGCTAATTATGTTTTAAGTGTTTGTGGCCCAGCTCTGTTATTAAATATCATGTAAAAACTGTTGCAGTTACACACAAGGAAATAGGCATAAATATGCTGTTATGGGCTATGCCTATATGTATATGGTCTATACTGGTGTGCTTTGATTAATTAAAGTAGTATGCAGTGGTAAAGGTCAAAAAAGTTCCTCAGGCAGATTTTCAAAATACAGAGAATAATGGCACTGTATGTACCTCAAGTCTCTAATTCTTTTTCATCACACTCATATAGTCCTTTAATGGGACTCCAGTGTGGCACTCAGACTATTATATTTAACAGGATGTGATGTTCACTTGTCTAAATGAAGTATACAAAGTTAGAGAACAAGTACGATTAAGTTAACAAAAGTATTTTCACAGAGTAAATGAGAAGCATGAGAAGTGTTGATGTTCTGCAAAAATCCAGCCAGACTCAGAATCACAGTTTTACATGTTCAAGGTTGGCACTGTACCCACAGAGCCAACTAGAATATTTCTCATGCTTCTCTGTTGGTGGCTCTTCTAATGAGTTTAAATAAAACCGACCTCAGAGAAGTGAATCTGTCTTGAGGTTTTTACAAAAGGAGCGCAAGGCAGTGAAATCTAATTATTACCCCATCTTAACAAGGTCACATCACTATTTTTGGGTATTAAAGAGTTGGAAAAGTCAAAACTTATGTGGCAAGGTACTCAATTTAATTCTGTTTTAACTGTTTTTACTAGTCGCAATGTTACCTGAATTTTCTTTATTATTTTAATTGCACCTATGTGGTCTTAAAATCAACTTCTAGAGTATCATGGCAAAAATGTCAGCACATCAGGCCTGTGAACAAATTAAATAACCAAGACAGTTGTCTCTGTATGTATCTTATCCCTTAAGATATTGTAGAGTTTAAGTAATTTACCACTGACCAATAGGTATAGGTGCTCTCTCTAAACAGATGCAGCTGCCCACATTAAACTTTTGAAAGCACTGCATGTTCTTACAATGAAATGATGGATGCCTCTAAACGAGATACAAAAGACTTGTAAATTAAGAAGTGCCTGTGGATTTGTCACCAAAAAAAAATGAGATACATTCTCATGTCAAACACATGCAAAGGTCATGTCCCTATGGGGATCCTATGATTTATACGCCAGAAAAATCATAAATAGTAGATTAGTAACTGGAATGCACAGTGTGTTTTAATGCTCTAACATTATGGGAACATGACATATTCCCAGCCTCCTATATTCACAAATATGGCAATCAGGACCTGCAATATGTTCCTCCAATAAGTTCCCAGGGTTTGGGATTAAGGATAGTCACAGAACCACATGGACTTTAATATTCTCTGTCATGTTAACTTTGATCTGGGAAACATGATGCATTGTGTATTATGACATCTGTCTATCAGAACCAGCATTGTTCTGTTTGTTTTCAGCAATTGGAGGTACAGTAGCTTGTCTGTTTGATTGGACCACATAGACAAGCCTTCCCTTCCTAAATGCATCAGTGAGTCTTGGCTCTCAAGGACCCTGTTGCTAGTTCACCACTATTTCTCCCTTGGATTATCTTTGATACTGACCACTGCAGACCAGGAACACCTCACAACAACTGCATTTTTAGAGATGCTCTGCCTCATTTGTCTACCTATCACAATTTGGCGGTTGTCAAACTTGCTCAAATCCTTCCACTTCCCCACTTTTCCTTCTTCTAAGACATCAAATTTCAGGACAAAAGGTTTACCTGCTCCCTAATATATCCCACCCACTAACAGGTGCCATGATGAGGAGACACTGTTATTCACTTCACCTGTAACCTCAAATGTATGTCCTTGTTTTGGACACCCGAGGTACTTCCATACTGGCAAACAAATCATTGCTTCATTATACGTTTTTAATTAATTGAACTACACTGCTGTAAGGTACAGTGTGTTTTATATTATTTAACATATATAAACCTTCACAGCCACATTCAAACTGTCTGAGGGAAACAGTCAGATACATGTCACGACCCTTTTTTGTGTGTGTTTTCTGTGGTTTCTCTATGCTCCTCTTTTTGGTCTTATTCTCCTCATCTCTCACCAGTCACAGCAGATGTCTACCACTCCTTGAGGCTGGTTTCGCGATAAATGTCTATTCCTGTTAAAAGGGACATCAAGTGCTACTCATAGATTGTCTGATCAGTGAGATTTTTAGTTCAGAATTGTAGAGACTTCCATTTATCCTTTAATATAAAGCTCCTTGAGAAAATTGTTCCTGTTTGCAGTTCATCTATGAGCAGAGGTAAGGACTATAAAACCTTCAATTTTAGCAGCAGTTTAAGGATGATAATCATTTATGCAACACAGCTGGAATCATTTTTGTTTCTGTGAATTACTTTCAGGGAAACACAGCCCAGACTCACTCAAGGCCAAACTTTTGTTTTTTAAGGACTGAGCAGTCATGGTATTTTGAGAAGTTTATACTTTTGACATCTTCCTGAAAGCTTATTACATTTAACGACCTGCTATGCTCATTTCAAACGCCATACTTTTTTCTTTGAGTCTACTAAAGTAGCTTTGTTTTATTTATAGTCAAAGATAATTGTTATTTATGTCAGATTGAGCCTTTATGTAGCCCTTCAGTTCATTCACTGTATGAAACAAGCAGCATTATCTGCTTTGCTCTTTAAAAGCCACATTTCTTATGATTGCCTACCTGTAGTAAACAACAGGTTTGAAGAGCAGGCGGATGGGCTTCTGTGTTTACAGCCAGACATGTGTGCTTTTGTATGGTTTGGGATCAGCTTGAGTGTTATGTGCTTTAAAAATGTGTAAAGTCAAAGGTCCCTGGTTCAATCTCAGGAGAAGACACATATTCCTTTGGGATGTGTCAGGAAGGGCATCCGATGTAAAATAAATAAATAAATAAATCTGTCAAATCAAACATGTGGAGCTACCAGCTGTGTTTACCCCTTGTGAATAAGAGGGCAACTGGAAGTAGCGTTTAAATATGTAAGCAGCATTATAGGGCATCATGATTACTTCTCACATTTATTACATTTATTATTTATTGTGTCTGTGGGGTTGGTGGACGATGACACAGAACCAGCTGTAAAGCTCTTCAAAACCAACTGGAATAAAGTAGAATAAGATCTCACATAAAACCCACATTCAGTGTGATTAGGCACTCTTTGCTAGCATAATTGCCATAAAGGCTATGTGGACCTACCTGTAGGCTTTCAACTGAAAACTGAGTTTTTGACAAGCTGTGAGCACCTGCGTGTTTTGATAAGGGGTAACAGTTATGTCTTTTCAGCCTATGGCAACACTACCAACAGTTTTACTGGCTGACACTAGAGACAGCTTCTGTTTGGCTGCACTTGGATTGCACATGTGACCTTCTGCAGACCTCTCTGAGGAAGAGAATTCCACTTCATGCTGGTAAAGCTGTTAGCCCTGTGAGAGTGTCTCTGTTGCTGCAAGATGAAAGCATATGTGGATACATGCTTACCAGTGTTATGTGTTGAATAAACGACTGTAAATACCCTGAGCTTTTTGTTTTTCAAGTGGACGTGTCATAATGACAATAAAAAAAAGCTCTAATATGTTTGTGCCAGTGGCAACATAGACACTTAGATGCACTACAGAAGGTTATAGATAGAAATTAACTGAATAAAACTCAAGGACACTGTCAAACTACAGTGGGTGGGCTGAACATGTGAAAAATATATTGAGGAGCTCAGAGCAGCTCAGCGTGGCTGTCTCATTGTGTAAGAACACCAGCTGGTCACATCGATATGTCGGTAATAAAAAGAATGGTTGGTCCAGAACAGGTGAAATGGAGCAAGAAAATAGAAAAGTGAATAAATTAAAGGAATGATTTGTCAATAATACATCTTGATATGTAGAATTGTACATTATTTACTTGTTACGTTCAAGTTCTACTAGATTAAATCATGTAAATCTAATAATAATAATAGCTTAGATTTTATAGTGCCTTCCAAGAAACCCAAGGACCCTTTGCAAAAGAGCATAAATGAACAAAAAGACTGGAAGAGGTAGGTTTTGAGAATTTTTTTGAAGGACTCCAATGACCAGACGTTGTGAAGCTGATATGGGAAAAAGTTCCAGAGAAGTTCACTTTTTCTTTTCTGGAAGAAATCCAGAAACCTCGGCACGGGTCAGTGGAACCTGAGGGGTGATGTGGATCAAGGGAGTGAAGTGGTTGGATGATGTTGTAGGAGGGTGGCCTGACTGTGCTGTTTGCAAATGAGAGAAAAGAGAGAGAGAGCTGTGAGATCCTGACAGACCAGATCTTTTGTAGCGCATCTCAAGTCAGCTGCTGGTAGCCTTTAGAGCACAGAGGTCGTAGTGAACCATAGGTCAGCCCAGGTATAAGAGACAGTCTGAGTTTTAGGGAGGGTAAGGGAGTTGGCGCTAAATTTCCATGTATCCAAAGGGAAAAGTAAATGGGAAAACATTGACTGTACTGTATATCTAAACCAGTTTTTCAGATGTTCATATGTACGCAGATTAACACTGTATGGAAAGTTATTAAAAAACATAATACCACCTACATTGTCATTAACAATGCCAATATTAACGATTCTCATTTGATCTGGTAACTTTGCTACATAGAAATTTAAGGGTTCCAGAAATTTATGGGCCGTGATCAAAATATTCAACAACTCTACCCATAAAGAGCAAAAAGCTTACCTTTTTAAATATAGCTCCTATATTTTTTAAGAAATGTTGTGCTCTTGCTACTTGCATATGCTTTTTTGTGATTTTGCCTGATTTAAAAATGACTCACACAGTTTATTCCGCCAGCTCTTTAGCATTGTGCTAAAGACCCCAACCGTCCTCCTCTCTGGACACTAGCTCAGTCAGCACTCTACCTGATCCCTGACTCAGTGTATACAATTCACCACAGGACATGTCTTCCACAGAGTGATCAAAGGGCTGGAAGTAGTGCAGTTCTGCACATAGAGATGGCCATGAAGAAAATAAAATTCCATAGCAGAGAATAGTTTGCAAGGCATTAAAATCCCACATCAACTTCACTGACATCAATCAGTTTACTAAAGTCTATAGTATTTATCCTCAGGAAACCATAAATGTCCACAAAAATGTGCGCCATACTCTTCTTCATGTAAGTGCTAATATATTTTTCCAGAAAAGTGACTAGGTTTATACACTGAAGAAAAAAAATCAGGGGATGGTTGTATTCAGACTCCTACTAGGGACCTCGAAAGTCTAACCAAAGTGTTACGACATACATTAACTGCTGCAGAGTAGGGCTGGGCCATATTATACCGTTCACGGTAATACCGGTACAATGTTAGGCAACGATAAGAAAATGAAATATCGCGATAGAATATGGGTAAAACGCGCATGCGCAGTGCCTTTGTTTTCATACGCACATGGCCGATTGTTGAGTGAAATGGATGAACCAGAATTGGTTTGTAAAAATGGTGCAACTTCAGTGATGTGGAACTGGTTTGGTGTTTGTCCGTCAGATACACAACAAAGCACATTTTTTTGTAGAACATGCAAGCGGGCCGTCGTTATTGCCGTATTTGTTGGACTAAGGTGCTCGTAAATCTGGGAGTAATCTGGGTCCTAAACTCCCTCCGCTTCAGGTCCCAAAGTCAAACGAACACTGCAGCATCACTGAGAGTAAAAATCTGTCTAAATTCTTTCATCTTTAATAAAATGATCAGCATTGCTGCTTTACCAGGTGTAACTATGAAGTTTAACATCCAGGCATCCATGAAAACAGAATTTATTACATTTAACGGAGTTAGAAGTTAGCAGGAAGCTAGCGGAAGTTAGCTCGCTAGTTTTGCTAGTTACCTAAGCATGATATAGCATGTTCTGACTGAGAGATTTCTGAAAAAATTTAAACATACTGCTCTGCTATCACTTCCAACATAAATGAAGACAGGAAACTAAACAGCAGTGACGTTTGTAAGGTTACTGAAGTTGGGCTAGGTGGTATATAATGATGTGCTACGTGATCGCTAGCGACACAGCTATGTTAGCATAACATAAACAGTGAAGCCGGAGGATGAACGCTAACACTTTTCCACTCGACAAAAGTTAACGTGAAGGTTCCTGATGGTTAGAGACAAATGCAATTGCATGGCAGCATGCTGTAAACGGACCAAACTTCAGTCAGGAGAACAACTGAGATAATCCATCCACAATATGAGGTTAGTCATTAATATTCTGCAACAACATGGGAATAGAGCAGCTGTGATAGAATACAGCATTAATGAATCAATGGTACAGAAGTCGAGGAAGCAAGAAGAATGAGTTGAATAAAGTTTGATCTATCTGACTGCTTTGTTTCGCTTAATGTGCCTTATAATCCCGTGCACCTTATGGTCCGAAAAATACGTATTTGACTTTTTTATTTGGCGCACTGCAGTTTAATGTTGCAAAGCACCTCTTTTTAACTTCAGTGGATATTATACATGGTTATGCTCAGGATATATCAGCCCATCTCTACTGGAAATGCCTTTTGGTTAAACTTTCAGCAAGGAATTTGCATTTGCACTGTTAAATTTTTATATAGCTTTAATGCACATAAAAAACAGCTTCTTGTTTAAGTGAAAATAAATGGATGGTGTTTTTTTGCGCTAGTAAAGTTGTGGATCTGTATTTTGTCTCGCATCAATTATATCGTCAGTTATATCGTTATCGCAAATTTTCAAATATATATCGTGATAAATATTTTTGGCCATATCGCCCTGCTCTACTGCAGAGATATTTTCTGAACCAGTATGATGGTTGTTTTGGTAAAAGCAACAAAATGATCTACACCCTAAAAACGTAAGAGTAAAACTTATAAGAAAGCATCAGACATGTATGGAAGCCCGTTTTCACCATTAACAAAAAAAAAAAAAAAAAAAAAAGGATCCATAACTCGAAATTTCGACTTATTTTCTCAAAATTTTGACGTATTTTCTTGAAATTTCGACTTATATATTCGAAATTTCGACATATTAACTCAAAATTTTGAGAAAAGTAACTCGAAATTTCGAGTTAGCACTGCCAATCAGTAATCTATGTGAATGATGTCATTTCCTTTTTACCCGGAAGCTGAAGCCCTCAGCTACAAATGCTACCACTAAGCTACCAGTATTACAGCCAGTCATGAATGCACAGATTGCTGAGTATTTTCACCATGGCTTCAAAAATGATGAAATCCTTGTGTTATTAGCTGAATCGCATGGCGTTACTATCAGCCAACGTACTCGCGAAAGAGCCAATTTGTTGCGTTCCGGTTTTGAGTGCGCGTTACTCTGCGCCATATGCTTCCGGGTAACAAGAAAGTGACCTCATTCACGTAGATTACTGATTGGCAGAGCTAACTCGAAATTTCAAGAAAAGGGCCACAAAGGTCAGAACTCTCTGCCTGGGGGGGATGTGAGGTGGGCAAAAGAACTGAATCATTTCTTCAACAGATTTGATTCATCCATGAGGCAGTCTCCAACATCGGCTGCAGACTTACCCATCCCCACTGCTGCTGTTCCACTTCTGACACCTCAGACGTTTCACACCTCCTCTACTCACCCTGCTCACTCCTCCCCACCCCCAACAACAGCATCCAATACACACTCAAAACAAGGCTCCAGCCTGTCTCTCTCAACCACCCAGGTTAGGAGGGAACTGAGGACGATTAAAGCCAGGAAAGCTGCAGGCCCAGATGGCATCAGCTCAAGGGTCGTCAGGTCCTACGCAGACCAACTGTGTGGGGTGATGGAGCACCTCTTCAACCTGAGCCTGACGCTGGGGAGAGTCCCACAGCTCTGGAAAACCTCCTGTGTTGTACCAGTGCCAAAGACTTCACGCCCCAAGGACCTCAACAGCTATAGGCTGGTGGCTCTGACATCCCACCTGATGAAGACCCTGGAGCGGCTGGTCCTGACTCAGCTTCGGCGCCTGGTGAGCTCATCAGTGGATCCACTTCAGTTTGCCTACCAGCCTGGCATTGGAGCGGATGATGCCGTCATTCACCTCGTGCATCGTTCCCTCTCTCACCTGGAGAACGCTGGGAGCACTGTGAGAATCATGTTCTTTGATTTCTCCAGTGCCTTTAACACCGTTCTTCCCACGGTCCTGGACAAGCTGGAGAACTCTGGAGTGGACAATCACCTCACTACATGGATTCTGGACTACCTCACCGACCGACCACAGTATGTGAGAACTCTGTGTCGGACAGGGTCGTCTGCAGTACCGGGGCACCACAGGGAACGGTTCTGGCACCGTTCCTCTTCACCATCTACACTGCAGACTTCTCCCACAACTCCACCCAGTGCTTCCTGCAGAAGTTTTCTGACGACTCTGCAATAGTCGGCCTCATCGCTGATGGGGACGACAAGGAGTACAGAGAACTGACACAAGGCTTTGTGGACTGGTGCCAGCAGAACTACCTCCAGATCAACACTAGTAAAACCAAGGAGCTGGTGGTAGACTTCCGCAGGCACAAACATCCTCCACTGCAACCACTGAACATCCAAGGTATGGACATTGAGACTGTGGACAGCTACAGGTACCTTGGTGTTCATCTGAACAATAAACTGGACTGGACTCATAATTCAGACGCCCTCTACAGGAAAGGGCAGAGCAGGCTGTACCTGCTGCGGAGACTCAGGTCTTTTGGAGTGAAGGGCCCACTCCTGAAGACCTTCTATGACTCTGTGGTGGCCTCAGCCATCTTTTACGGTGTGGTCTGCTGGGGTGGCAACATCTCAGTCGGGGACAGGAAGAGACTGAACAGGCTGATCAGAAGGGCCAGCTCTGTTCTAGGATGCCCTCTGGACCCAGTGGAGGTGGTGAGTGACAGGAGAATGGTGGCTAAGCTGTCATCCCTGTTGGACAACATCTCCCACCCCATGCAGGAGACTCTGACAGCACTGAGCAGCTCCTTCAGTGGGAGACTGCGGCACCCACGGTGTGGGACGGAGAGATTTCGCAGGTCTTTCCTCCCCACTGCTGTCAGACTCCACAACAAAGACTTCAACTGATCAAACACACACATCCACACATGTGCAATAGCAATAACCTGCAATACTTTATCTGGCATTGTTGTATTATACCCATATTGTATATATTGTATTCTATTTTATTCGATTATACATAGTATTTTATTTTATTTTATTCTATTCTATTGTGTACAGTATCTTATTGATATCTTATTCCAGTGTTTTTTCTCTAATTTTTCTATGCAACTTTGCACTGTCCACTGCTGTAACAAAACAAATTTCCCACGCGTGGGACTAATAAAGGTTATCTTATCTTAAAATAACTTGAAATTTCGAGTTATGGATACTTGTTTTTGTGGGGGGGGGTTTTAGTGGCGGAAACGGGGTTCCATAGACATGTGAACTACTTTCTGGCAAAAAGCATGACTGCTGATCAACAAATGATCCAGTTTTTTCCTCGCACTTCTCTTGTTCACTCTGACCATAATGAGGACTGTTGGATCCTGCTGGAAGCAGGATTATGTAAGAATTCACCTCTGAGGAAGTTGAAAGGCATTGCCCCAGGTTAGAGGACTGATGATTGAAGCTGGGTTACTCCTTTTGTTGTAAGGTTTCATACAGGTTGCCTCATTATTGCACTTTCTGTTCACCAGCAGTACACTGATTTGAATTCATTACCATCTACAACCACCGTGTGGCCTTGGGAGAAAGCCATTTAATGACACTTGTTATTTTGTACATTGTTATTTTGTGTAACAAAACTCTGCAAGAAGCAAATGGAGTAGAGTATAACAGAATAAATAATACAAATCCCCAAAATCACTGAAACAATGATTAAACTAGATTAAAATGAAGAAGAAAACTGTTTTGAAAATCTGATAACAGTGATTTTTAGTGACCACTTTAATAGTTAATGATAAATGTTAATTGGTGCTGTGAGAATGTGTCTTTGTTGGCAGTAAAAGGTTACATCACTAACATACACTGAAAAATAATAAGCCTTAAGCTTGTGTTACACCCCACAAAAGTGATGAGCTGGTGTTTTCCATGAAATATCTCAAATGTATACACAATTTACAATTAATTAGGTGAAATGGGTTTACATTCGTACACATGTAAATACACAAAATGACAGCAGGACTCAACTCTACCACAGGCCGTATTTAACCCATTGGTGGGAGTTTGCTCACATACTGCAAAACTTTCTAAGATACACGTTCTTCTGGTACTCTGAATAGTATTAACATATTCTTTTTTTTGCCCATAACTTTTTTTAGTAACACTTAACACTGCAGGCCTACCTGAAGGGGAGAAACAATCACAAAAGTGACGAGCTGGTGTTTCCTAATTGAGAACTTTTACTCAAATGAGGGTAATACCACAATTTCCCCTAGCTAAGTGGGTGAAGACAAAAGCAATCGATCCATTTCGTAGATCACAGAGAACACTTATTAATGTAATACTTAACAATCAAGGATGAAATAAACAAAATAATTATAGACTTTTAAGGTCAACTACCACTTATTTTACTCAATGAGTTTTAACTTTTCTTAAATAATTTTTAAACATATCTTATAAAACATGCCCTATACCTGTGTGATCTCTTTAAATAAATCAAAAAATATGAATACTAAAACCACGAGTTTGTTGTTCTTTTAACTCGTCACACTTGCCCTGTGTAAAAGTGTCAAAAACTTTTAAAATTATAACATCCAAGCATGACAGAGAACACTTACTATTATTACCTTTTGTGTGTGTGTGTTGTACCTTTACTTAGAATGTTTCCACTCATCCATTGCCCTCCACTTATCTGAAGCTGGGTCACAGTGGAGGATTATTCCAGTCATACTTTCCAATTCTGCTAGGGGATCCTGAGGAATTCTTAGACCAGATGATAATATAACAATTTCTCCAGCAGTTTCTGGGTCTACCCTGGGTTCACCTCTTGGTTCAGTGTGACTGGAAAACATCCAATGGGAAGCATGCCGGAAGTATCTTAACCAGGTGCCTGAACCACCTCAACTGACTCCTTTTAACTTGTCCCCCTGACAAACTGTCCCAGTACTGTGATGAGGGCTTTGCACATCTATGTGATCATAGGAAGTGTGATCATAGGATCTGAGTGAGTATCCGTTGTTTTTCCATCTTAGCTCTGTTTCTCCTGTGTCTGCCCACTGGGGCAGAGCCCTGTTTCCACACCTGTCTTTCTACCTGCCGTCCATCAGTGGCAATCTACGGTTCAAACTGCTATTCTTCATCCACTTGTCAGATACCAGATACGATGGTAACTAGGCCCTCAGACTCTTGCCATGTTTTCATGCCTATGGTTCATGTAAAAAAAACTTTGTTTAAATCACTACCTAACTGTCTGTCCATTGAGTCTGCTTTTAGGTCCACTCCTACAGGGCAATAACCCTGGTAGAGTCCCCCAAGGCAAAATGGTTACGGATGGTACAAGACAAAGAGCAGTTCAGAAAAACCTAATAAATTTGAGATTTTAGAGGTGGTTAACCTCCCAGGAGTTGGAGATGGAAGGCCTGTCTTTGAGCCTTGACCAGGAAGGGAGCTTTAAGGCTCACATCTGGTGGCCAGGCTTGTGTTCAAGTCTGGAAAAGATGATGTGAATATACCACTCTTGTGGTGGAAGACTTCTGCAGGTCACAAAAAAGTGACTTAAGGGTGTCCAACTACACACCAGGAGATCGCAATAGAGATTCTTTTTCATTTAAACCCCTCTGTGTCAGTGAAGAATAAAAGCTAAATAAAGTCTGAAATGAAATAATCTACTTTTTTCTTTATGACTTGATGAAAAGATTACAAATAAATGCCCACCTCTCAACCAACCACACCTGCCTTCCCCACTCCACCTCCTGTTTACTTCAAAAGAGCTCAACAAAGCGGAAGATAAACAGGAACACTGTATTCCCGTGGGACAGAGGATCAGGTCATTGTAAGTGTGTGTGTGTATGTGGGCTGGAGAAGTGAAGTGAAGTGGAGTACATGTGAAAGGGGATAGGTGTGTGTCATTGCACACATGTGAGTTTAAAAGGTCATTTGGAGTAGATGAATGCAAGATCTGTAGTTGTTCAGTGTCTCAGTTATGTGCATTTTAATGGGTTTTTTTTCTTTAACTATGTGTCAATATGACATCTGTGTGTAATAGCAGGAGGTCACTGTAAAGCTGACAGGCTGCTCACTGTGGCAAGGTCACACAGGAAATGCAGCTGGTGAAAGATGGATGAATAGATAGATGGAAGGAAGGAAAGAAGAAGGAAGCTCAGGAGGCATTTAGAGAGAAGTGTGCATATGACCTAGCCTATGGAGAGGGGAACTTTGAAAGACGTGGTCACAGCAGTCAATAGTAGCCAGAGAGAAGAGATGCCATGTTGTTTTACATCAGCAAAGTCATAGGCATGTAAATAAAACATTTTTCAAGACCTTTTTTCTGCCATTTTTCTTTTTGCTGTTGAAAATACAAATCCTCAAGACTCATCAATAAAGTAACACATTTGATAGACACCAGATTTTCAGTGAGACAAAACTGGACTAAATCATCACTAAAAACAAACTGAAAATGAAGCCTTTAAAAGTTGTGATATAGTTTAAAGTAAAAGAAAGATAAATGTTCAGTGACATCGAGTTAAGTGGCAACCACTGGGGCTGAAAAATGAAGTCAACACAAAGGTACTTAAAATGCTGACAAAGGCAAGTTTAGCGAGTAGTTCTCTGTCTAGTGTGACTTAAACTTAATCAACTCTCTGAACAGCTATGTTTGTGGTGTTGGTGTCTACAAACATTATGCAAAAAAAGCCCCAAAATGGTCTTTTAACTTAAAATGGAGGATAGAGTCCCTTTGTTTTCATATTCACTGGTATCATTTATCAACTTGTGGGCATGACAATAGAAAAAATATGATTAAAAATAATATTGGTTAACCAATGTCAATATCAGTTGAAGTCCAGTATTGAGGACACATTAGCTCATCCCAGCCTCCTCCCTATATAGATTTTCTCTCTGTTATGGATTTTTCTTCTCCTTCTCTTACCTTAACCCTCTGGAGTCAACAGACGTGCTGGTGAGTCCTAAACACATGGCCGATTTATCTCAGTTTCAACTTGTGTCGACAAGTTTTTAATCCTAACAATTTATTGACAGTTTGACGAACCACAAAAAGATCAGAGACTTTTAAGATAACTATGTAACATAATCCATACAAACGAAAGAATCTTCTGAATCATATTTATTGTGTTAGATTTTAAGTCATCTCAGTAGATATTTGGGATTCAGGCACCATTTGCTTGCAATGGTTGGTGTTGTTCTACCAAAGTGTGGGTTAGGGTTAGGTTTAGCACATAGGGTTAGCATATATGATAACGTAGACCTCAGAGGGTTATACTTCATTATTTCAGTCATTCGTATGTGTAGATTGTGGCAAGAAAACATGCTAAGAAAGGCTAAAGGTCTACTGCGCACATTGTTCCATATAGATGCAATAAAAGGTAAAATGGTTGTACAAATCAAAGTATGGTGGCAAAACTGGCTGGCAAAATTCTATTACCTGGATATAGTGGAGCAGTACAATGTGCAGCATCAGAAGGGTCATTTTTTCACTCTAAAGGTTGGGTCATTTTTATACGCATTAAAATGAGGGCCGTCTTTGGGTTGATGACACAGAGATGCCTCAATGGGAACTGAAGGATGGTAAGAGAAAACACCAGCAGAATGAAAGACAAAGAATCATATACAGACATATTTCATCTGTGCCTTAATGTACGTCATCATGGAGGAGCAGAGAAATGAAAAGGGACAGTAGTTTTGAGACCAAATACAGGACATGTGTGTGTGTGTGTGTGTGTGTTTGTGTGAGTGTTTGTACCCTTTCCCTCAGGCTGTATCCATCACCTGTATTGAGGAAAAAAAGCTTCATCAACATGATTTATTTTTACACACATCAGCACCAGGTGAAACAGCCTTGGCTATCATTGTGTGTGTGTTTGTGTGTGTTTTCCGTATGTAAATATCATGAATGTCATGTTAGACTGCTGTGATAATACTGAATATATGTTTGTGTTTCAGTGATTTAACACTACTCAGGGTTTAATTTTATCACACTAAAACAAACCTTTGTAGAGTCAATATTTGCCTGCACTGTGCATATAGCGACAGGTAATTTTAATTTACATAATTCAATACTGGACAAATTTGGCTGACACTGCACTTTGCAGCGATTCTTGCCCTTTTAATCAGAGGCAGGATACATGACTGTTAATGTGCGCAAGCTGGTGACCTTTTGTTTACAGAGCAGTCGCTCTCACCGCTCAGCTGTTCTGCTTCCTGCTAGTGAGCAAGCTGCGACATGATGGGATTTTTAATTGACTTGCAAGTTATCAGAGCCCTGCAGAAAATATGTTGTTTATTTCTGACATTAATATGACAGCATTTAATAATTTTGGGTACAAGCCAGACTGCTGGATTGATATCCAATGTCAAATAAGACCAAAGCTTTGTCCCAGTTAGATCACAATAATTAAAAGAAAAACAAACAAACAAACAATGAGCCTGTAGTGCATAAAGATTGGAAATAAACCATCAAATAAACTTCAAATAAACCAAAGTTTATTTAGGGTAGTAGGGTAGAGAGTACTGCCACAGTGTGAGACACTGGCTTCAGTCTGGTCAGGCTGCCAATCCATCATAGCACTAACACTGAGAGACATGCATCCACAAAACACTAGCTATAGTCAAAATTTGCGCACGAGAAAAATTAATCAGAGCAAATAATTTCATTTCATTGGTGCAATTAAATTCCTCGCGTGTGCAAATTCACTGACTTTTGACTAATGTGACTGGTCACTTTGATGGACAGTTCAGATTGCTACCTTAAACAAGTTACACCGTGGCAGCAACATGAATGCTGTTTCTAAACTTTACTTGTTTACAATTCAGATTATGTTTTTTTTCTGGCATGTGAGTTATGATAAAAAAAATAAAAATTCCATACCTCCCTCCCTGTTTGCCAGGTTTCTTGTGATTGGCTGCTCTCTTGCACACAAAATGGTTAAACAGCCAATGTCACAGCCAGAGCTGTGTATTTGAGATGACCATGTTAAGCATACTACCTTACATTATCATGTGACAGACCCAAGAGCTGTTGGAAACTATTGGAAGGTTTTTAGGGTGGCTTTTAGGTCACTGGCATTATTCCCACCTATGCTGTTGTTGGCTACAGTTGGCTATTGTTAAGATGAGAATGCACAATAAAATAAGCAGAACAGCACTTTCAAGTATAAGTAGCACTTACATTAGAGGCAGCTGATAGAAAAAGAAGAACATTCAGTTCATTTCATTTCAGTACAAAATATGAAAAGTATTTTTTTTATCTAGAATGCTATTTTTTGTTTGTTTTGTTTGACTTTACAAAAACTACTGAATCGGGACAGTATACAGGTTCAAAATCTCACCTTCAGTGTGAGAGTATCCACAGAAAAAGAAATAATAAATAAATAGTCAAACTACTACAGTTGTGAATTATCTCACCAGCATAAAACTTTGTGCAAAACTTTTCAAACTTCTTTCTCAGTCGCTAGAAGTTCTAACTTTTCAGACCTGTGCTTTTTGCAGGATAATGATAATATATAAGAAACACAGACACTGCGATATTGTTTATACAGAAAAATATGCCTACAGGTTATCACAAAGGAGGCATTCTGTCTGCTTGCTTGGCTGCATATTCAGCATTCACAGACTTGAGAGGAAGCAGAGAGTGAAAGGTATAGAGAGGGAGAGAACAAAAAAAAGAGGGAAATGGAAAGGACAGATTGTGCTTATTGATGCATTTGAAGGTAACTGAGCCGTATGCATATCACATGGAATACACCTCAGCTGTGAGAAGCAAAGGTCATTTTACATGGGGGTGGAAAAAGAGTACCTCATATAGGACCGAGGGACATGCACACAGCAAACAGTATTTATTGCAGGAAGGGAAAAGAGGCACTCACAGTGTACTGAAGTTTCTTCACACCTCTGTAGCTGCTGGCAAATGATTACTTTATATATGTGGCTCATGTGCTTTACCGTTTCCAGGTTCTGTCTCTCTTAAAACTTTACTGTCCTCTCTGAAAAAAAAAAAAAAAAAAAAAAAAAAAAGCTCTTCTAACAAGGTAGTTCAGAGGGACCATTAAAAAGGGAAACTGTACTTGCATGTGCAAGAGAAACAAATATAGGTGAGCCCGGTATATGTGAACTTAACAAGGGGCAAAAAAGATGACTGTCTTCGTGGTCAGTGGAGGGTGGAAAACATGCTCTGAGGCTTACAAAACTTGCACTTTATTTTTTCTGTCTCCTTTCAGGTTTATATTTTGTGTTCTGTAGAAATAATACAGAAAGGTTATATTTCATGGCCCGTATAAACAAAAAGAAAAAAGGGAAAAATAATGGTTGAGAATACATATGTGGGACTAGATGTTGCTTTATGACAGGAAGGAAGAATAGGGAGCATATCCTTTAAGCCTAAATGTCAGAAAAAAATTAAGTGAAATAGCAGTTGAACATGGATACATCCATCGTTTATATACAGTCTGTGTTATGTACCCACAAACATATGCTGCGCAGATCTTAATCTGTAAAGATGTTCTCGTTGCAGTAAATAGAAAAGCAGTTAATAGTATTTCAAGTTTTAGCTCATATTCTTACACCACTCGGTCTGTGACAGGACTAGAGGTGTAGATGCATGCAGACCAGTGATATAGACAAAACAACCAAGCCATCAGTTCACGAGCACCAGGTATTCATTCCTGAGAGACACCATGCTCGATCTCTCAACGATTACACATACTTCTTCAGCATAACTGGCAGCAATGTGTCACAGGCAGCTAATTCTGCCTCTAGTGGCAGGTGAAATAAATGTATTAGTGAACAGAAGAGCTGATAAATAAAGTCTTAAATTATATGCATTTGGGCATAAAAGAAAACAAAATCTAGAGGAGCCAAACTTGCACTTAACAGAGAATCACAATTAAAGAATTCACAAGAATGTAGTATTAATCTTTTTTTTCTCTCTCTATTTTTGGAACTGTATCTTAGAATTCTCAAGTAAAATGAGCTTGATGCTGTTTAGTGCTCCATGTTGTGTTACCGTATCTCTAAATAAATGATAAAAAGATATCTGCAGAATCCAAAGGACACACATGAGTACCTGGAGCTACACACGCTGCCACTAAATCATGAAAACAGGTCTTCAGCTGCTGAAAGGCGTTAGCATTCAGAAGTGGTCATGGCATGCAGAAAAGCAACAAAAAAAAAACCCACTAAAAACACCACAGACTTTTTTTTCTGCTTGTTTTTGTGTGCACCTACAATGGGGGGAAAAATGCCAGTTTGCATGGCTGAAGGTGACTGTGACAGTTTTAGCCTCAGGGCATCATTTTCCTGACACAAAGTCTGTTTGCTGCTACACTAGAAGGTTGATGTGTGTAGTTATAGTTGTGAACACATAAACACACACACACGCACAAACATTGTTTCAGTGTTTTGAACAGTGCAAACTCAGCTAAGCATTTACCTGATTCAGGTTGTTACAAATATACACAGATCAAATCAAAAGTTTTTCTTTCTCAAAATATGATCGGAAATTTTTTCTATATGTGTATTTCATTTTAGATTTTACCTACATGAACACACACATATACAAACACACTGAAGCAGACTGAAGGCTACTATCATCCAGGACATTCACACGAATATGAATTTTAAATTACTCTTTGATTTCACATAGCAATTAGCGATTCTTGATTCAAAATTACAAGTAAACAGAGTAAATATATTGTATCCTTACAGTAAGTAAAATACAGCCAAAACACAAATGGACACAGCTGCGTTGTGGCCCACTTTACACACAGTTAGACACTGACGTCATTCCTCAGTGACTTGGCTGCAGTGTTTGCTGGAACACGTTTAAATGGTTCCCACAATGACTTTCAAGCACAGACAATCCAGAGCGCGCGCCTCATCCCTGAACAGATATATTCACACAAACAAATACAATCTGCGTGTGTGCGCATGTGTTGTGTGAGCTCTCTCCATCCGCACATCATATTGTCTCCATAGGCAGCATCTGTTGAGAAAAGCTGTATAATTATCCATTTTTTCACTCCTTCCATCACTCGTCTTTGCTCTTTATTTTGTTGGCTTTTCTCTCTCCCTCTCTCCCCCATTCTCTCTTTTATAATTATTTCCACAACAATGATTGGGCCAGTTGATTAAAAAGGGTCTTGTGGGAGCTGTTTCCTGGCTAATAGCATCTCCATTCACAACAGTGTGTATACACATTATGAAGCAACGCCTCTGTGAACTACACATTGCACACATGTTTTGTCACGGATACACTAGAGACACATACAGACACACAAATATTTGCTGACTAATGGGATCTGGATTGTTCAGAACTACTATTCAAGTACACACAAACACACCTACACACGTACTGTTATTTTATGTTTGTTTGTTTTTAATTCACACTTAACTTTTAAAAAAAAAAAGAAGTAATTTACCAAATCTAGACAGAACTTCTCTAACTAAAGAAAATATTCTACTCATTTGCGTTTTCAGCTCAACCCCACATCACAATGTGCACCTCAATAAAGCTTTGGATGACTTTCAAATTGTGTTGATGATCATATATCATCATGGTCATACACCAAATATCTAATTTAATAATCATAATCAAAGTTATGCGCTCTGAAAGTAAGAAAAAAACATTACTGCTGAGCTTCCAGTGAAGAAACAACTCTGCTTCAATTTGCATAATAAGAAAATTGACATGATGGATGTAAATTGCAGAAAGACTAAATACTGATCAGTGAGCATCCTCTCCTTGTTAAGGTGCGTCTTTGTTTGTGTGTTTATAATGTCATCTCTATTATCTGTTTATCATACCGAGACAGACATGCAAACATGTTAGCACACACACTGCAAAAGAAAGTTACTGATTGCTAAACTAATTGTACATATCTGCACAAGAACTGTGAATTAGGCTCAGGTTCTGGACTGGAAGTATAAGCTTTAAGACTTTGATAACAGTTATGGAGCGGAAACACAAATCCAGGTAATAATTACCTGAAGGTAAATAACAATAACTACCACTTTTTTCTTCCATTTTCAGGACATTTGATTTATCGCTGTTGTAAAAAATATGATCAGTTTAAGAAATGCTTATCAACTGGCATTAAAGGGCACTTGTCTTTGGACTAACTGCCTTTTGCCAACAGAAGATGGTGGAACAGCAGGTGATGAGTTGTCTTGGATCTCCCCTCTCACTAACAATATAATGGTAATATCTCATTGACCAAAAACCAACCATTATATTGCAGATCTGTGCAACAACAGAGAACGCTGGTTAGGATGTACCTCAAAAAATAGTGCCATCATAATCATTGCGCATATATACGCCATAACAAATTGAAAATGTGTAGAGATGACACAGGAAAAACATGTCTGAAAAATAGTAAATGTGTTATTTATACACAATTCTGTCATCACAGAGAACTAGTAGCACTTTGGGGATAAACACTGAGAAATTAAAGAGTATATAAGAATTTATGATTTGTATTTATATTTATTTGTTTTCAAATTTGCCTAAAGAAATTTTGTTTTGTGCTCTCAGTACATTTGGATGTCTTTATTGCTCACAGTACACACCAAGAATCCCAAGCAGAACTCAATCAAAATATCCAGTTAAAAAACAATGAAATACAGCTCTGCCTCCTGCAGTGTTTTCACAGTAATATCTTAAATGATGTGTTTTTCCCTATTAGCGCCCTGGTGTTTATTTCCCTTTTGTTTCATTTGTCTGCTTTTTTTTTCAGTCGCTCTCTTTTCTCTTATTCGTTGCAAAACTCTCCCGCACCTTCTTCTCCTTTATTGCACTTCTAATATACTGTACTGTAAGCCTGCAGTACTGATGACTGATGAAATGTACACTGCATGATGACACTGATGTATCAGGAAAAAGAGAGATGGAGGAGTGGGAGGTAAACGAGGTGAGTGAGAAAAATAAGAGAAATTAGAAAAAAAAAAACATCAGCAAGCGGGCACTTAAAAAGCAAGAAAGAACAAACACACAAGGACTATAATAAACATGTCACAAATGCCTGAAAGCAACCAGAAGGCAGATCAGGGGTGTGGAGCAGAGTGTTAGCCACCTTCTCTTTCTTACAGGTTGTGTAGTAAATCACTTACCCAGCAGGAGGCTACCTACACTGGATCCTATTACTGAAAGAGCTATCTGTGGGGAAGATGAACAGTGAAAGGAAGAGACATGGTGAAAAACAAGGAGACAAAACTAGGCACTGAGGACTAATAAACTGGCTAAGGGGGAGGAAGAATAATGTCTACTTTAGATGTCAACTCTTCTCAGTAGCTAATTTGAGCTGACAGAAAGCATCCAGTGGGCCAACAGCGGGGCTGAAGCAGAAGATACCGTGCAAAATACGAAGAAAGCCAAAAAATATATCTCCCTGAGACATAAGGCATATGTAATGTAAATTAAGAGTGACTGAACCCACTTCACAAGTGGGAAGTTCCTATTACAGGAATAGCATAGAGGAAAACAAGCCTTAAAAAAATGGTGGAGCTGGGATACAAGCCAGAGTGAAAGTTTGTTCATACAATGCCCTAACAATAATTAATCATGATCACATTAACTTCAGCATGCTTGTGTAATTACTATAAACAAATGAGACCTTGACTAAAAATATTGGCAGTCTTTAATGGCATCTACACAAGACTTTTAATTGTTCTCTACAGAGGAAGACTAATTTATACAACTGCTTTGTGATATAAAGGTATATTTGATGGCATTGTCAGTAAGAGGTGATGGAATTGCAATGACAGGTTTCAGCATCTTTTCTGTGACATCAAAGGCAAAATCCAGCACAAATAATAATACACAGAAAGTATGTAATTCTTGTATCAATCTGCTGTATATTTTAGTCTGGGACTACTGTTTTAGTTATTCTAAATTATTATTCTATTTTTTGCAGTCCTCCACAATCACCATTTCCATGTCAGGATAATTAGGTGAACAATTTAAAACCACGATCTCTGGGTTTTCAGCTTTTTTGATGCTCATTGTGTTTGTGTATTCTTGTGTTCTTGATTTCCCTAGGGTTTTTTTTACACCAATAGTTCATTTCCTCCGAATCAATTGATGAGTTTGTAAACTTGTAAACTTGGTTTGTTTTCACACAGAGAAAAATCTAAGTGAACTCCAAGTGAACTCCAAAGCATATTTTCAGTCCACTCAAAGGCTAGTTGTGTCTGGCCAATGAGTGTGGCAGGAGCAACAAAAGAAGGCACAGTCATTTCAGCTAGCTATTTTAGCTAGTTGCTAGCCCGTAAAGACGTTTGGACGTCTATAGCACCTTCCATTCCACGTTGACAGTAAAGTATACCTGGCTATGTGATGTTTTTTAGCTCAAACTTGTAACATACACCTGGTGGTTGGTTCAGTTCAGTGTCGGATCACATTCACACCATAAACTCTGGAATTTGTTTGGAACCGTACTGAGACCACTTCTTTCCAAAGGTTTCGTGTAGTCTTTTTGGCCCGCACCCGAGTGTGATTACTGTGTTAGACTTTGGATCTACCCAAATAAATGGACTGCCCTTCATTTACATAAGTCTATGTTTCCATTTTTTGCATTTTAGGTGTTCATCAACTTAAAAATACAACATTTTGCAAAGCTGGGACACAAAAATTAGCCGACTATATTCTGTATCTTTCACAGAGAAGTTCTCTTGTAATGATACAAACCCACCTGAACCATTTGGACAAATGTTGTTGGTGTTTGTCAATCATTGCTATTCCTGAGAGGACTAAGTTGGTGATTGTGGTGACTGAATGAACTTCGCTGAATAGATTAGAAATCTAGCCTTTTCTTCTGAATTATATTATTGTTCTTTCAGCATTCTTTTTTTTTTTTTTTTTTTGTTAGACTTCTTTGGTAACCATTTCTCTCTTCTGCAAATGATTTCTGATTTTATTGCAACCTTCACCAGTCCTTGCAGTCCTTAGGTATTCCTTTTTAAGGCTGGTTGCGGTGATTGTACAAGTATAGCATAACCAAGATTATTGATGATTATGTTAATACAATGTGTTGTAATACACTTTAGATGGCGTCTCCTCACATGCCGCCACAAAACTCCATGTATCTCCTCCATGCAGTGAGTATTTCAGAACCATGATGATAGACCTAAAAACACTGTTATGATTTATGCATGTGTTCTGTTGTGTATATCTATTATTGTAATTTATTCTAGAGGTATCCCACACTACCACAAGTCATGAAGCAGTTGGATGCAATAACTACTTTTGCTGCTTTTTTGCTCCTTTTTTTTATGACGACTCACATGTTCATGTCTTGACAAAAATTCTTGCATTATTACTCTGTGTTAGGGTTTTGGCCAGCAGCTATGTGTTGCATCTTGAATAGTGCCCTTTTGCTGCTAATCTTTCTGCCTACACACTGAAAATATTTCAAGACCCTGCAACGGAAACACCCATTAATAATGCACTGTGAATAACACAAATGGGTGCCAGTGTGAATATCAACCATTTATTTTCTCCATGTCGGAGATGTTTACTCTTAGAAAATGAAAGGTTGTCATTGGATTATTATGTTTGAGTTCCATTTGAAAGAGCGATTAAAAGTATATAGCACAGAAATAGCTGGCTTAATGACTAGTAATCCACAATGTTGCTGTGAAGCTAAGAACAGGACTTGAGTTAGTGTTCTACATAAGTATACAGTGCACACAAACTTAAAGAACATCAACTCTTGTATGTACTTTAAGACGCTGACATATTCACAAGGAATTGCACAGCGACAGAAAATGAAAAGAAGGTGAGGATGAAACAAACAGAATGTGTAAAAAGAGGGGAGTACTCATAAGCTGAGGACATAAAGGGTATAATGAGTCTCTAAACATGATTAGTAGTGATGTTTTCCTAGAAAGAGCAAAGATGAAAAACCTTGAGGCGTGTGTGTGTGTGAGTGTGTGTTTTTAGTGTGCGTATGACTGTGCCTAATAACCTCACCATATGAAAGATGAGTCAAGCGCCCCCAAACCCACCCACATCTCTCAGATTAAATATCAAAACTGTCTTTGCAAATGATAACATCAGCATGACAATTTCAGAGAATGTGAAGGGCTGAAAAATTCTTTTTCTATTGAAAAATTAGAAAGGACATTTAGTTTTTGCATAAATAGCAGGCAGCATGCACTCAAACTGGCACAGACTCCACCAGTTTGTGGAATGTGCAATTATCCATGTTGTCCCAGCATGATCTGTGTTCCACAGAAGTTCTTGTTTCATGCTTTCAGGCATGCTTGGCTTTCTTTCTTCATTCAAATAATTCTTTGAATTTTCACTGGGTTTTCGTTGGAGTAACTTTGCTAAGATAAATCAGAGTAGCTGCAAACTACAAAACATAGTGAGCTATGCACTTTCCCAAAATGGGTATTGTAGCATTTGTCAGGGATTGTCATGCTAGCTTTAACAATTAGCAAACATTTCAGATTCTGACTGCATATATTTTTTACTGTACTGAAGATGACATTTAAATGCACTGAAACATCAGATAAGGTCACAACACACATAACATCAATGATGGATAAAACTCTTCCAGTGCTGGTTAGCTAGCCTTGGTGTTGCTATCAGTGCAGACAGTGTATTGTGTACTCAAAATAGTGAGCATTAAATGAGTATACACTCAGCTGCAGATGCAACCACAAAGTACTAAAGTTTGTTTGGTCATCATTATCGATCTGCAATATGAATCCTTTGCTACAAAGATATAAACTGCAGAGTACATCACGTCTCAAAAATGAAGAGCTACTTTTCTTTAATTGGGGAGAAGCTAGCCAGTGCAGGTTTCCAACTCTTGTTGAGTAGGTAGGTAACAACCCCAGGCTTTAATATTCTGATCACGATGTGGCTCCACCAACAGCTTTCAAAAATACATTGTAGAGTAGATTCACTCTCATCTGTTTGCATACATCAGGTATAAAAATCTAAAACTTTATTTCATCAGCTATAATCTGAGAACACCTGAGACACACCTCCTCATTATTGGGGAGGTGACAGTAAGATGGCGCCTTTGCTCGGCTTGACGTCTACCTGCCTACGTTGTATTGTATTTTATGCTTTTATATCAGCCCTGACGTTTAATATATGGAGCTATGCTGCTGTGATTTACGACCGTTCTTCCTTGCTCCACATCAAAGAGTCTATGGAACGTCTTTATGATGACTGGGACAGTTATAGAAAAACTTTCCCCCCACCATTTGTGCACTCTTCCACCTCACCGGATTACTTCTTGCTACCTTGCCCTAAGCAATTCCAAGAAGAAATCGAGGAAAAGAGGCTGTAGGGCCGGTATCCAGGTACACATCAGACGAGTCTACAGATCGGAGACTTCCCGACTCGTCTGGAGGCGTCCCCGGTTTCTGCTGCCAGTTACCCTTCCGGATTTGATTGGAAACACGTACTTGCAGCCACTACAGCGTGGATCCTGCCCATCTGATGCTCTGGATTTTGCCGATTATCTCCCCACCGCTGCGCCCTCACAGCCCGCATCGCACAACCGGTGGTTGGCCCCGCCGGTTCCGTGGCGCCGCTGGAGACCTCGCGTGCGGACACGGTGTTTGCTGTCAATTCCACTCCGACAAGCTGATGGGAAACCTGCGCTGCCAGCTTTTAATCGGATTGCGCTCTTGAACGCCCGCTCCATCGCAAACAAATCCTTCTCTCTGAATGAGCTCTTCACAAGGAAAAGCCTGGACTTTCTGTTTCTCACTGAAACATGGCAGAGGGATGGCGAATTTATTCACCTAAACGAACTGCGTCCTGCAGACTGCTCTTACTTGGGCGCCCCCCGTTTAGGTCGCCGTGGTGGAGGTCTTGCTGTTGTCTTTAAGGACAGTTTCACCTGCAGAGGTATGCAAACTGAAAACTATTCTTCCTTTGAGTCGCAAACAATTAAGGTGGGCTCTACGAACATCTTTTATTGTGTTTTAGTCTATCGCCCTCCTGGCCCTGCTACTGAGTTCTTAAAGGATTTTATGGACTTCTTATCTTCTATTATCAAGCTGGAGAAAGTTTTAATTCTTGGGGATTTTAACATTCATATTGATGATGCCTCATCTAACTCTGCAGCTGAACTTCTATCTATATCTGAGTCTTTTAACTTTGTCCAACATGTCTCCGGTCCAACCCATTTAAAAGGCCATACCTTGGACCTTGTTTTTTCCTTGGGCCTTAACATTGGCAATGTGTTTGCTGAGGATGTACATTTGAGTGATCATAACTGTATCTTTGTTGAACTTAATTTTAGCTCTAAACAGACGCCTGTGAAGTTAAAAACTCATAGACGCATAATAACTGAGACTACTGCTGAGAGGTTCTCCATTATGTTTGACAGATCTCCACTTTTTACCGGAAACGATGCAAATGTTCTTATTCAGTCTTTTAATAGGGAATGCACATCCATTTTGGATCAAGTGGCACCTATTAAAACAAGCTCGGCTTTACAAAAGAAGACATGCCCTTGGAAAAATGAGTCTATCTTAAACTTAAGGAGAATATGCCGCAAAATAGAACGACTATGGAAGAAAACCAAACTTGACGTACACAGGCTCCATCTTCGAGATCTCATGCTCTCCTTAAATGACACGGTGAGAACTGTTAGATCTGAATATTTTTCTAGACTCATAACAAAAAACAAGAGAAATCCCAAGTTTCTTTTTGACAAAGTTAGTGCTATTGTCTCCCCAGATGTGGTACCTTTAGATGTACACTCTAAGGTAGATAGTAATAAACTTCTCCGATTTTTTGTTGATAAGATTAACGACATCAATGCTAAAATCTCCCCAAAGCTTTCTTGTTCTCCGAGTCAGGCACTCCCTTTGTACTCCTGGTCGACTTTTACAACTGTAACATATGATGAAATAGCAGCCCTGGTTGACAAAATGAAGCCATCCTCAAGCCCCTCAGACATTATCCCCACTAAGCTTTTTATTAATGCCTTTGACACCATTGGTCCTTGGGTTGTGAACCTTTTTAATGTTTCTCTTCAGACTGGGGTGTTCCCCAGCTTTTTTAAACATGCCATTGTGGAACCAAGGCTCAAAAAACCCAACCTGGACCCAACACTACTTCAAAATTTAAGACCTATCTCCAAACTCCCATTCATGTCAAAACTCCTTGAGAAGGCAGTAGCTGTCCACCTTACGGCATACTTGGAGAAATATAACATCCATTACCGTTTTCAATCTGGGTTCCGTAAATTGCATTCCACTGAGACAGCACTACTGAAAGTTACTAATGATATTATGATGTCAGCAGACTCCGGAGAATACACAGTCCTAGTCTTGTTAGACCTTACCTCAGCCTTTGATACAGTCAACCATACCATCCTGATAAACAGACTGAGAGACCTGGTTGGGATGTCTGGCTCTGTTCTAGACTGGTTTTCATCTTATATATGTGAAAGGAGTTTTAGTGTGTCTGCAAACCAGATCATGTCGGAATCTACAGAGTTGTTGTGTGGAGTTCCTCAGGGCTCTGTGCTGGGACCTATTCTGTTTTTAATATACATTCTTCCTTTAAGTCAGATAATACAGCAGTTTCCTGAAGTATCTTATATCGTCAGTATCTTGCTGACGATATTCAGCTATATTATTCTTTTAAGCCTGCTGAAGCTCATAAGCTCTCCAATCTGACTGACTGTTTAACCAACATTAAACAATGGTTAAACAATAACTGCTTACAGCTAAACCCGGCCAAAACAGAAACTTTGATTATTGCACCAGGCAGTGCAATACCTGATATTAAACGGCGACTGGGTGACTTAGGTTCCTCACAGAAACATAACCTTAGAAACTTGGGTGTCATTTTTGATGAAGCTTTTTCTTTGGAGGGACATTTAAATCAGACAGTAAGAACCTGCTTTTTTCACTTGAGGAACATTTCCAAACTTAGATCCATCGTGTCAACAAGTGAACTCGAGATGATAATACATGCTTTTATCTCTACAAGACTTGACTACTGTAACAGCCTGTTTACTTGTCTAAACATGAAAGGGCTAGCCCGCCTACAGGTTGTTCAAAACTCTGCAGTGAGGCTACTGACCCGCTCGAACAAGGGTGCTCATATGACCCCCGTTTTAAAGTCGCTGCACTGGCTACCAATCAGATTCAGATTCCATTTTAAAATTCTAGTTTTAACTTTTAGAGCATTACAGAGACAGCCCCCCCCCCCCTACATTGCTGATCTGATTCATAAACATACCTCCACTCGTAACCTGAGGTCAGCAAACCAAAACCTTATAGTGGTCCCCCACACTCGTTTTAAAACCCGAGGGGACCGATCTTTCCAAGCTGTTGCACCCAGATTGTGGAATGCACTTCCCCTATTTCTACGGGGTTTGGACTCAGTGCAGACCTTCAAAAAGCAGCTAAAGACATTTTTATTTCAAAAAGCTTTTAATTAGACCAGGGTTTTTATGGTGTATTTTATGACTGTATTATGTTTTTACCTTGTAAAGCACTTTGTGACATATGTCTGTGAAAGGTGCTATATAAATAAACTTTACTTACTTACTTACTTTACTTACTATTTTTTGTTGTTGTTTGTTTTCGTCCAAGAGCCCAAGAGTTTGGCTCCCAGTCATCTTCAAAGACCACAAGGCAGCCTTCCTTTGACAGGTTCTTTATTTGAAATCTGTATTGTCCTGTATTCACATGTTTGTTTTTTAAATCAACCAGTGTTGAATCAAAAACCAATCTGGATATTTTTGCACTAATCCATCTAATTCCATTTCAACCATTGCCATCCCACCTGCCTTTTCCTGTCAATACTATTGAACGACCCACTTCTCTTCCCAGTAGTGCTGTGCAATAATGCAAATTTACAGTAGATACTTTTAACCCTTAAAGGGGGCTTACTGTATGTAGGAGAGAGGAGTATTCATGGTTTATGAGATAAAGCCTCAACAATTTGCAATTTCTGAAAACATTTTAATAACTAACTAAATCACTGTGATTTTTACTTTCCACAGTAATTAGTTAACATTAAAAAAACACATCTGCTTTCATGTACTTTGAAACAGTTTTTTGGACACCTGGAATGTAAATGTGCCTGTCTCTAAAGTTCACTTTGGGTGAACATCTGTTCAAATGTACTATAAGATATAAATAAAGTAGACATGACAATCAAAACTGAAAGTTTCCAACAGTTTTCATAGTGCATATTTGAGGTATATTTTTTTCATTTCTGAGAAAAAAAAATATTTAACACAATTCAGTGGTCTACATACTGAACTTAGAGGACAGAAACAAAGTATCAGTCTTACCGCATTAGTATCAATTTGATACTAATACCAGCGTTGGTATTGATACACCTCCAGCTCTCCTTTTGGTTCCTTTGTTTGTGTGTTCTCGATTCATCTCCTTTCGTCTTACTCATTCCTGGCAGAGATACAAGTGCAGAAGGTTAAAAAGAGCAAAGAAGAGAGACAACAAGCATTAAACCAAAGACAGCATCTGTGCTTTGGTAATTGTAAAGCAATGTCATTTAAATGTGACATGTGGAAAGGCTGTGGATAGTTTTATTTCCTATTACTGCTGCACATGATCTCAGCATTACAGAGTTGAAGATTATATATATCTATATCTATCTATCTATCTATCTATCTATCTATCTAGAGAGAGAGAGAGTTTTAATTAAATTCACAATGCAGAACATTTTTTTTAAATCACACACAAACAATGAAGGGTAGAAAGTTTGCTAATTCATAGTCTAAAATAACAATGCGTGCCGTACCTCATTCATACATGAGTAAAAAAAACTTTCACAAAGTACACACTTTTACATCTTCAATTTTAAACGTGGAATAGTGAAATTTATTTACAAGTCATGGGAAGAGTGACAGTGGGAAGAGAAATGAGCAGGCACCAAACGGAGACATTTGAAAAGCCCCCGCACCCCACTACTCAGTTTTCAAGTTGTCTTAGTTCTTTCGAGTGCTTTTTGTCAGCCCCTGAAATTTCTCCTGTTAGCTTTTATTTTTCTTCTCAAAAGTTTCCTCTCTTTGCTTTTAGTTTAACTCGATGTGTAGAATTGTATTATTTCAGCAGTATAGCTTTTTGTAAGGCTGGATTTGTGCTGCTGTTTTTGTGTCCATTCTTTTCAACTGGCAAATTCTGAATCATGAAGTTAATTTTGTACTTGTCAGTGAACCAAGCGTTATTGATATTCTGATGGTGTGGTGACTTTTGGTCTGCCTGATTGTGCTTTGATCCACTTTCCACAAAGCATTTTAGAGTGCCATGCACTGCCGCCTTGGAAATCTTCAGTCTAGTCATGATTTGGAAAACCCGGCTTTACTTGGAATAACAACGCTTTCACTTCCATCTGATGACATGCCTACCTCTAATACAATACTAATTTGTACATAGTGTTCAGGTTACAAAATGAGACACAGAGATACTTCTAACAGGTGGACAATGCCTCCAGGCTGACTTACTTGAGCAAGGCTCTGATGTGTAGATAAAATCTCTTATTATGGTGCCTCAGTGGGATACAATGCAAGGAAATCACAAAAGTCACAAACACACACAGTGCTTAACCTACACTTGTTTGCTGACCCAGAAATAGTGCAGAATACTAACTATCCTCTTATACCCTCTTTAAGATAAGTTTTTGTATTGTGTTTAATATTTACAGGTTTACATAGGAATACTACAGGGATTTGTCGAACAGTTTACATTTGAGTAAACCGTTGATTAAATGTAGGGAGAAGGAGGAGAAGAGGACAGATGAGTAAAGGATGGCTAAAGAGGGCAGATGCAGGTCAGTTTTGCATCTAGGGAGTTCATTTATCAAAGGGACAAAGAGACAAACTAAATGAAAAGAGCAGAGAAAAGGGGTTTGTGCATACAAGTGTGAGAGTGCATCAGGGACAAAATCCTGCGATCGAGAGTACGAGTGCTTAAAAAGATAGAGCGAGAGTATGACAGGGCGAATTAGAGAGCAATCAGATGCTGGTCTGACATTAACTGAATCCCTAATGAAGGTGAGAGGAGATGATTGGCTGGGCGTGCATTCCGATGAGGTCTTCTTCGATGATAGCTGCGGGGGTGACCTCGGTCCTCAAAGGACAGACTCCAACTCATCTGGCATTTCTAATTGGCTACATGGATGGGAGCCAGATAGTGTTGCCCATATATGGATGTAACAACATGTGGTGTTCATCGGGGTTAAAGGGACAAGAAATGAGAGGAGGGTGAGAGAGGCAAAGAGGAAGGAAAGAAAAAGAGATAGTGATGACACTGAGGGCAGGAAAGGTTGTATGACATCAAGAAAGCTAAAAATGGGAAAGTCTGAGGTGCTTAGAAAGAAAAATCAGTTATTGAGATTTCTTTTCACGTTTTTTGTTTTGTTGTTGTTGTTTTTTTTGCTTGCTTGTTTCCACACATTTATCATTATACCATATTTTTTAGCATTTCAAAGAATTTAATTTTTCCTGTTTGCTGATGGAATGAAGCATGAGTAAGTCATTTTGATACAATAAACAAAGAATGCAATTGACACAGTAACATTAATACCTAATGGAAATGTTGAAATACACTTAGTATAGCTTTCTTTCCAGAAGAGAAGTATATTTAGTTTTTCATGTCAATATTTTACAGTAAAACCTGTGATACAGTTGGTTTGCAAACTAGTAAAACTAGTAAAGTTATTTGTCTCTAAGCTCTGATCAGTGATTGACAAACATCAGCCCACCAGCTTTGCCACATTTTACTAATTAACACAACACATCTTGATTTTATTTCATCCATCAGTTGCAGAAACTCCACCAATCTAACTGTCAATCTTCTACCCTTGTACCACCAATCGTGAACAAGACTCCATCATAGTTAATGAAGGAATAATGGCATCACTGTTCAACCAAAAATATTGATGTATTTGCTTAATGGTTACTTCATCCTCTATGAATAACATGAAGATGTGTATTGAAGTGTGTGGGGAATAATACAGTAACTTAACCATTAATTTCAATGATGAAATTACCTACTGATTATATTTAGGCATAGGAGTGTGTCACAAATTTTGTTTGCTAGCCAAAACACATCTGCAGCAGTAGCTTAAGTAACAAGAATACCATCTATACCAGGATACATGCACCCTGGATAGTGTAGAATAACCACACTTCATTAATAGCAATCATACAGTTCTCATTAAATGGGTTCCAGTGGTGTACTTGGTATTAACTTTAATTTATCAACTTTAATTGAAATACTGTGCAACTGCTTAATATTGACAATGCAAGTGAATTTGTGAAATCACAATTTATGAATCAGAGTTTTTGCTAACATGGAACTCTCAAAGATTATTCAGTTCAATTTCAATTCAATTCCATTTTATTTTATAGCACCAAATCACAACAGCGGTTGCTTGAGGGTGCTTTAGTTTGTAAGGTAAAGACCCTACAGTAATACAGAGAAAACCCAACCATCAGATGAACCCTTATGAGCAAACACTTGGCAACAGATGGAAGGAAAAACTCTCTTTTAACAGGAAGAAATCTCTGTCAAAACCATGCTCAGGAATGGGCAGCCATCTGCTGTGACTGGTTGTGGGTGAGGGGAGAAAAACAGGACAAAAGACAAAAGAGATTAAAAATGACTAACAATTAAAAAAGAAAGGTGTAACTACAGGCATACATATTCATACATATTATGAAATGTTATATCCAAAAAATTAGTCCATGTGGTTTTAACAGTACAACCAGCCAAGCCAGTTAACACTCATTGGTATTCTATTGGTTTCATTTAAGGCATGTCGGCTCTGGGTGCAGCCAGTAGAGTAGCCTCTAGGAGTGGCAAACAGAGCCTCAGACTTTTAATCCTTGCTGGTAAGCAGACAGTGCAGATTCAGTTCTAAGTCTGTGAAGTGAGCGTGTGCTATATACACTTAGTTGACAGAGAGAGCAGACACAGACAGTGAGGAACTCAGACAAAGAGGCAAACATAAAGAGAGACAGGAGTGAGTGTATCTTGTCAGTCACTTTCATATCTGCTGACCACAGAGGAAGGGAAGCTGAGAATCAAAGAAAGAGAGAGAAAAACTGTTTCCATGTGTTGCCCAGTTCATCCTAAATTTCCCCCAAGGGAGTCTGCAGGAAAGAAAGCTCCTGATTCCACTTGAACGCCCGACACACCATCTCAATGTGGGTATTTTTTTCTCCTGATTTCTTCAGTTTTTCCTCATTATTTCTTTTCTTTTGCTGGCTGGCTTTTATTCAGTGCCCTTTCTTACTTTATTATGTGGTTTGGTGATAGTCTAGTCAGGAAATTCATGGATTACAAACAAAAAGAGGAAATTCTTTGTTTAATTTGGTCAGTTATACCTATAAAAAATCCCAAAGGCCTTTGGAACTTAGGCACCTTATGTAAATATTTTCAAATATAATAAATCCTTAAAATATTTTAAACGGTTTTTTTAATTTAAAGATTTTGTGATATCTCACTTTATGAGTTTATGAGTTTTTGCCATTGCTCTCTATGCACCAGTGACTAAACCTAAAGTGAACCACTGATTAGGGGGCTTTTTCCCCTTAACCTTAAAATGAACGGGCAAAGTGTACTAAAGGTATTTAAAATTTGTTTCTATTTATTATTAAAATAAATTTAAAAAAATCTAAATTATTTTATGTCCCTCAAACAGAAGACACGAGCCATGTCTTTTTTCCCACCAGTTTTATTGCACATTTATTTTTTAAAAAAAATTTTCTCACTGGGGGACTCATACTGACTCAATTTGACTAACTACATTTATCCTTATTGGGGTTGTAGGTGGGGCTGGAGCCTAACTCAGCTACCATAAAACAAGAGGCAGGGTACTCCCTGGACAGGTCACCGATCTGATGCAGAGCTAATAGAGAGTCAGACAACCATTCGCACTCACATTCACACGTATAGGCAATTTAGAATTACCAGTTGGGGATTTGGGGATTTTAGGAAGCCAGAGTACCAGGAGAGAACCCACACAAACACAGGGCTAACTCCATGCAGAAAGGCTTGCAGATGCACAGAGCGACCGTACTTCTTGCTTTGAGGCAACGCTGCTAACCACTGTGCCACCATGCTGCCCCTTGATACAAGTCATTTATTTTAAAAATAGTATGTTGTGTAATTATTAATGTTTTTTTATATAATTGCCAATACTTAACTTCTAATAAGTCCTCTTCTAATAATAGTTTTTTTAAATAATTGTTTAAAATGTTAATGTGCCCTCTACTTGACCTTTTCCTATAACAGCACTTCATTTTTTAAATTCTTTCTTTCCAGAGAATTGCAAATATTCAGTGATGTCATTCACTAATATTTTAATTTCATGGTCCAAGTCACCCCAATATATTTCTAATGAGAGAGAGAGAAGGAAACAGAGTGGAAGAGAGGAGAGAGTGAGGAGAAGGAAAGAGAGGCTAAGAGGAAATGGATGGGGAAAGATGGTGAATGTAACTGAAAGAATTAAGAAATGAAAGGGGATCAGGGAGAAGAAAGTGGAGTAAGGTAGGCAAGGGGGTTGAGGAAGTGTAAAAGGAATGTAGTGGGAGAGCAAGAAAGAATGAATAGTTTCCATTAGCCTTGCTTAGATGAGCTCCAAACACTGCTAATTAATCTGAAACTGTATAAAGAAAGTTTTATTATTATTTCAGCAGTTCTTGAAAATGAATGCTTAGTTTAGCTTTCATCACCTATGAGTCCCCTTTAAAATGAATTTTTAACTAGGTTTACAAAAGCAGACATGTGCATTTTATGTCCCATAAACTCATGCTTATATTAGTCTATCATGATTACCACAGCAGCTGGCTGTTGGGTGTCTGACATTGAGAGAGTCTATTATACAACAAACTTCAGAACTTTTTCTTCATAAGCTCAAAAATAAACTATAAAACATGTTTTGAATGAATAACAGTCAGAGGAAAGCTTATGCAATATCATACAGTCACGTGGCTTACATTTTGAGCACAATGAGAAAACACTTTTAGTAAGCTCACACTGGGAGAGTGGGGGAGTGGAACTCTGTAATATACAGGTTACAGAGGAAATAAAGGCATTTTACAGAAAACCGTTCTTTATTTTCTCAAGTTTATGGCTGTTTGAAAAGCTTGGATTCAAACAGTTGTTTCTTTTTTCTTTATCATTCCAAAGATGGCACAGTTATTTTTTTATAGCAGTTTAGAAATAGCGAAAATACAACATAACAAATAGCTTTAATAAAATTGAATACAATATGATAAAACAAAGATCTTAATGAGGAAAAATGAGTCTGAAACCATAATATTGTGTTGTAATAAAACATGTAACAAAGTGAAAAATGAATTTAAGAAGTACTTTGCTTGCTGTCACCTGAAGTTTCCATGGACTGGTTGTATCAGGAAGTCCTGTCTAAGCCTGGTAATAACTGCTAATTTAAATAAGAAAAATATTAGCACTGACAGCTCTTAATTTTCAGACACTGACTGCCAAGCAGTTTATTTTAATAGCAAACAGGCAAAATAAATAATGTGCCATTAATAATATTTCTGACTGGAGCCGCCCTTATTCTGAAAAATCAAGTAACGTGAAAAGACCTCCCGAGCAGGGCAAGCAATATAATTGTTGGTGTTTATATTGCTGCAGTACTGACCAGGGAAATGGTCTGACATAACTGCAATCTATATGACAGCACTATATTAAAATTTATATTGCACACAGAACTGAAACCTCTCAGTCATTTCAGTTCATTTATGTGTATACGTATCAAGCCTTGCTAGTACAACCTGCCCTTTACCTTCAGATATTAAATGTTTAATTTTGTTTATTATCATGACTCAGTAACTCTCATTTCTCAAATCTGATGGGTTAAAGTAATCAGTTACTTTCCTCACGGATTTCGATGTTTTATATTTGCTCTCTGGTTGCTAAGAACAGATGGGACACTCAGAAACCTGAGTCTGACACGTGCTGAGGATTTCCGGCCAAAGAAAGCAGCAGGTTTGTGCTGACAGGAATACAGCAGCCTGCTTTGTGAATGTTTTGTCTAACTGGTCGTGGGCCAATTCGACAGTATGTAGGAGCTGATGTGTTGTCAGTACCGGTGCTGTCCATCTGTCTCATTTTCTCCATAGCTTCAGGGTACATATAACATCTATGAGTCAGAACTGTTGAGGACACGCACATCCTAACACACACACACACATACACACACACACACACACACACACACATCCCAAAACCCTAAGATAACCCACTCAGTCTATGTGTTTAAGTTTGCTTTTACAGAAGCAAACCCCCCAAAACAGCTCCACTGTATTTACAGCCACATCCTGTTTTAGTGCACTGCTGACTGGGATACTGCAAGATGGCAAAATCCACTCATAGTCTATAAAAGATGGACATAGCCTCCAGGTCTGAAAAGTGAAGCCAGTGCAGAAGTACCTTGAATCTACGTTCTTTCTAATGGCCAGCAGGGAGGGTCAGTCAGACTGTAGAGTTGTCTTCAGCTCACTCGATGTACCGTATGACCTCAAACACATAATAACACATAAGTTTAAGTTTAACCCTTTTACATCTATTACCACAATTATATTATATGCCACATTTTATTATATTATATTATATTCATTTAATGAATACACAGTGTTCATTATGTGTTAAGTGCAGTCAGTTAGACTAAATTACACAGTAAAGCAGGGGATGCTTTAGGACAGGCATACCTTAAGATTGGTATGCCTGTCACGTGGACTCCCTTCCACGTGAGCATGTAATGGGGTTTTTTGTTCCTCTGTGAATTCCTTCGCTCACTTGAAAAAAGCTACAATGGCAGTGGCCACAATAGGTGGTGCCATGTTAACTATGTCCATGAACCAGATCACAGATATTGAATTCATATCACTTTGAAATGCTTTAATGTTGGAAATAACATCAACTTGATGCAATCAATATGGAAGCATATGCTATTGTTGGTAAGTGTTTCCTCCGTGCTTCAGATCCATTTTTTTTCCATTGTTTTTCTTTTTTTTTAATCACACATTAGCGATTATGCTTATCTTAATACTATACTATAAATCTAGATTATTAGATTAGTAACACTCATCTTCTCAACATGTCTAATGACATAGACAGCTAAGTATTAATATTACTGTCTTAACATTGCTCGAATAGCTCTTTATCTATATCAGTCCAATAGGTTGAGACCATTTGGGCCTAATTGTTTGCATTGCATTGAAGCACACTAGCATCATGATTTGAGCCACTCATCTTATTTTTATTGCTTAGTGTTTCTGCAAAATCCCAACAAAGCATTGAACACCTATTGATCTTGCTCAGTAGACTGACATTGCATTAATTGTTGTTAACATAGCAACCAGTAGCGGTTTTAGATACGGGCGACACGGGCGGTTGCCCGGGGCGGCATCACGGGCATCCGCAAAAAAAAATAAAAAATAAAAAATAAAATGCTCGTACTCATGCTGCCCCGACGTCAGCCAGCGCATATTGGGCGATAGGCACCGATCGGTTTTCTATCGCCCATTTGCTGGGAGTAAGGGCGCCCTTCGTTTGCGAGGTGCGCCTGCTGCTTGCGGCGCAGGGAGGAGAGGGCGGGGCGGCGGGGGATTCACTGGTGGCTGGAGCAGCGTCTAATAATCAACTCGCAAAATAAAACAAAATAAAAACAAACCAACAAACACGAAAACACCAGACATTATGATACAGACTTATAATTTGCACCGATGTTTTTTCGAAATTCTATACACGAAAAGTGAGCGCGAGAGCCCTCGGTGCGCCTGCTCGCTGCTGAAGTCAAAGTAAACTTTATTGTCATCTCCACTACATACAGTCCAGTATATAGAGAGACCAGACGACGAGGCTCCAGTTACAGCAGTGCAAGTAAACAAACAATATATATAAGAATAGTAAGAAAATAGATATACACTTTAGGACCAGGGGCAAAGGAATCAATAACAATTTAAAATTTACAGTTTGATGATTTAAAGTCTCACACACAACCCGTCGAAAGGGGAGGGGGGCCCTGCTGCTTCCAAATAGAGCACATTTCATTTATAATGTTGTAAATCCAAGCCCATTATGTATTCATGATTTGAATCCTGGGTTGTGTGAAATTTTAGAAATGCACCCTAGACAAAGTGAATCTGTGAACTAAGGTGTAGGTCTATTAGGTTATGTTGTGGTGATCCTCGGGTTGAGGGATGGGTGTTCATACTGGAGTGCAAAATTAAAGCCAATGGAAGATGGACAAGAAAAGTTCAAAGCCATCAGGTGCTCAGTTTAGAAAAAAAGAGAAAAGAAGAGGAGGAGAAACGAGCAAAAGATACAGGTAAGCAGATGTGTCGTTGGATAATGGCAGGTCATGTATCCTGAAACAATCAGAATCAGAATACTTTATTAATCCCTAAGGAAATTATGTGGGTTACAGTTGCTCCAAGAAGACATGGTAAAAATAGCAACAGTAACAGACTAAACTCCAAACAATACATTATGTTACAGATTTTAATATTAATTAGTCATTGTCAATTGTTGATTTGTCCTGTTCTCATTGTATGACGAATAATGATGGCTGTTTGGTAGCCGTTTGCATACTATGCATACTCTCGCTCTCTTCATATGTGTGTGTGTGTGTACAACAGTTTTATGTTAATGTACAATCCTTAATATGTTTTGTGTGTGTGTGTGTGTGTGTGTGTGTGTGTGTGGGGGGGGGGGGGGGGGGGGGGGGGGGGGGGGAAGTGTTCGCCCAGGGCGCCAAACAGGCTAGGACCGCCACTGATAGCAACAGTTGTGTTTGGTAAGACTCCAACCTCTTTACACTTTAATTATACTTCAGGATAGCTGTAGCAGTCAGCACTCATGCTTATTTTTGATATATATTTATTTTGAAATAAAGAAAGAAGCATTGCCATATAAGCCTTTTGTTGTAATAATGGTTTTGTGCATTTTTATGTGCCTTTGTGAAGGTGGCAAATGCAGTAACTATTGAAAATATTCATCCACACCAAAACAGCTCCATTTCAAAAAAAGTGGAATTTTAAGCTGCTTTGGGGTGAAAATGCATTTCAGCTTTTACTCAGTTCAGGTGCCAAATGCATAATGCTACAAGGGTGTTCTGTTTACCGAACATGTTGAATAATGATGATATAACAGTCTGGGAGCTCGATAAGAGGGTCTCAGTTTTTAGACATGAAAGGATAGAAGGTTCCTCTGGCCAGAGAGGGTAAGCCAAGTTTCCTGGGCCTCCAAACAAAACCCTGTGCAAAATGGACAAAGACTGCTGGTTTGGAAGTTTGACTGTGCCGACCCATGTGACCTTTTTTATAAGTACTCACCCTTGGACAGGGTTATGCATGAATCAGAGGCTGTTTCTGTTAGAATGTACTCCCTGATTCGAAGATGAGTGTCATTAATGCCACATGTTAGCTAACAAACTACTAATATAACACAATAATGACATTCCCTGATCAAACTAGCTTAAAATTGGGGTTAAAGGCTTTTAAATTTCAATGCAAAAGACAAACTGCGCTACAATAAATGGGAAGATTGTTCATACACCCAAAGTCAAATACCTGATCGTCTGATTTAAGTCCTTCTTTTGCATATATATTACTTATCTCTGTCATGGTGTGCTGTGTGAGCGCAGGAGAAGAGGACCCAAGCGCTGGACTCGGTAAACGGAAAAGGAAGCTTTATTGCGCTGTGGCAGAAACTCCAAACATAACTCAAAATAACAACCCTAAACTGAGAACACAAAGCTACTAACAAACACTTGGAGCCGGCAGACAAAAGACTGGAAACACGGAGGCAAAACACACAGCTTGTTGAGGGTACAACATGACAGAGAACACAGGAAAACACAGGGCTTATATACACAGGGAAGTAATCAGGGAATGAGAAACAGGAGGAAGACACAGCTGGGAGGGTTTGGGCTAACGAGACACGGGGAGCAAAGCTAGACACACTAACATGAGGCACAACCTTTCACAATAAAACAGGAAACAATTCACAAAGACGTAGACAAAGAAACACAGACTTTACACGGGCAGAACTAAACCAGAATGAGCTAAAACCTACTAAATAATACTAATTATCATCATCATCGTCGTCATACAATAGATCAAGAAAATACCCAAAAATACAAAATCAAACCAAAACGTGAGAACCGAAAATACTGGGTCAAACTGACCCAGAACCGTGACAATATCAAACATCTAATGTATCAGAAGTTGTGAAAAACAGGTAGCAGGTGTCAAGGTTCAAGGTTTAGAGAAAGCCTAGTGTCGATAGTCCAGAGGAATAATTCCACACACTAAATAGTATCTCTAATAATATTGCTCTTATGAGATGGATTGAGTTTAAGTACATCTGAACGTGAGTGGACTTGAACACATACACAGGACAAAATTGCCCATTTTAAACAAAGGTTTATCGAATACAGCTTAGTTACTAGTATAAACAAAAAAACTAAAGGGGAAAGCTTACCAGGAGAGGAGGAAATAGCCTAAGGGTTAGGTATCAGCAGGAGACAGACCACAACAGTAAAAGAGCCTTGGCTCAGATCTGGTTTGGTTTTTAGATGGTGCCTGAATGAAAAGACGAGACCAAATCTGGTGGGCAGAGTTTACTGATCAGGACCACAGGGAGTCTGAGCAGAATAGAGTAAAGAGCCAAGGAGTGAAGCAGAAGTGGTGTGGGCCAGAAGACTTGATCCAATGGATTGTGTATGCAATGAGTTCTTTGGCAAGGAGCTTTACAGGGAGAACACAATTGTTACAGGAGTGGCTTAGAGGCAGGAGTTGGAACATAATGGAGAAGAAGTACAGTGAGACAGGCTGTTAAAGTGAGTAATAAAAATCCAAACAGAGTTGCTGATATGATTTGATGTGAAAGATGGAGTGATGGAGTTGAGAACTGGGTAACAAACTAAAGCGGTTGCAGATGATTGGATGACAGGAGAGCCTGACCCCTTGCACATCTGAAATTAATCCAGAAATGAGAGGACAGAAACAGAGAGAAGGTAGAACGTAGGAGACTAGGAGGGGGAGCTGAGGTGGGGCCTGACAATGAGATGTGTCCTCAAAATGGCTTTGAGGGTATGTTTTGTGTGTTAAAGAAAATGTCAATCATCAGATTTAAAAAGTAAGTACTGAATCTCTGAATTGCACAGTAGGTGTTTCTGGAAATGGGGCAAAAATATTCTGTCAGACACTCTTTGTATCTTACAAAACCTTTTCCTGCTGGAAATTTTGGAAAAACAAATATAAATAAAAGTCAATGTATGCCCATCTGTGGTTACTTGGCTGTGCAAGTTTAAGACTCCAGTGCAATTTTCACAAAATCTCAACGTAAACCGAGACTTGATTTTTAATCTCACCTCTGTCAGGTGTTTTTGCAGACTGTTTGTGTGTGTGTTATTAGCTGTAGAGACTGAGGCTGGCAGAATTTCAATAGGTAGTCTAACAAAGAGAGTAGAAAAGTGAGAAGGGAGCTAGGACCTCTAAAAGAAATGAAACTGAGAACGCTGTGAATTTTTCATTGTTTCTCTCTTGAATCTCTGGATAATCTGCTGACCTGCAGTGAACTCCAAACACAGACGTCAAAGAGTCCAGAGACACCTAGTGTACAAAACTGAACATGTTACATAAATCCTGTGTGAGTGTGTGATACAGTGAATGTGTTTGTACAAAGGGACAAACAGCAGCCATCTGGTTGTTTAATAGACTGTTGGTAAATGCTGCAGCTGTGGCAGAATTATACACATATTTGGAGACTGAAATGAAGCAATTCTACAGAAAACACACACATATGCATGCACAACAAAATTATTCACAACCCCCACTACCCTCCTATGCAGGCAGTAAATGTGGTTGAACATCTACTTAATATGTGCAGGAGAAGTGTAATATTAAAATGAAGCACCACTTGATAATATCAACAGACAAGTATTACTATGTATCATTAACTGTGTTAAATAAGCAAAACCTAAAACTGTACATATTAACTAGAACTCTTGTACATGTTAGTTAATTTGCTGTTTGCATCTATGTGATGTAGTTCTGAAGCTTTAACAAGCTAATCTTTACCTATGAAATAAATTACTAGCTAACGAAGCAGACTTTTTAAAAGGTTACAAGGTGCAAGGTGGTCAAGTACTTGACTTGACTTTTAGGAAATAAAAAAAATGACATTTTAGAAGAAACAGGAGATGACTCCAAATATATGTGGCCTGCAAACACAATGATTAGTTTAAGAAACACCTCTACTTCTTTTCATGCAGAGCACATATCTGCATTTTTTTGGCTGGACTCATTACACTGAGCACAGCCTGTACCATCTGTTTGTAAAATGTGTGCAGTGTTGTCTGCACCACGGATAAGTCATGGTTTAAATTAAAACGGTAAACTGACAATCCTTTGTAGTCAAGTCAAATTTTAAGATTCTTGCATACTTAATCACACAGAAATATATACATTCACACAGCTGCCTTCCTAATTATCATGATGAAGCTGACATCCTAAAGTAAAAAGTATAAGCCACACAAATGAATAAATCTATAAAAATCAGGAAGAATGGTTGCAAAACATTTAACATCAATATTATTTTTAAGTGACACATGGTGAAAGTAGACCTTTAATTTTTTATACTTCTTTCTATATGATACATTGAAGCCTTGAGGTGACTCTTGGCTATTAAGCGAAGAAATATAATGTTTATCTCAGGTGCCCGAAGAGCTCGACCTCCTGTATGGCTGCCAGAAGGTGCATTACATCACCTGAAAGTCCTGTGTCCCCAACAGTTGAAAGTCAAAACTTTTACACAGCAGATCTGTGCACAGCAGCAGCTGTCATCATTCCCCTTTAAACTGTTTTTACAGGGTAGCCGTTCTCACACAGGGACACTTTTGGATGCAAGCCCCTTAACAAGACAATAAAAAATTAATTTATAGAGGTTTTTTTCAAAGCGCTTTTCCAGTCATGGCTGGGAACTTCTGTGCAAATAACACAAAGAAGAGCACGATTTTGACCTCAAGTCAGCAGGGCATTCAGATTCAAATTAAACAGCTTTTACTGTCTCTGCCTGTCTGAAAGAATAAAATAACCAACAACATGTAACCTCCTCGAATCTCTTTTTCTGTGTTTTTGTGTCTTTACTCCTCCTGAGGTCAGAGAAAGGGCAGTCACTTGTTTCACTTCGGAACACCTGCCATGTTCAGCTGGTACAGCTTGTGTGTGTGTGTGTGTGTGTGTGTGTGTGTGTGTGTCATGGTCGCCCCTGTCCTCTAGGTCCACCTGCCTTTTCTCCACATCTCTCGTTCTTGCTGCTCCTTCTGCCTCTCTGTCTGTGTAAGTGGGTGAGCGAATGACCTTAATGTGTCTTCCAGTGATGGGCATGGTCTCTAGGAACACCCGGGAGACACACATGTCATTCATCCATATTCATATTATAAAGCACAGTATTTAAGCTTGGATACCAGATTGTTAACCTTGTCATGTGGTAGCGTTGCTCAGTTACTCTTTGATTGAGTAAATTCAGTGTTACACTCACTCACCTGTTTTTTCTGCTTACGTGTCACCTGGAAACCTTGCCCGAGACCTTGTTACCTGTTGCCCACTTTCACTACACTTGCTGAAAATATAACTTCAAGGCAGTGAGGATTCCATTAATCCCTTCTTGAGGAACCAAACCCACACCCTCTTAAACTGACCTCAAGCTGTCAGAGACGGTGACTATATCTGCTTAAGTACCATTTAGCTTGCCTAACTGCTCCACATATTAGCTGCATACTTATTAGCCCAACTCACTGAACCTGTAAATACCTGCTTACAAAGAGTTGCAGTTGCAAACCTCTTTGCCAATATTCCTTGTAAACTCCCATGTACTCTACTCTTTAGCATAAAGTTCTGCTTAATTTGTATTGAGACTGAACTTCCTCATGTGTCCTGTGCTTGTATCCGTTTAGGTAACCTTGACATTGTGCTTGGTTCTGTGTGTATTAGCGCATTAAAAGCTGTGTTATGTTTCTGTGGGAATCTTTCTGTTTACAGCCATGTGTCTGACTTGTGTGTGTGTGTTTGTTCACTTCTATTTTATGTGGTCAGGCTGCAAAATGCATTATGTCATTTGTTTCTCTCAGTCTCCACTTCCCTCCCTTTCTCTCTCACAGTCTCCTGTTTGCCTTTCTTCTCCCATTGACATAATTGCTTCAGTGTTTCAAACAGTGCTGCACACTAAAGTAAACCTACCTCGCTTTAAGCTCTTAAGCCACTTTAGACTCACAAATAACAGCCCAGTTGTTACTGAAAATAAAAAACCAAAATGCAATTTTGCTTAAAATTTACACATTTAAGTCTACAGAGAATGAGACATAAAGCTATATTTAGACTAACATTCACCATCCCCTGCAGTATTTTTTTTCTTCAGTGCAGAAATGGTGCTGGTTTTTGCTGTATGCTCCTCCAGCTGAGCTCAATGGAAAGCATGGGATCTTTATTTTTTATTTATTTTTGAGCCTCCTCAATCTTGTTGAATCTCCCATGCAGCTACTCAGTTCTTCTATGACCTCCAATCTTTGCTGAAGGTCCTAAGTACAGGAAGACTGCTGCTCACAGTTTACACCATCATGCTGCATGTGTTTCCCAGCTGGGGTTTCAGATTGACATCACAAAGGGAATTAAATGAGGATAAACTATCCTGTTCAGCGTTGTCTTCTGCTGGACCTCAGTGTATTTTATTTGATGTTTTTCTGCTTCTTGCACTTGAAAGATACAAATTAAGACTTTTAAGACAGACAACAAGCCGGCCCTGTTAGCAGGTAACGATCAATAGTGTGATAAGCAGAAGAAGATAGAGGGAACCATCATAAAACTGTGAACATATTCTTCCTTTCTTCATAAAGAACAGAATTTTTAAGCTTTAACATATCTTGATAGAGTAAGGTTTCTTACAGTCACTACTGCTGACATGAAGCCCAGAGTGGCAGCAGCTGCTTCTTACATAGGAGCACTCTGGTTGAAAGCTTCCCACACACAGTGGCCTGTGTCACATATGGGTTCCTTAAAGGGGAAGCCTTGATCTGTTTACTATTACAGGTTTTCTCAGTTAAAGAAGAGCACAGTTTGTGTCATGTTGATAATCTTGATAGACTTGAAAAATCTTATTCAAATATGAGATCCTCAACTTCAGTTCTGTAGCTCTGACTTACTGGCATCAGCTCTAATTATGTCATTATCTAAATCCACTCTTTCTGACCGGTGTGCCAGTGGTAATCAAATCATTAAGTAGATATTAGGCTTTAAAGAAAGGACTATTTTCCAACAAAATAGCCAATATGCTGAGACGGCACCAAAAAAAAAACAAATAAAATAAATCAGCAATAGCCAAAATGCCAAACATGAGTTTTAAAAATAGTAGTTTAGAAATCACATCAAGGTGGTTACATTTACTTAGTTTATGCAGTCAGCTGTCATACGTCAAAACACTGCATGAGTATGTGAGTTGTCTTCAATCAGATGTTTGAGGTGAAATGACAGGTGGAACTGTCGCTGAAAGTCTTTTACGTAAACAGATCTAGAATAGAAGAAAGAACAGGCACAGATATAGGATCCCTCTAATCTGGGTGTATGATAGTCCTTGAGGAGTGACAGACAAGACAAGAGGTAACTAGAAGAAAATAATGAGAGAAATATAGTTAAAGTCCTTGAGGAGGCAGAGAAATGAAATATGGGATTTTTTTTTTAAAAAATGGAGGGAGAAACAGGCCTTGAGTTGAGTGCTATAAACAGACATTTAAGGGAGTGGAAAAAACAGAAGCAAGCATGCGAGAAGACAGTAAAGCCAAGGGTAGTCTGCGAAAGGAAGGATTAAATTGGTAAAAAATGAGTACGAAACGAGTGTCAGCAAGTACACAATAGAGACAGAGAGGGTCATGCTAGAATAATAATAGAGAAAGTGAACTGGGAGGAAATAAAAGAAAGACGAATAAACGGTTAGAGATGTGAAAGGAAACAAGAGAGTCGTGCTTGGTTATTGATGGATGTACTATTGGTGGAGGTTGAGATGGAAGAGCACATTAATGAAAATGAGAGATAAATGAGGGGATGGGTGTGGGGCTGGAGGGGTGGGTGCAAGTGTCTTGAAACCATATGAAACATTTCCCACCCTCTCAACCATGAGATTGAAGCGCTGCACTCTGTTTGCAGGTTTAGAGGCAAAGAGCTCAGTATAAAGAGAAGCAGAGCGACAACAGACAGCGGCACAGTGGATCTGAATCCAGCCAATTTCATCCATGTCTTTTACCTGCAATAGAATAATCCTCACTATTGACATTATAATAAATAATACATTTCATTTCTTGATGATTTTTTAAAATTGGAACAAGGTTATGTAAAATATATCCATGCAATTCATGTATGTGTGAAATCTATACACACCACAGCCCACAGAGAAGATGTCATTGTGGCTGAGTAGATTGACAAAACATAAGAGTTTAACACAGTAGAGTTCTGCTTGTTCCTTTTTTGACTATTAATAATAATGTTGGGCTTAATAAAAAGTGTATTTTAATCCAAACTATTTCTCCCATAAAACTCATCAAGTCTATTTTTCCCCTAATTGAAAAAGCTCTCATCACGGCACCATCATAGAGGCTTAGTAATTTCCAGCAGAAATGTTTACAGTTTACAGGCCTTTCCCACATAGTCTGTATGTATTGATACTGACTTCCAACTAGAGATGGACCGATCCGATATTAAGTATCGGTATCGGTCCGATACTGACCTAAATTATTGGATCGGATATCGGCGAGAAATTAAAAAATGTAATCCGATCCATTAAATATCAAAAAAGCACCTCACAAAACTTGCGACACGACGTAACTCGGCTTGTAACCGTAGCACGTCGAAGCAGTGTGCTCACGTGATAGAGCGGCTGTGTTTATTTGTAGCCTCGCTAGCAATCCAGCATTTCATCTCCGAGGAAGTTATCCCAGAGAGAAGTAAAGCAAGTGTGTAAGTTCATCTCTGAATGTTTGTAAAGCGTACCTACGTTAAGCTTAACATGGAGCCTCTTCTCTCTCGCTCTCCTGCTGCTACTTCAATCGTGAAACTGCTTAATGATCAGCTGATCGGCTTTTCTGTCGCGAGTCCATCTCTCTTCTTTGTTTTTGGCCCACTTTGCACCAGAAAGAGGAAACCAGCGGCTGAACAACAGCAGCACGTTTAACCTTGATAAGCTGTTGTTAGAATTTATTTAATATTACTTTCTAGACCAGGATCCTTTTCTACGTAGCTGACGGCTGGTAACTGTGCAGGGGCGGATCTAGCAAAGTTTAGCCAGGGGGGCCGATAGGGCATTAACAGGGAAAAGGGGGCACAAAGACATACTTATCTTTCTTATTCTCATTTAAAATGTCTAGCTTTTAATAAATAATTATCTGAATCTTACACCCAAAGTTTTAATCTGATGTAAAATGTATAGAAGTCCATTACTGTATATAGTAACTGTTAAGTCTAATATACCCTAGTAAGCTATAGTACTATGGAGAATCTGGAGGAAAATGACAAGATTTTTGGTAATGGAAGCTTCCCGCTGTCTGCTTGTAGTCCACATTTAGTACACATCTTATTAAAAAATATATTAGCACCCTTTGGTTGCATGCAGAGATGGCATCTGTGAGTTACAGATTGCATTTGCCAGATTCAGTCACTGGCTATTGAGACTGAAAATGATTTTGCTTTTTTAAACATGGCTGCTTTTGTAAACAGTGACCAGGCTAAAAAACTGCAAGTCACTGCCCATTATCTGCAAAGTCAGGATACTAGCTGCCAGGCCACCACATTCTCATGATATTATCATTCATCTATAGCTTACACATATGTTTCATACATTTTCAGAGAGTAAGGAGGGAAAAGTGAAAGAGTGTTAGTTTATTTGTGATAGAGGAATAGGTAGGGAGGTGGGATGTAAAAAGGGAGATAAACTACAGTTGGAGGAAGGTTAAGGAGACAGGCAGCTGCTCAGTCAGAGCTCTAGTGACAGATCGGACGTCTGCTCAATACTGCATTACATTTCTAAATTATCTCACCTTCGCTCATTTCTGCCCAGCCTTCTCTTCGTCCATCTGTCAGTGTAATGCCCGTTCTTTCTTCTCATTTCTTTTTGGCTTCTCTTTCTCACCTCCTTATCTCCATCTCATGGTATCCTCTGTTCTCCTTTGCCATCTTCCATAAACCACATGCAGCCTACATTCCCCTGGTGCCATTCTCTTATTCCTCTATTTCTCCTTTTTATTCACATCTTCCCGTCCTTCACAGAATCAACAAAACTCTTACTTTCTTCTTATTGCTTTCCCTGCCTTCTCCTTTTTCATTAACCTTAGTTCCTACTGTCCGCTGAATCCAACTTCCACTGCTGTTTTTCCATCTGCTCTTCCCTCTTTCACCCTTCATTACTCTCACTGTCTGTTGCTCTTGGCCAGGCTGTGTGGGGTTTTGGGTGTTTAATATAAATTACTGTAAGTAATTCAAAAATGGTAATCAATAAATTTAATTTAAGTTTTTGCCCTTTGGTTATTTCCACTGAGCTTTTTTCCTGACTCAACTGAAAGTTGTGATTCTCTAGAGTCACACGTCTAAGCTTTCAGAGCACCATGCAGATGCTGAAATCATGTAATTTCTCACTACAGTATTTTCACCTGTCATTATGCACGAATACACAATGTGAAACAAATCTGAGAAAACTCAACATATCAAAAGAACATGATTCAATAAATGTTTTAAGTTTTCTCCACTTGTTATTGTTGACCTTACTTTGAAATAACCATCTCAAGGTGCTTGATGTCTGACACGAGAACCCAAACCAGACAAAAGTGGAAAAGAAGAATTCCATTTTGGGAGGAAATAGAACTCTAAGAGAACCGGGTTCAGGGAGGGGCAGCAAACAGGACAAAGCACAAATGACGATATATTTAAACAATTTTGGACTGTGGGAGTGAAGACCTTATTTGCATGGGAGGCCATTTCAATACTAAAAAGTAAACAAAAAATCATATTTATTTAATCCTTTCTATTTCTGACTTTGATTTGCCAATCTGGCCATGGCCAAGTTCGCCAAAACAGCTGCGTCTGTGACTCAAACTGCAGTTCAGGATCTAATAATTAGATCAGGCTTGCAAACACACTTTGTCAGCTTTTCTGTGGAGTAAATCTCTCACTTGTCTGATCACAATAATTCAACAATAAGGTTACATTAACTTCCTGGTCAACTCTGTTTACATATACATACATTTTTGCTTTTATCTAAGTTTTTTTTTTTACGTTTGTGATCATGTTGGTTGTTTCACGCATATGTTAACCAACTTCTCCAGCTAGGACTTTCCTTTCACTAACAGTTTCATTCATTACAAAAATAATGAATTTAGTGATTCATTCATTTTGGATTGCCACTCTTATTGCCTCATATACTTGTTACAGGGGCATATCAAATAATTTACCTTCATAATTACCGCCGTTGGTTCTCACCATTAAGTTGTTAAGCTCAATTTCCTCAGATGATTGAATCGCAGATACAGGTAGAATCACAAGTTGTTATGTGTGTATATATATTAAAATGAACACTACATATATATATATATATATATATATATATATATATATATATATATATATATATATATATATATATATATATATATATATATATATATATATATAAAGAGAGAGAGCAAGAGAGAGAGAGAGAGAGAGAGAGAGAGAGAGAGAGAGAACTTTGATAGTGAAGTTAAGGTCCAAAGGAAGGCTGGGTAAGGCAACAAAAAACAAAATCAATATAAACAGTATTGTCTGATCTTGTTTAAAAATATATTGATATATCTTAAAAAGTAATTTGTTGCTCAGCCCTGGGACATATAGGAGTATTACACTCATGTAGCCCTGGAGAGACAAAACACTTTGGGCCTTCAAGATATTCAATTAAAAAAAATGTTCAGCTATATTTTGAGTCTAGCCTTCACTGTATATAGAGGTCACTCGCTACCATTTAGGAGACAGATTTCCAGTTCTTTCTTAAAAGCTAACTTCAGCTATTTTTCGACCTGAACGCACTGTTATCCACCTTTTCCATCATTCTAATCGATTCTGGCCAAAATCTCATAACTTGGTTCAGTGAAGACATGTTCCTTGGCTGAGTGCAGCTCTCCATTACATTCCTTAAGGGGCAAGGGGATACTAAAACCTCAAATCCTCAAAAGGAGGCACTATTGATTGCTCAGACTGTAATTAGACACACTGGTACAAATATGAAACAACATGATATGGTCATGCTTTAGAAAAACACTTTATGCCACCCTAGCCTTTGCTCTGGAATTTGTATGCTTTTTGTTTTTGTCTTGAACTGATATTTATGCCACTAAAAAGAAAAAATAATTTCTTTCCATTTCCAGAGTCAGTGTGTTAACGAAAAAATGGTTCCTAGGCTTCTTTGAATGGATCAAGACATCAGTAGCATCACAGAGTTAGGCGGAAGAGATTTCACTGAAGAAAAATAGTGTTCATTTTAAAAATCGCAAGAGATCAAATATGATTTCAGGGAAAATCACATACCAGTGAACAGAAATGGACAGTAAGTTATTTCATTTTGCAGAAAGGGAAAATCTGCAGGACTTCAATAAAGGAAGGTGGGCTACTCCTCTGTGTCACAGCCATCATTTAGTTTCATAAGAATGGCCTCCTTTCACACAGAAATCTTCTCTATTGCAGCTCTAATACTGAATGGCTGTATGGCTCACTGGACTTAAATAGCTTTTCCACTGTCAAGGTTAAAGACACTCCAAACACACAAATAACTTAAGATTCAAGCACACAAGCACCAAAATACATCTTAAAGAAGGTGAAGGGCTTCAATGAAAATCATTTATCATTTGGTACATTCCTTTTGAATGGGTTACATGGTTCCACATTCACAATTTTCATATAAAAGAAAGATTAACATGAACTTGAAACGTACACTCACCAGTCGCTTTGTTAGGCACACCTTTTTAATTGCTTGCAAATATATAACTCCAACATCATTGTGAAGTTTGCGGACGACACTACAGTGGTGGGTCTTATTACCAACGGTGATGAGACGGCCTATAGGGAGGAGGTCAGCGCCCTGACCCACTGGTGTCAAGACAACCATCTCACCCTCAACGTCGCAAAGACAAAGGAGTTGATAGTGGACTTCCGGAGGTGCAGAGGAGTACACACCCCCATCACCATCAACGGCGCTGCTGTGGAGAGAGTGAGCAGCTTCCGCTTCCTTGGTGTACATCTGGCTGAGGATCTTACGTGGTCAGTACACATAAACAAAACAGTGAAGAAGGCGCAGCAGCGCCTCTTCTTTCTCAGGAGACTGAAGAGATTCGGCATGAGCCCCCGCATCCTCAGGACCTTCTATCGCTGTGCCATTGAGAGCATCCTCACTGGATGCATCACCACCTGGTACGGCAACAGCACCGCTCACAACCGCAAAGCTCTCCAGAGAGTAGTGCGGTGTGCTGAACGGATAATTGGAGGTGAGCTTCCCTCCCTCCAAGACATCTACAGGAAGCGGTGCCTGAGGAAAGCGGAGAGGATCATCAAGGACTCCAGTCACCCCAGCCATAAACTGTTCAGACTACTTCCATCAGGAAGGAGGTTCTGCAGCATCCGGTCCCGTACCAGCAGACTGAGAGACAGCTTTTTCCATCAGGCCATCAGACTGCTGAACACGTCATAGACACCTCACCCTCACTACTGGAACTTCAACATTATGCACTCCATACTGTATATAAATACCACTGTTTTGCACATACCAACCTCTGTATATTTTATATATCTTATTTTATTGTTTACTTTATTTCATTTGTAAAACATGTATATACATACTATATACACACTCAAACACACACACGTAGAAAAACATATTTAGTATACACATTCAGTAATGTATATACCTTTACATATTGTACATATATTTATTACTTTTTAGATTAGCCATTTTTATATTTTGCTTGTCTTACGTTATTGTATTTTGCACAACTCTGTTGCTTGTGAAGCTCGCACACAAGAATTTCACTCACATGTACTGTACCAGTGTACCTGCACATGTGACGTGACAATAAAAGTGATTTGATTTGATTTGATTTGATAATTGGTCAATCGCATGGTAGCACCCCAGTGCATCAAGACAGCATAGAAGAAAGGAGATATATGTGACTTTTAACATTGATATTCCTGGGACTGTATCATGCATCCATGGTTGTCTGAGAGGAAAATGCTTTGTTAATGCCCGAGTCACAAAACTCAGTCCTCTCAAACTGGTTTTCTGAACATGAGAGTTCACTGTTCTCCTGTGCCTCACCACTCACTGACTCTCAGTCCAGCAGAGCCTTGTGATGGTTCTGGGTCTTTGATCGAGTTTTTTGATTTACTTCTTCGATTTTGATTCTTTGTTTTATTAAAAGGATTAAGGTTTGAGTTTGGGTTCTTCTAATGACTTTGAGTTTATTTATATGTTCCCCAGTTATGTCTGTGTTTGTCGCCCTCTGTGTGTCTTGTCTCCCTTAGTTGTTTCAATGTTCCCCTCCTTGTGTTTCCTCCTTGTCTACCCAGTTTGTCATGACCATCCCTGTCTGTTTCCTTCCCTGGCCAAAGCAGTGTGTCTTAGCCTGTGTCTCAGCGTGTTTCCTGTTTTATTTTGAAAGTATCTCGTTCAGTTTCACTTCCCCTGTATAGCTATGTCTAATTCCTCTCAGCTGTGTTCCCATGTGTTTCCTCTTCTCTGTTTGGGTCCACACAACAATCCTCAGTATATATGACCATGACAAGCCCAAGTCACCAATGGCCAGGATGTGGTCAGGATCAGGACCCAAACGTATTACTAGAGTTTGAGTGAGTGCTTCTATTTTCTTGTATTTACATTGAATGAGGTTATTTTAATCTGTACAGCTTTTTCCTTTGTTTTTATGGTTTTTGTGTACACAGGAAATACAGACCAGTCTTGTGCATTTCAACTCCTCACACATGATGCTATCTAGCCAATCAAATCATAGATGCCATGACAGCATCTATACAAAATAAATTTAAAAAACACACTTGGTACACTACTGGGATGAATTCTGTAACTCTACTTTGTTTCCTTTCCTCGAGTGCACCTGTTCTCAACAAACAAAGATCTCACTACTGTCTTATATTTTATCAGCTGGCATGGATTTTAACATTAATACTGGGGCTTCTTGTGTCGCCTGCTTTCAGTTTTACAAAGTTTAGCAACCTTTACCGCTACTAAACAAGTGGCACACAAGGTGTCATTCCTCCTACTCTTGTGTTCAAGTATAACAACTCAAACGGGAGTGATGAAGCGCAATCTGTGCACACCCACCCTGCTTTGAGAAGAGTAGTAATCAGGAACATGTTGTGAAAGCACCTGTGGTTATAGACAGAGGGTGTGCCATTTTGACTTTGCTTAACTGCAGTCTCAAACAATTACATTTTAAATTGTTATTGAGCACATTGGCTCTTTTTTTTCTTTTAATTTGTGGGTTATTTGTGTTTGTGCACTCCAAGTGAAAATGCCAGTTAATCAGAAGTAATCTCTCTATCTGTGGCTCTGTCTCTCAGACAGGTCTGAATCATGGCTGTAGGAGTTTGCATGGGCATGTTTAAATTTTGACATTGACCTCACAAACACCTACAAACTACTCATTATTTAGGAGGGGAAAGCAAAAAGCACCAAAGTGCAGTGCTGATTTCGCAGTTTGTTAATGTAATGGTGGAGGTGGTATACTGTAAATGTGGACAGATAAAGAGAGTTCCCACAGGTGAGAAGTGAGCTTGAGTTGAATATTTTCACTTGACTGAGAAGCTGAGAAACCAGTTTCCTCTGATCTCTTTCAGTTTTATCAGAAAACAAAAGGACGACACAGTCCGTTGACCATTTCTGAACAGTAAAAAGGGCTATAGACACTAACACAGGTTGGTATGATGGAATAAAATGTAAAATGGCAAAGAGACGGGTCCAATGCCAGCCAAAGATATGAGTTATACCAATGATGGATCTCTATTTTACTTCAGTGACTTTATACATGTACCAAAAAATTTCCAGTTCAAATGATCAGATAAGTAAGGAGAGCTGAAAATTTCTCACTTAAAAGTAGGTGATGAGAAGGAAGAAAGAAGAGTGGAAAGAAGAAAGAGACAGAGACAGTGCTTTAAATTTCTCCCCAGATTCAGCGTGTACTGCAGGCACGAATTAATCAAACAAAATCGTAAAATGGGGGAGAAGATAGGATCAGTGTATTAATGTCTCATAATGATGTGGAAAGATAACACAGTTTCCCCCAAACAGAATGACTGTCCAGGAGATATTACACCACGTTAATGGGAAGAACAAGAACAAGCCCACAAGCTAAATATGAAGAGAGGGACACACGAAGGAGGGGATTAAAATGAAACTGGGCAGATTTGATTATTTACAATGAGAGAAACTGAAGAATAATTTGAATAAATTTGAGTAAATAAAGATAATGTATAGACAGGAGGGTTTTTTTCCTTGTCCATACAGGTAATAGTATAAAAACAAGATATGGAGGGAGTACCATAAGAACTTTTTAAATTAGATCATTTAGCTGGGACTGGATGGGAGAGAAGCATCACTGGGTAATATGCTGTTTTACCCAGCCTGAACTTTGTTACAGCCAGGAGGGTCCAGCCTGAGGATATAATGCTGCAAACTGGCTCATATGGGGGTCAACATTTCTGCTACAGGATGTAGCTAGGGGCCAGACCATGATGTGCTTCAGAAGTGATCAGTTCTGTTACATGCATCCAGGAAGCTAGTGGAGTGAAGCCAGGATGTGATGTCACAACCGACATTAAAATGAGACCACCCCTCATCCAGAGGACTTCTACCTGAACAGGCTAATACCTCGTGTCTCTGTGATAGGATGAATGTTGTTGAGAAAGGCAGAGAGCAGACACAAAGACATACAGAGGCTCCTTCATTTATTAATTAGATACACTGAAAAGATAAAAAAAGGTTTTTTTTGCTTCTTTGTAGACTCCAATGATATTGATGATATTGTGCTGCATGTTAAAAGAAAAAGGGGGGAAAAGGTCATTTTCTTCAATCAATCTTCAAACACAACTAAGCTACTCTTTAGAGACTAGTTTTACACATAATCCAAACTCAGACCACTTATTACTTGCTCCAAATTTTATTACAGCATTTATCAACAAATGGAGTTCATACAGTGCAGACTGTGAGAGTGTGGGGACACTGTTTAAAGCTCTGAAAAAAGCATATGTGTGAAATATTGTTTCAGAGGAAAATAATAAATTTAGATGTAAAAAAATTCTAAATTTTGAGTTCTGAAGTCATTTTTTAAACTATATCCTTACCCAGACACAGTAATTATAGTTATTCTACCAAACCTAATTGTAATGCAATGGCTTGAACTGTCACCTTAGAGCAGCCTGGGACCTTTCTGTGTTGAGTTTACATGTTGTCCCTGTACCTGGGCTGCTTCCACACTAGTTTTGAGATGTATTTGTCTGCTGAGATGGGATTTAGTGTAAACAGCTTCACATTTACTGGACAGGCTATAACCCAAATTTAAGAGCAAGAACAAGAATAGAAGTAAACTAAGCTTGTCAAGATCACAACCTGATATTAATTTAAGAGAGGGGGAGGAGGAGAGAGAAGACGGGAAACTTAATTAATGTCCACAGATCATGCTGAGGGATAACACTGAGTTTGTTTCCCATTAGTTGAGATAATAATGGATGGAAGGATAAATTAAGACTATGCTTTTTTTTTTTCAGCTGTTGGAGGCTAAATCATGACTTGCTTTTTAATTGAAGTTTGAAAAAGCAAAGTGAGGAAAGGGTGGGCAAGAGGAGGAGATGAAGGCGAGATGGGGTGATGGATTAGTAGAAGTAATGATTATGGTTATAATAAGACTCTTGGGCTGCAGATTTTGGCTGCAGCTTGAATTTTAATATACAGCAAAACAGAGAGATGAGAAACCAAAAGTTTGATGAGACTGAGATTAGACTTGAAAGTTCGCCGCAAGAAAGCACAAAGAGGGAGAAGCAATAGAAATACATGACAATTCGATGACTAATGATTTTTTTTTTTATTATTTCATATGTATGCACATTTATTATAAATGGATGGGAAACAATGTGAATAAATAAACAGAGCAAGATGTGAATGCAAAAAAAAGGATCTAGTTCAAGTCAAACATATAAGAGCTAATGAATTTTCTGTCTTTGAAGTCAGAGATATTTCATTCGAAAGAAACAAGTGCATAAATGTCCACTGAGATATACCCAAATATATAGCTGAATATAGAAGATGGTCATAGCCACCATGAACTTACACATTTGTTTGAGACCTGTTGCCATAATTGTTTTGGAGCCATATTTGAATTGGAGTAAGGTGCACTAAGGATCTGCTAATCCTACCAAGTTTGGTTAGCAGCGTACATCCACAGACTGCATGGACAAACAGATACTTGCTATTAAATCAACAATAAAATAAATAAAATAAAATACTACATTTTCATCTATTATTATAACTGTTAATACTAGTAATTAGAATTGGCCTCATTATTCACATATCAGGCCATATTTTGGTCACCCAGTTTCAATAAAACTGTGTGAATGAAAAATGCACCACAAACTTCTAACTTTAAAGTAGCTAATAACATAGGTCTCTAATCCTTAATACACATGACTTATACTGAAATTTCACAAGACACAACAGGAGACATTATCTATAGTGACCAAAATCATATTTGCACCAGGCTGCAAATATGTATTTCTTCTGCAAAGTTTAGAAATTTAACATGGGGCTATAAGAGGATTGAGTCTCTGTTGGCGCCAGCCTCAAATGACCAGTAGAGAAACACCAGTGTAGGAAGCTGCAAATTAATCATTACGCCAGCCCTACAGTAGGTGCAAGTCTCACCAAACACCTGGGGCACGTTCAGTCTGAAAGAGGCACAGAAAAAAATTGTGGCAATTTCCCACTGTCTTCGTATTTCAGAAGCTACTGCTTTATGAAGATATACAAGTTTCAAAATTGTGTTAGCTGTCAATAAAATGTGTATAATTTGTGTCCTTGTATACAGAAAGTAAAATTTTATCACTATTTTGCAAACTTCCATGAGATCTGTCTGCACTGTGATGATGCAAACATGAGCAAAAGGTATGATATTATGATTGCCCTTCATGGCATGTTGCTGTATTTGAGCTCCAGACACCTGGGATGTTCAGCCTCAACAGCCTGTGATGTTTTGGTATGGTTTCTAGGTTGAACAGCATGTTTCCTTAAAGTGTTGTGCAGTGGAGTTTGATGTACATTTCTCTTATCTGCTGGATGTGTTGTAAATGTTACCCAGCCAGCAGCAGAGTTCATTTAGATCTAGTCCACCATTAAACCTTTGTTATATTAGCTATGCACTATCTAACAAAAAGATTCAGTTAACTTTAACAGCCAGGAGGTTGTGATTGACTGCCTCCAGGTTTGTATTAATACAAAGCCTTTAATTTCCTGCCTGTTTTTGAACCATGTCTATTGTTTGCTCCACTTTCTCTTGTTTGTCATTTGTGACTTCCTGTCATTTTAATGTATCATTACGCCTCCCTGCATTTTTCTGTTTGCTTTAAATTTAATAGGTGAACTCTGTGAACTTGTCATTTGTGTCTCTGAGCTATGTTTGAGTCTTGTTGCTGAATCTTGTCAGTAACAGGGATTCTGGTGGGAGAACGAATCTCTTATTAATACACGTAAATATTAAATTACTAGAAAGGGGTTGACTTAAAAAAGAAAACACAGCACAGCTGAATAACAGTTTGAACTGGAGGTCATCAATTTAATAAAAATAACAGTAGCAGTCATCTCAACACTTTTCCAGAAACTTAAAAGGGACAAAGCCGTATGGCCATTTTGTGACTTATGAGAAGAAATCTTGCGGAGAGATATTGTTATAAGTGTCTCTAAGGAGGAGGCTGGATTTATGGATAGGTCAACAAAATGTTCGCAGTTTAAAATAAGAGTCTGCTAGTTGTTTTCTGTGATAGACTGGCACTGATGAAGTTTAATCACTAGCAGTGAGTTGAAAGAAAAAGCAAATTAACTCAAAATCTGGATAAAATATTTTAATAGCAGGGCACAAGGAGCGAGGGGGGACTGGAGAGCAAATAAAACTCCAGTTTTACTTTTAGATTTAGATTAGAGGAGGAAGGAAATGAGGTAGGAACAAGCGCTACTTGGTGGTTGAAGATACAAAATATGATTTAGTGAGCAGTTCTCATTATGTGCTTATAGGGGCAGACAGAAAAAAGACAGGGAGGGGTACAAGAACAGAGAGTAGGAGACAAATATTATCAGCAAAGCGTTCGTCTTAGTAAATAAACAAAGCTTTAAATGTCACCTTGGGAAAACTTGACAGTTAAATATCCACCTAATTCCTCTTGGTAATCTCTTTAAGTCCTGGATATCTGCAGCAGTGTAAAGAATCAAAACAGGAAACTCCAAAACACTTGTCTTTCTGAGGTTCAGGTTACATCCTTAAAGAGTCCCTTGACATTTATGTAACTTGATAGCTGTGTTTCCAAGTACATAATTTATTTCTTTGAAGAGATATTTCATGGGGTGTTTGCTCCACTAGATAAGACAAAGGGAAATGGTGCACTGAAAAATGTAAAGCACTCTATTTCAACCTGTTCAATCACAGCAGCGCTCAAAACAGAACCCAATGAGCCACCATGACATCTCCCAGTGTCTTTATTGCTCACAGGGGCGTTGTCATCTTCTTGACTGCAGTGTCAATCATCTACACAGTAAGACATTTAACTCTGGTGAAGTGGGTGAGTGGAAACTTCAGCATAAAGTGTGATAAAAAGGGTAAAAGAAGGCAGTGAAGTGAGACGATTTTGTGGATATTCAAACATAAAATAATGGGTATCCATTCTCTGTCATGATTTTTTGTTTTGAGTTTTGTTTTTAGTTACTTCTGAATTTGAAAAAAATAAATAGATCTGAAAAAAAAATATTTGTGTTCTCAGAAATCGTGATTATTATTTGGAAAGTAAGGGTGGGTGCAACTTCTTTGCTGGATTGAGATAAAACAGCTAACTAACGTCTTCCAAAGCAGAACCAATAGCTGAATTTGAGAAACAGGACTAACATATGTTCAGAACTACTCATTATTATTTTACTATGATTTTGCTGTTTTTTCTTTAATATTTCTTCTTTTTGTGATTCCACTTCTGTATAAAGTGAAGCTGAATCACACACCTTCAACTGGCTCTCAAACTGTGAAAATAAGCCTGTCCTCCATTTGTGATTGTCAGCAGAGTCAGGAGCAGTGATATTCTCTGGGATCTCTCTGATAGGCTTTTGCAACACAAAGTGAAGTCAATTTTTCATCAAAGTTGAAACATTTTCAATACGTGCAGACTTCTATTCATGCCCCAAGCAGGAATTTGCATCAAGCATATTTTTGCATACATTTTATATTTAATCATGCCACAGAAAAACTTTGCATCCCTTTTGGTGTAATTGTTGGTTCACACTAACCCCAGCCTTGACCAGGAATAAAATCCTAAACAAACAAATATTTGTTTGTTTTCAGATTTCATCAACATGTTTGATAACATCTAGTTCAGTTGCAAATGCTTTATGAGATCCTAAGAAGACAAAGTACACAAACTTTCCCACCAAAGAACTACAGCTACATTAGAGGCTTTTTGTATTTCAGGAATTACAAGATTCACAGGATGACCACATCCCCTAAATTATTCCTATGTACTTTGCCATAGTTGTGGATCATTAAATTAAGTTTT